>NW_027204015.1:1200000-1689784 GCF_024711535.1 Dipodomys merriami | reverse complement strand
TAATTAGTCCACGGTTGTGTTCAGCCGAATGACGTCTGCCGGGAAAACTCAGAATGAGGTTCTGAGTTATTGCAACATAGGAGCTTTTCAATGCTTTCAAGGCTTCTTTGGATGAATTCCGGAATCTTGCTGCCGGCAGGCCTCCGGCTGTTCCGGGTTAACATCTCCTTGTAAATCCCCCGTGGTTTTTTGTATACCCATGAAATTTGGCCAGGTTATGCAGTTTCGATTTCTACACAATTGTGCCTGCCTAGCTCTGCCCCGATTGCAAACATTCACGCGTGCAGCCAGATAGGCTTGTCCCCGTAGGACACTGCCAGCGGACTGGGTATATCTGCTTCCCGTTCTTCACACCTGAGTGCTACTGATTCGAGCTTTGACGGCTACACTCTACTCAACCGGAGCAGTAAGTTCAAACTGAACTTATGGCACTTTGTAAAAATTTTGAGAACTGGAGCTCAGTTGTTTGGCACGCGACCACTGTACATCCAGCACTATGGACGGCACTGTCTACATCTGGCTCTAATTAGTCCACGGTTGTGTTCAGCTGAATGACCTCTGCCGGGAACACTCAGACTGAGGTTCTGAGTTATTGCAACATAGGAGCGTTTCACTGCTTTCAAGGCTTCTTAGGAAGAATTCCGGAATCTTACTGCCGGCAGGCCTCCCGCTGTTCCGGTTGAACATCTCTTAGTAAATCCCCCAGGGTATATTGTATACCCGTGAAGTTTGGCCAGGGTACGCAGTTTGCATTGTTGCACAATTGCGCCTGCATAGCTCTGCTGGGTTTGCAAACATTCAGGCATGGCAGCCAGATAGGCTGGTCCCTGTAGTACACTGCCAGCGGACTGGGAATATATGCTTCCTGTTCTTCTCACCTGAGTCCAACTGATTCCAGCTTTAACGGCTAAACTCTACTCAACCGGAGCAGTAAGTTGAACCTCTATTTTTAGCACTATGTGGAATTTTGGAGAACTACAGCTCAGTTGTTTGGCATGCGACCACACTGCATTCATCTGGCTCTAATTAGTCCACTGCCTACATCTGGCTCAAATTAGTCCATGGTTGTGTTCAGCCTAATGAACTCTGCCGAGCACACTCAGAATGAGGTTCTGAGTTATTGCAACATAGGAGCGTTTCACTGCTTTCAGGGCTTCTTAGGAAGAATTCCGGAATCTTGCTGCCGGCAGGCCTCCGGATGTTCCGGGTGAACATCTCCTTGTAAATCCTCTGTCGTTTCTTGTACACCCTGAAATTTGGCCAGGTTATGCAATTTGCATTGCTGCACAATTGCGCTTGCCAAGCTCTGCCACGGTTGCAAATATTCAGGCGTGGCAACCAGGTAGGCTGGTCCCCGTAGGACACTGCCAGCGGACTGGGTATATCTGCTTCCCGTTCTTCTCACCTGAGTGCTACTGATTCCAGTTTTGACGGCTACACTCTACTCAACCGGAACAGTAAGTTGAACCTCAACTTGTGGCACTTTGTGAAAGTTTTGAGAACTAGAGCTCAGTTGTTTGGCACGCAACCACTGTCCATCCAGCACTATGGACGGCAGTGCCTACATCTGGCTATAATTAGTTCACGGTTCTATTCAACCAAATGACCTCTGCCGGGAACAATCAGAATGAGGTTCTGAGTTATTGCAACATAGGAGCGTTTCACTGCTTTCAAGGCTTCTTAGGAAGAATTCCGGAATCTTGCTGCCGGCAGGCCTCCGGATGTTCCGGGTGAACATCTCCTTGTAAATCCCCCGTGTTTTCTTGTACACCCGTGAAATTTGGCCAGGTAATACATTTTGCATTGCTGCACAATTGCGCCTGCCTAGCTCTGCCGAGGTTGCAAACATTCAGGCGTGGCAGCCAGATAGGCTGGTTCCCGTAGGACACTGACAGCGGACATGGTATATCTGCTTCTCGTTCTTCTCACCTGAGTGCTACTGATTACAGCTTTGATGGCTACACTCTACCAAACCGGAGCAGTAAGTTGAACCTGAATTTATTGCACTTCGTGAAAGTTTTGAGAACTGGAGCTCAGTTGATTGGCACGCCACCACTGTCCATCCAGCACTATGGACGGCACTGTCTACATCTGGCTCTAATTAGTCCACGGTTGTGTTCAGCCGAATGACCTGTGCCGGGAACACTCAGAATGAGGTTCTGAGTTATTGCAACCTAGGAGCGTTTCACTGTTTTCTAGGCTTCTTAGGAAGGATTCCGGAATCTTGCTGCCGGCCGGCCTCTGGCTTTTCCGGGTGAACATCTCCTTGTAAATCCTTGGTCGTTTCTTGTACACCCGTGAAATTTGGCCAGGTTATGCAATTTGCATTGCTGCACAATTGCACTTGCCAAGCTCTGCCACGGTTGCAAACATTCAGGCGTAGCAGCCAGATAGGCTGGTCCCCGTAGGACACTGCCAGCGGACTGGGTACATCTGATTCCCGTTCTTCTTACCTGAGTGCTACTGATTCCAGCTTTCACGGCTACACTCTACTCAACCGGAGCAGTAAGTTGAACCTCAAGTTGTGGCACTTTGTGAAAGTTTTGAGAACTAGAGCTCAGTTGTTTGGCACACAACCACTCTCCATCCAGCACTATGGACGGCACTGCCTACATCTGGCTATAGGTAGTCCACGGTTCTATTCAGCCAAATGACCTCTGCCGGGAACACTCAGAATGAGGTTCTGAGTTATTGCAACATACGAGCGTTTCACTGCTTTCAAGGCTTCTTAGGAAGAATTCCGGAATCTTGCTGCCGGCAGGCCTCCGGCTGTTCCAGGTGAACATCTCCTTGGAAATCCCCCGTTTTTTCTTTTTCTTTTTTTAATTTTATTTTATTTTATTTGAGAGCATACTGTACAGAGGGGTTACAATTACATTGGTAGGATAATGCAAACATTTCTTACCAAGCATTTCAGCCTCCTCCTTTGTTTACCTTTCACCTCCCTTCCCAGCCTTCCTCCTCCCCCCCACCCACTCATACCCCCCTCCCTCCCCCACACCGACATTGTAAAGCTTGCTTTGACATGACATTTTTTAATTCTCCTTGTTGCAACAGGTCCACCTGAATCCTTAAACGACTTGTTTGTCCCCATCTCCTCCACATATTTTACTGACATCAAATAAAGTGAAAGCGGGGGTTACACTGTGGGGGAGGGACATACATAGCAACAAGGAAATAATCTTATAAATGCGTTAGAAACACATGCATGAAAGAAACGAAAACATTAAAATACATATTTAAGGGTTCGTTTTCCTAACATCATATTATCTGACCTTTTCCACTTGACTCATACCTATACTAGATACTGCAAATAAGGGAAACCATGGGACCTATGCTTCTTTGGGCCTGGCTTACTTCACTTAATATAATTTTTTCCAAGCCTTTTCCATTTCCTAACAAATGGGGAAATGTCATTCTTTCTGATGGAGGCATAGAATTCCATTGTGTATATATACCACATTTTCTTGATCCATTCATCTACTGAGGGGCTTCTGGGTTGGTTCCATATCTTAGCTATGGTAAATAATGCTGCAATAAACATAGTTGTGCTGGTAGCTTTAGTGTGGTCTTGTTTGTGCATTTGGGTAAATGCCCAAAAGTGCGATTGCTGGATCATAGGGGAGATCTATGTGAAGTCTTTTGAGGAACCTCCATACTGCTTACCAAAGTGGTTGAACAAGTTTACATTCCCACCAACAATGAAGTAAGGTTCCTTTCTGTCCACATCCCCTCCAGCATCTGTTGTTGTTAGAGTTCTTGATTTTTGCTGTTCTAACTGGAGTGAGGTGATATCTCAATGTTGTTTTGATTTGCATTTCTTTTATGGCTAGGGATGTTGAACATTTCTTCATGTGTCTATTGGCCATCCTTCTTTCTTCTTCCGAGAAGCTTCTCTTTAAGTCTTTCGCCCACTTATTTATTGGACAGTTGTTTCTTTGAGGATTTGTTGTTGGGTGGTTTAATTTTTTGAGTTCCAAGTATATTTTAGATATGAGACCCTTGTCCGTTGTATGGCTAGTAAAGATCTTCTCCCATGTCATTTGCCCTGCAGAAGCTCTGCAATCTTATGCAATCCCATTTGTCCAACCTTTCTTTGATTTGTTGTGCTTCCCGGTCTCTATTCAGAAAATTTCGGCCTGAGCCAAGGAGACCTAGGGTTTCTCCTATTCCATCCTGTAATGTTTTCAGAGTGTCTGCTTTGAGTTCAAGGTCTTTGATCCATTTGGAGCTGATTCTGGTGCAGGGTGATATATAAGGATCTAGCTTTAGTTTTCTACATGTAGTTAACCAATTTTGCCAGCACCATTTACTGAAGAGGCTGTCTTTCTTCCATTCTATTGTTTTAGCTTCTTTATCGAAGATTAGATGGCTATAGGTCTGTAGGTTCATTTCTGGGTTTTCAATTCTATTCCATTGGTCCTGAGGTCTGTTCTTATGCCAATACCAAGCTGTTTTGATTACTATGGCTTTATAGTAGAGTTTGAAATTTGGTATTGATATTCCTCCAGCAGTGTTCTTTCCGTTGAGGAGCGTTTTTGCTATTCGGGGTCTTTTATTGTTCCATATGAATTTTTGGATTGCCTCTTCTATTTCCTTGAAGAATGAGGGTGGAATTTTGATAGGTATCGCGTTGAATTTGTAGATAGCCTTGGGAAGTATTGCCATTTTCACGATGTTAATCTTGCCAATCCAGGAGCATGGGAGGTTTTGCCATTTTTTAAGTTCTGTGTTGATTTCCTTTTTCAAGATTTTAAAGTTTTCATCATAGAGGTCCTTCACTTCTTTGGTTAAGTTAATTCCTAGGTATTTTATTTTTTGTGGGGCTATTACAAATGGAGTTGCTTTCCTAATTTCAGCCACACTTTTCTCATTGTTGGCATATAGAAAAGCCATTGATTTTTGGAGGTTAATTTTATAACCTGCTACTTTGCCAAAGTTTTGAATCAGCTTGAGTAATTTGGGAGTGGAGTCTATGGGATTCTTTAAATACAAGATCATGTCATCTGCAAAGAGGGAGAGTTTTATTTCTTCTTTCCCTATTTGGATCCCCTTTATGTCTGCATCTTGTCTTATTGCTGTAGCTAGGCATTCTAATACTAGATTGAAGAGAAGTGGAGAGAGTGGGCATCCTTGTCTTGTTCCTGAGTTAAGAGGAAATGGCTTTAGTTTTTCACCATTGAGTATAATGCTGGCTGTAGGTTTGTCATATACAGCCTTTATTGTATTGAGGAATGTTCCATGGATTCCTAATTTTTCCAGAACCTTCATCATAAAGGGGTGTTGGATCTTGTCAAATGCTTTTTCTGCATCTATTGAGATAACCATGTGGTTCTTATTCTTGCTCCTGTTGATGTGATAAATAATATTAATTGATTTGCGTATATTGAACCAGCTTTGCATCCCTGAAATGAATCCTGTTTGATCATGGTGTATGATTTTTTGGATGAATTGTTGAAGTCGATTGGCCAAAATTTTGTTGAGAAGTTTTGCATCAATGTTAATCAAAGAAATGGGTCTATAGTTCTCTTTCTTTGATGAGTCCCTGCCTGGTTTTGGGATGAGGGTTATGATGGCTTCATAGAATGTGTTCGGTGGTGAGCTTTCTCTTTCAATTTCATTGAAGAGTTGGAGGAGTATTGGTGTGAGCTCTGCTTTGAAGGCCTTGTAAAATTCCGCTGTAAAACCATCTGGTCCTGGACTTTTCTTAGCTGGGAGGTCTCTTATTGCTGTTTCTATTTCAATGCTTGATATGGGCCTGTTAAGCTGGTTTAACTCATCTTGGTTTAGTTTTGGCATGTCAATATTTGCTAGGAAAAGGTCCATTTCTGTCAAGTTCTCAAACTTATTAGCATAAAGTTTTGAGAAGTATTCCCTTATAATGTTCTGAATCTTGGTTGTTTCTGTGGTGATGTTTCCATTCTCAACTCTGAGTTTATTAATTTGGGTGTGTTCTCTCCTTTTTCTGATAAGGTTTGCTAAGGGTCTGTCAATTTTGTTAAGTTTTTCGAAGAACCAACTCTTTGTTTTGTTGATTCTTTCTATAGTTTTTTTGGATTCTAATTCATTTAATTCTGATTTAATTTTGATTATTTCTTTCCGTCTACTGGATTGGGGTTTATCTTGCTGCTCTTTTTCAAGGAGGTTTAGATGTGTCATTAAATTGTTAGTTTCAGATCTCTCCAATTTGTTGATGTAGGAGCTCAGAGCTATAAACTTGCCTCTGAGTACTGCCTTTGCTGTGTCCCAGAGGAGCTGGTAATTTGTGTGTTCATTTTTGTTGAATAGCATGAACATTTGAATTTCCTTTCTAATCTCTTCCATGACCCACTCATGATTCAGCAGTGTGTTGTTCAGCCTCCATGTGATACCGGACTTTCTTTGGTGGCTTTTGGTGTTGAGTTCTAATTTTATTCCCTTGTGGTCAGAGAGAATGCAAGGTATAACTTCAATGTTTCTGAATTTAGACAAGTTTGCTTTGTGGCCTAAAATGTGGTCTATTTTAGAAAACGTTCCATGTGCTGCTGAGAAGAACGTGTATTCTGATGCTGCTGGGTGAAATGTTCGGTAAATGTCTGTTAAGTCTAGTTGATCTATGCAGCTGTTTAGATCTGCGGTTTCTCTGTTGAGTTTTTGCCGAGTTGATCTATCTAGTGGGGAGAGTGGTGTGTTAAAATCCCCAACAATTAATGTCTTTGGATCTATATGGGATTTGAGGGAAAGTAGTGTTTCTTTGATAAATTTGGGTGCTCCATTGTTTGGCGAATAGATATTTAGAATTGTAATATCCTCCTGAAGGAGAGATCCTTTAATTAGTATGTAGTGACCTTCTTTATCTCTTCTCACGAATTTTAGTTTGAAGTCTATTTTATCTGATATTAGGATTGCAACTCCCGCCTGTTTATGAGGGCCGTTTGCTTGGTAGATTTTGTTCCAGCCTTTAACATTGAAGATGTGTTTGTTTTTATGGGCAAGATGTTACTCCTGCAGGCAGCAGATAGAAGGGTCTTGTTTTTTAATCCAACTAGACAGTCTATGTCGCTTAATTGGAGAGTTCAGTCCGTTAACGTTAAGAGATAGGACTGAGAGGTATTTGGGAGTTCCTGCCATGTTATCCACCTTCTTGGGGGCTGCGAAAACTGGGTTCTTCCTAAGGTTCTTGGATTCTCAGTTTGGGTGCAGTTTCTTGGCCTTTGTTGCGGTCTTGTTGGTTTTCTATGTGTAGGACATCTTTAAGAATCTTTTGTAGGGCTGGTTTGGTGGAGATGTATTGTTTCAATTTTTCTTTGCTATGGAAGGTTTTTATTTGGCCTTCAGTTATGAAGGAGAGTTTAGCTGGGTACAGTATTCTTGGTTGATAGTTGTTTGTTTTTAGGGCATGGCATACGTCATTCCAGGCTCTTCTTGCTTTGATTGTCTCTGCTGAGAAATCTGAGGTAATTCTAATTGGTTTCCCTTTATAGGTGATTACCCTTTTCTCCCTGACAGCTTTAAGGATCTTTTCCTTGGTCTGGGTTGATCCTGTGTGGATTATAATGTGACGGTGGGATGTCCTATTCTGGTCTGGTCTATTTGGGGTTCTAAAAGCTTCTTGTATCTGAATAGGCCTATCTTTTTGTATGTTTGGGAAGTTCTCTGCTAGGATCCTGTTAAACAAATTTCCTAGACCATTAACTTCTGTTTCTAGGTGCTCCTCTACACCCATTATCCTTAGATTGGGCCTTCTGATGGTGTCTTCCAGGTGTTGGATAGACCTATCATATTTCTTGGACTTGTCTTGGATGGTTGTATGTTCTTTCTCTATAATATCTAGGCTGTCTTCAATCCCTGAGATTCGATCTTCTGCATGGTCTAACCTGCTGTCAAGACTCTCTACTTTGTTTTTTATCGCTTTTCCTTCTAATTGGTCAGCTTTGATGGCTTCAAGTTCTTTGTTGAAGCTCTGTTTTAGGTCTTGTATGAATTTCTTTACTTCCTTAATTTGGTGTTCAGTGTTTGTTCTCAAATCACTTAGTTGATTGGTTATGGTTTCTTTGGACTCCCATTCCTTCTGTTGGGTTCCATTCAGCATTCCCTTTGTGGTCTCCCTGACTTCCTTCAGCTCTTTGTTAATGGATTCCATGAATGCCTTTAGTGATCTTTGTGTATTCTCTACCTGGTCTCTCAATTCCTGAATTACTCTTTGATTAGCTTCCTCCCGTCTGTGGGATTCCTGCAGTTCTCTTTCTTCCCGTTCGTGGGATTCCTGCAGTTCTCTTTGAGTGTTCTCTGCCTGCTCACGCCATTCCTCCCTTTCTCTTTGAATATTCTCAAGTTGTTCACGCAAATCCTGTATCAGTTTTTGAGTAGCTTCCTCACGCTTATGATATTCCTGTATAAACTTCTGGGATGCCTCCTCTCTCTCCCTATCACGCTCATAGAGAGTCCTTTGTACATTGTCAAACTTCTCATTTATCATGTTTGCTATTAGTGTTTGTAGAGCTATTTGGGAACTCTCCTCTGCATTATTCTTTGTCTGTTCTAATCCCTGATTATCAAGGTTGGGAATTGAGATACCGAATTTGCCATTTTTCTTGTGTTTTTCCGGCTTACTCGGCCCATTTGAGGTGAAGATTGCACCAGTTTTGTGCTAGAACACTATCTTAAGGCAACCATCAACCAAAGTTTGCGTTTGTACAGTCAATAGTCTACAGATACAATCTAGTTCAACAGATACATTTATTCAACATCAAACAACTATATGTTAAAGGACTTCGAACTGCAGAAAATAATTTGGAAAACCAGAAATTATTAGGATTAGGGAGAGATGTGGGTAAAAAATAGGAATAGATTGGTGTGGGGAGGCACAGGGAGAGTTAACTATGTCCTAATCACAATGCAGGAAATGGGTTGGGTAGGATGCAAGTAGAGAGAGAGAAAAAAAGAAGAGACGGAAAGGGGAATGAAGAGAGAACAGAAAAAAAATAGAAACGTAAAAATTAATGTTATTATAGAGGTTAAAAGACTGTCTATTTAGAGAGGAATGTGAATATGTTCAGAGAACGGGGGGGACATAGAGGAGATGTGAAAAACGTTAAGGATGGGAAAGGGAGAAGAAAAGATCAGAAGTTCAGTAGAGCTAGACAAAAAACAAAAAGATAATTAAGAAAGAAAGAAAAAGAGAAAGAAGACAAGAAAAGGAAGGAAAACGCTCATTCACATATTCCTAAAATAAAAATTATAAGATGAGAAAAAAAAGTTACTGGAAAACAATTATTTTTTCAGAAGAGGCAAAAATTAAAGATTAATAAAAGCTTTAGAAGGGAAAAAAATTTATATATATATATATATATATATATATATATAAGGTAACAAAAAACAAAAAACAAGCAAAAAAAAGAAAAGAAGAAGAAGAAGAAAAAAATAAAAAAAGAAAAAAAAAGTCTTTTGATTTTTTTTGGGGGGGGGGGAGGAGTGGGAAGAATCCTGTATCTCCCTTTTGTCTGTAACCAGTCTCTTGTTGGAGTCTCTGGTCAGCTTGAGGTCCTGTGGCTTGATTGGTTTCTTAAGTCGGTTGGTTGGAAGAGGCAGAAAAATGCTCTGCTTTACCCAAGATTTTGAGATCCCCCTCCCAGGTTAGTTTTCTGGGAGGGTGATCTGCTTTGAGAATCACAAAAGAGGGGGATGTGGTGATGAGGCTAGGTTCTGGGTAGAGTTGAGGCCTTTCAACAAACAGTAGCTTTTCCCTGGGGCTATTTTGTGATAAATCTCACAGCGCCCAGCCTGGAGCCATTCTCAGGGTTTCTGTTTTTCAATTGATTGTGGTGGCTGCTAGAGGGAGGGGCAGCCTCTGGCTCTGGTTACCCAGTGAGGCAAGGCACTCCAATGGCTGGCGCCTGAGCTGGGTGACTTTTCCCTTGATGGAGCTGAGTCTGGCAGGTGACTTCGCCGTTAAGTTCTTGTGACCTGCTAAATGACTCGATTTATTCCAAGGCCTGAGCTGGAGCTAGCAGCTCCTCCAAGCATTGTCGGTATCCAAGATGGAGATCACCGGTGCTGGGGGGGAGGGGTGGCCTTCCCTCCTCTGCTCCCTGAGAAGGAGTGAGGACGTCGGGCTTGTACTCACGCCAAGTCTTGGATCCTGGGTCGTCTCTAGTCTGCAAAGAGCAGGATGAAGATGTCCGCTCCTTGTCGGTTCCTGTTGGTGTTGAGTAGAATCCGCTCGTCTGCTGCGTCTGCCTCCTTCCTCCCGGACTCTCTGTGTCTCAGGTATGACCCCACGGCGGTGGTCGCCGCCGCGACCCTGCCGCCGCAGCGGCAGCTGATGTGTTTCCTTGGATTCCCCTGCTTCTCTAACTCTCTGTCCTGTGATGAAACACTTAGTGTGATTCTCTGGCTTAGGACTGTTCACTGGAACTCTAAAAGTGCTTTCAATGAGAGAGCTTGTTCAGATTCCAGCTTCTTTTCCGCAATCTTCCCAGAAATCCCCCCTGTGGTTTCTTGTACACCGGAGAAATTTGGCCAGGTTATGCAGTTTGCATTGCTGCACAATTGCGCCTGCCTACCTCTGCCGTGGTTGCAAACATTCAGGCGTGGCAGCCAGATAGGCTGGTCCCGTAGGACACTGCCAACAGACTGGGTATATCTGCTTCCCGGTCTTCTCACCTGAGTGCTACTGATAACAGCTTTGACGGCTAAACTCTACTCAACCGGAGCAGTAAGTTGAACCTCCACTTACGGCACTTTGTGAAAGTGTTGAGAACTAGATCTCAGGTGTTTGGCACGCCACCACTGTCCATCCAGCACTATGGAGGGCAGTGCCTACATCTGGCTCTAATTAGTCCACGGTTGTGTTCAGCCGAATGACCTCTGCCTGGAACACTCAGAATGAGCTTCTGAGTTATTGCTACATAGGAGGGTTTCACTGCTTTCAAGGCTTCTTAGGAAGGATTCCGGAATCTTGCTGCCGGCAGGCCTCCGGCTGTTCCGGGTGAACATCTCCTTGTAAATCCCCCGTGGTTTCTTGTACACCCATCAAATTTGGCCAGGTTATGCAGTTTGAATTGCTGCATAATTGCGCCTGCCTAGCTCTGCCGCGTTTGCAAATATTGACGCGTGGCAGCCACATAGGCTGGTCCCCGTAGGACACTGCCAGCGGACTGGGTATATCTGCTTCCCGTTCTTCTCACCTGAGTGCTACTGATTCCAGCTTTGACGGCTACACTCTACTCAACCGGAGCAGTAAGTTGAACCTCAAGTTATGGCACTTTGTGAAAGTGTTGAGAACTAGAGCTCAGTTGTTTGGCACGCCTCCACTGTCCATCCAGCACTATGGACGGCACTGCCTACATCTGGCTCTAATTAGTCCACGGTTGTGTTCAGCCGAATGACCTGTGCCGGGAACACTCAGAATCAGGTTCTGAGTTATTGCAACATAGGAGCGTTTCACTACTTTCAAGGCTTCTTAGGACGAATTCCGGAATCTTGCTGCCGGAAAGCCTCCTGCTGTTCCGGGTGAACATCTCCTTGTAAATCCCCCGTGGTTTTTTATACCCCCGGGAAATTTGGCCAGCTTATGCAGTTTGCATTACTGCACAATTGCGCCTGCCTAGCTCTGCAGGGGTTGCAAACATTCAGGCATAGCAGCCAGATAGGCTGGTCCCCGTAGGACACTGCCAGTGGACTGGGTATATCTGCATGCCGTTCTTCTCACCTGAGTGCTACTGATTCCAGTTACTGATTCCGGCTACACTCTACTCAACCTGAGCAGGAAGTTGAACATCAATTTATGGCACTTTGTGAAAGTGTTGAGAACTAGAGCTCAGTTGTTTGGCATGCTACCACTCTCCATCCAGCACTGCCTACATCTGGCTCTAATTAGTCCACGGTTGTGTTCAGCCGAATGACCTCTGCCGGGAACACTCAGAATGAGGTGCAGAGTTATTGCAACATAGGAGCGTTTCATAGCTTTAAAGGCTTCACAGGAAGAATTCCGGAATATTGCTGCCGGCAGGCCTCCACCTGTTGCGGGTGAACATCTCCTTGTAAATCCCCTAGGTTTTCTTGTACACCTGTGAAATTTGGCCAGGTTATGCAGTTTGCATTGTTGCACAAATGGGCCTGCCTAGCTCTACCGCGGTTGCAAACATTCAGGCGTTGCAGCCAGATAGATTGGTCCCCGAAGAAGGCTGCCAGCGGAATGGGTATATCTGCTTCCCGTTCTTCTCACCTGAGTGCTACTGATTCTAGCTTTGACGGCTACACTCTATTCAACCGGAGCAGTAAGTTGAACCTCAACTTATGGCACTTTGTGAAAGTGTTGAGAACTAGAGCTCAGTTGTTTGGCATGCCACCACTGTCCATCCAGCACTATGGATGGCACTGCCTACATCTGGCTCTAATTAGTCCACGGTTGTGTTCAGCCGAATGACCTCTGCCGTGAACACTCAGAATGAGGTTCTGAGTTATTGCAACATTGGAGCGTTTATCTGCATTCAAGGCTTCTTAGGAAGAATTCCGGAATCTTGCTGCCGGCAGGCCTCTGGCTGTTCCGGGTGAACATCTCCTTGTACATCCCCCGTGGTTTCTTGTACACCCGTGAAATTTGGCCAGTTTATGCAGTTTGCACTGCTGCACAATTGCGCCTGCCTAACTCTGCCCCGGTTAAAAACATTCAGGCATGGCAGCCAGACAGACTGGTCCCTGTAGGACACTGCAAGCAGACTGGGTATATCTGCTTCCCGTTCTTCTCACCTGAGTGATACTGTTTCCACCTTTGACGGCTACACTCTACTCAACCGGAGCAGTAAGTTGAACCTCAACTTATGGCATTTTGTGAAAGTGTTGACAACTAGAGCACAGTTGTTGGGCATGCGACCACTGTCCATCCAGCACTGTGGACGGCACTCCCTACATCTGGCTCTAATTAGTCCACGGTTGTGTTCAGCTGAATGACGTCTACCGGGAATAGTCAGAATGAGATTCTGAGTAATTGCAACATAGGAGCGTTTCACTGCTTTCAAGGCTTCTTAGGAAGAATTCCGGAATCTTGCTGCCTGCAGGCCTCCGGCTATTCCAGGTAAATATGTCCTTATAAATCCCCCATGGTTTCTTGTACACCCGGGAAATTTGACCAGCTTATGCAGTTTGCATTGCAGCATAATTGCGACTGCTTAGCTCTGCCGCGGTTGCTAACATTGAGGTGTAGCAGCCAGATAGCCTGGATACCATAGGACACTGCTAGGGGACTGGGTATATCTGATTCCCGTTCTACTCATCTGAGTGCTGCTGATTCTAGCTTTGACGGCTACACTCTACTCAACCTGATCTGTAAGTTGATCCTCAACTTATGGCAATTTGTGAAAGTGTTGCGAACTAGAGCTCAGTTATTTGGCACACCACCACTGTCCAGCCAGCACTCTGGACGGCACTGCATGCATCTGGCTATAGTTAGTCCACGGTTGTGTTCAGCCGAATGACCTCTGACGGGAACACTCACAATGAGGTTCTGAGATATTGCAACATAGGAGCGTTTCATTGCTTTCAAGGCTTCTTAGGAAGAATTCCGGAATCTTGATACCGGCAGGCCTCCGGCAGTTCCGGGTGAACATCTCCTTGTAAATCCCCCGTGGTTTCTTGTACACCCGTGAAATTGGGCCAGATTATGCAGTTTGCATTGCTGCACAATTGCGCCTGCCTAGCTCTGCCATGCTGGCAAACATTCCGGCGTGGCAGCCAGATAGGCTGGTCCCCGTAGGACATTGCCAGCGAACTGGATATATCTGTTTCCCATTCTTCTCACCTGAGTGCTACTGATTCCAGCTTTGACGGCTACACTCTACTCAACCGGAGCAGTAAGTTGAACCTCAACTTATGGCACTTTGTGAAAGTGTTGAGAACTAGAGCTCAGTTGTTTGGCACGCAACCGCTGTCCATACAGCACTATGGACAGCAGTGCCTACATCTGGCTCTAATTAGTCCACGGTTGTGTTCAGCCGAATGACCTCTGCCGGGAACACTCAGAATGAGGTTCTGAAATATTGCAACATATGAGCGTTTCACTTCTTTCAAGGCTTCTTAGGAAGAATTCCGGAATCTTGCTGCCGGCAGGCCTCCGGCTGTTCCAGGTGAACATCTCCTTGTAAATCCTCCAGGGTTTCTTGTACACCTGTGAAATTTGTCCCGGTTATGCAGTTTGCATTGCTGCACAAATGCACCTGCCTAGCTCTGCCGCGGTTGCAAACATTCAGGCGTGGCAGCCAGATAGGCTGGTCCCCGTAGGACACTGCCAGCGGACTGGGTATATCTGCTTTCCGTTCTTTTCACCTGAGTGATACTGATTCCAGCTTTGAAGGCTACACTCTACTCAACCGGAGCAGTAAGTTGAAGCTCAACTTAGGGAACTTTCTGAAAGTGTTGAGAACTAGAGCTCAGTTGTTTGGCATGCGACCACTGTCCATCCAGCACTATGGACCGCACTGCCTACATCTGGCTCTAATTAGTCCACGGTTGTGTTCAGCCGAATGACCTCTGCCGGGAACTCTCAGAATGAGGTTCTGAGTTATTGCAACATAGGATCGTTTCACTACTTTCAAGGTTTCTTAGGAAGAATTCCGGAATCTTGCTGCCGGCAGGCCTCCGGCTGTTCTGGGTAAACATGTCCTTGTAAATCCCCCGTGGTTTCTTGTACACCCGTGAAATTTGGCCAGGTTATGCAGTTTGAATTGCTGCATAATTGCGACTGCTTAGCTCTGCTGCGCTTGCAAACATTGAGGCGTGGCAGCCAGGTAGGCTTATCCCCGTAGGACACTGCCAGCGGACTAGGTATATCTGCTTCCCGTTCTTCTCAACTGAGTGCTTCTGATTCCAGCTTTGACGGCTACACTCTACTCAACCGAAGCAGGAAGTTGAACCTCTACTTATGGCACTCTGCTAATGTTTGGAGAACTAGAGCTAAGTTGTTTGGCACGACACCACTGTCCATCCAGCACTATGGACGTCACTGCCTACATCTGGCTCTAATTAGTCCACAGTTGTGTTCAGCCGAATGACCTCTGCCGGGAACACTCAGAATGAGTTTCTGAGTTATAGCAACATAGGAGCTTTTCACTGCTTTCAAGGCTTCTTTGGAAGAATACCGGAATATTGCTGACTTCAGGCGTCCGGCTGTTCCGGGTGAACATCTCCTGGTTAATCTCCTGTGGTTTCTTGTACACCCGTGAAATTTGGCCAGGTTATGCAGTTTGCATTGCTGCACAATTGCGCCTGCCTAGCTCTGCCGCCGATGCAAACATTCAGGCGTGGCAGCCAGATAGGCTGGTCCCCGTAAGACACTGCCAGCGGACTGGGTATATCTGCTTTTTGTTCTTCTCACCTGAGTGGTACTGATTCCAGCTTTGACGGCTACACTCTACTCAACCGGAGCAGTAAGTTGAACCTCAACTTATGGCACTTTGTGAAAGTGTTGAGAACTAGAGCTCAGTTGTTTGGCACGCCACCACTGTCCATCCCGCACTATGGATGGCACTGCGTACATCTGGCTCTGATTAGTCCACGGTTGTGTTCAGCCGAATGACCTCTGCCGGGAACACTCAGAATGAAGTTCTGAGTTATTTCAACATAGGCGCTTTTCACTGCTTTCAAGGATTCACATGAAGAATTCCCGAATCTTGCTGCAGGCAGGACTCCAGCTGTTCTGGGTGAACATCTCCTTGTAAATCCCCCGTGCTTTCTTGTACACCTGTGGAATTTGTCCAAGTTATGCAGTTTGCATTGCTGCACAATTGCGCCTGCCTACCTCTGCCGTGGTTGCAAACATTCAGGCGTGGCAGCCAGATAGGCTGGTCCACGAAAGACACTGCCTGCGGACTGGGTATATCTGCTTCCCGTTCTTCTCACCTGAGTTCTACTGATTCCAGCTTTGACGGGTACACTCTACTCAACCGGAGCAGTAAGTTGAACCTCAACTTATGGCACTTTGTGAAAGTTTGGAGAACTAAAGCTCAGTTGTTTTCCAATCGAAAACACTACCTATATCTCGCTCTAATTAGTCCATTGCCTACATCTGGCTCTAATTAGTCCACTGACTACCTCTGGCTCTAATTAGTCCACGGATGAGTTCAGCCGAATGACCTCTGCCTGGAACACTAGAATGAGGTTCTTAGTTATTGCAACGTAGGAGCGTTTCACTGCTTTCAATGCTTCTTAGGAAGAATTCCGGAATCTTGCTGCCGGCCGGCCTCTGGCTGTTCCGGGTCAACATCTCCTTGTACATCCCCCGTGGTTTCTTGTACACCCGTGAAATTTGGCCAGGTTATGCAGTTTGCACTGCTGCACAATTGCGCCTGCCTAGCTCTGCCCCGGTTACAAACATTCAGGTGTGGTAGCCAGATAGACTGGTCCGTGTAGGACCCTGCCAGCGGACCGGGTATATCTGCTTTCTGTTCTTCTCACCTGTGAGCTACTGATTCCAGCTTTGACGGCTACAATCTACTCAACTGGAGCAGTAAGGTGAAGCTCAACTTAGGGCATTTTCTCAAAGTGTTGAGAACTACAGCTCAGATGTTGGACATGCGACGCCTGACCATCCAGCACTATGGACGGCACTGCCTACATCTGGTTCTAATTAGTCCACGGTTGTGTTCAGCCGCATGACCTCTGCCGGGAATACTCAGAATAAGGTTCTGAGTTATTCCAACATAAGAGATTTTCACGGCTTTCAAGGCTTCTTAGGAAGAATTCCGGAATGTTGCTGCCGGCAGGCCTCCGGCTGTTCCGGGTAAACATCTCCTTGTAAATCCCCCGTGGTTTCTTGTACACCCTTGAAATTTGGGGTGGTTATGCAGTTTGCATTGCTACACAATTGCGCCTGCCAACGCCTGCCACAGTTGCAAACATTCAGGCGTGGCAGCCAGATAGGCTGGTCCACGTAGGACACTGCCAGCGGACTGAGTATATCTGCTTCCCATTCTTCTCACCTGAGTGCTTCTGATTCCAGCTTTGACGGCTGCACTCTACTCACCCGGAGCAGTAAGTTGAACCTCAACTTATGGCACTTTGTGAAAGTGTTGAGAACTAGATCTCAGGTGTCTGGCACGCCATCACTGTCCATCGAGCACTATGTACGGCACTGCCTACGTCTGGCTCTAATTAGTCCACAGTTGTGTTCAGCCGAATGATATCTTCCGGGAACACTCAGAATGAGGTTCTGAGTTATTGCAACATAGGAGCGTTTCACTGCTTTCAAGGCTTCTTAGGAAGGATTCCGGAATGTTGCTGCCAGCAGGCCTCTGGCTGTTCCGGGTGAACATCTCCTTGTAAATCCCATGTGGTTTCTTGTACACCCGTAAAATATGGCCAGGTTATGCAGTTTGCCTTGCTGCACAATTGCGCCTGCCAAGCTCTGCCGCGATTGCAAACATTCAGGCGTGGCAGCCAGATAAGCTGGTCCCCGTAGGACACTGCCAGCAGTCTGGGTATATCTGCTTCCCGATATTCTCACCTGAGTGCTACTGATGCCAGCTTTGACAGCTACACTCTACTCAACCGGAGCAGTAAGTTGAACCTCAACTTATGGCATTTTGTGAAAGTGTTGAGAACTAGAGCTCAGTTGTTTGGCACGCCACCAGTGTACATCCAGCACTATGGACGGCACTGACTACATCTTTCTGTAATTAGTCCACGGTTGTGTTCATGCGAATGACCTCTGCCGGGAACACTCAGAATGAGGTTCTGAGTTACTGAAACATAGGAGCGTTTCACTGCTTTCAAGGTTTCTTAGTAAGAATTCCGGAATCTTGCTGGGGGCAGGCCTCCCGCTGTTCCGGGTGAACATGTCCTTGTAAATCCTCCGTGGTTTCTTGTACACCTGTGAAATTTGGCCAGGTTATGCAGTTCGAATTGCTGCATAGTTGCGACTGCTTAGCTCTGCCGCGGTTGCAAATATTGAGGCGTGCCAGCCAGATAGGCTGGACAATGTAGGACACTGCCAGCAGACTGGGTATATTTCCTTCCCGTTCTTCTCACCTGAGTGCTGCTGATTCTAGCCTTGACGGCTACACTCTACTCAACCGAAGCAGGAAGTTGAACCTCTACTTATGGCACTGTGTTAAAGTTTGGAGAACTAGAGCTCAGTTGTTTGGCACGCCACGACTCTCCATTAAGAACTATGGACGGCACTGCCTACATCTGGCTATAGTTTGTCCACGGTTGTGTTCAGCCGAATGAGCTCTGCTGGGAACACTCACAATAAAGTTGTAAGTTATTGCAACATAGGAGTTTTTCACTGCCTTCAAGGTTTCTTAGGAAGAATTCTGGAATCTTTCTGCCGGCAGGCCTCCGGTTGTTCTGAGTGAACATCTCCTTGTAAATCCCCTGTGGTTTCTTGTACACCCGTGAAATTTGGCTAGGTTATGCAGTTTGCATTGCTGCATAATTGCGCCTGCCTAGCTCTGCCGCGGTTGCGAACATTCAGGCGTGGCAGACAGATAGGCTGGTCCCCGTAGGACACTGCCAGCGGACTGGGTATATCTGCTTCCCATTCTTCTCACCTGAGTCTTTCTGATTCCCGGTTTGACGGCTACACTCTACTCTACCGAAGCAGTAAGTTGAACCTCTAATTATATCACTCTGTTAAAGTTTGGAGAACTAGAGCTCACTTGTTTGGCACGCGACCACTGTCCATCCAGCACTATGGATGGCACTGCATACATCTGGCTCTAATTAGTCCACGGTTGTGTTCAGCCGAATGACCTCTGCCGGGAACACTCAGAATGAGGTGTTGAGTTATTGCAACATAGGAGCGTTTCACTGCGTTCAAGGCTTCTTAGGAAGAATTCCGGAATCTTGCTGCAGGCAGGCCTCCGGTTGTTCTGGGTGAACATCTCCTTGTATTTCCTCGTGGTTTCTTGGACAACCGTGAAATTGGGACAATTTATGCAGTTTGCATTGCTGCATAATTGCGACTGTCTGGCTATGTCGTGGTTGCAAACATTCAGGCGTATAAGCCAGATAGGCTGGTCCCCGTAGGACACTGCCAGCGGAGTGGGTATATCTGCTTCTCGTTCTTCTCGCCTGAGTGATACTGATTCCAGCTTTGACGGCTACACTCTACTCAACCGAAGCAGTAAGTTGAACCTCAACTTATGGCACTTTGTGAACTTTTGGAGAACTAGAGCTCAATTGTTTAGCATGTGACCACTGTCCGCCCAGCACTATGGACGGCACTGCCTACATCTGGCTCTAATTAGTCCACGGTTGTGTTCATTCGAATGACCGCTGTCGGGAACACTCAAAATGAGGTTCTGAGTTATTGCAACATAGGAGCGTTTCACTGCATTCAACGTTCTTAGAAAGAATTCCGTAATCTTGCTGCCGGTTGGCCTCCGGCTGTTCCAGGTGAACATCTCCTTGTAAATCCCCCGTGGTTTCTTGTACACCTGTGAAATTTGGCCAAGTTATGCAGTTTGCATTGCTGCATAATTGCGACTGCCTATCTCTGCCGGGGTTGCAAACATTCAGGCATGGCAGCCCGATAGGCTGATCCCCGTAAGACACTGCCAGCAGACTGGGTATATCTGCTTCCCATTCTTCTCACCTGAGTGCTACTGATTCCAGCTTTGACACCTACACTCTACTCAACCGGAGCAGTAAGTTGATCCTCAACTTAAGGCACTTTGTGAAAGTGTTGAGAACTAGAGCTCAGTTCTTTGGCACACCAACACTGTCCATCCTGCACTATGGACGGCACTTCCTCCATCTGGCTATAGTTAGTCCACGGTTGTATTCAGCCGAATGACCTCTGCCGGGAACACTCAGAATGAGGTTCTGAGTTATTGCCACATAGGAGCCTTTCACTGCTTTCAAGGCTTCTTAGGAAGGATTCTGGAATATTGCTGCCGGCAGGCCTCTGGCTGTTCCGGGTGAACATCTCCTTGTAAATTCCCCGTGGTTCCTTGTACACCCGTCAAATTTGGCCAGGTTTGGCAGTTTGCATTGTTGCACAATTGCACCTGCCATGCTCTGCCGCGATTGCAAACATTCAGGCGTGGCAGCCAGATAGGCTGGTCCCCGTAGGACACTGTCAGCAGACTGGGTATATCTGCTTCCCGTTCTTCTCACCTGAGTGCTACTGATGCCAGCTTTGACGGCTACACTCTACTCAACCGGAGCAATAAGTTGAACCTCAACTTATGGCACTTTGTGAAAGTGTTGAGAACTAGAGCTCAGTTGTTTGGCACGCCACCACTGTCCATCCAACACTATGGACGGCACTGCCTACATCTGGCTCTAATTAGTCCACGGTTGTGTTCAGCCGAATGACCTCTGCCTGGAACACTCAGAATGAGTTTCTGAGTTATTGCAACATAGGAGCGTTTCACTGCTTTCAAGGCTTCACAGGAAGAATTCCGGAATCTTGCTGCGGGGAGGCCTCCGGCTTTTGCGGGTGAACATCTCCTTGTAAATCCCCCGTGGTTTCTTGTACACACGTGAAATTTGGCCAGGTTATGCATTATGCATTGCTGCACAATTGCGCCTACCAAGCTCTGTCGAGATTGCAAACATTCAGGCGTAGCAGCCAGATAGGCTGGTCCCCGTAGGACACTGCCAGCGGACTGGGTCTACCTGCTTCCCGTTCTTCTCACCTGAGTGCTACTGATTCCAGCTTTGACGGGTAAACTCTACTCAACCAGAGCAGTAAGTTGTACCTCAACTTATGGCACTTTGTGAAAGTTTGGAGAACTAAAGCTCAGTTGTTTTCCAATCGAAAACACTGCCTATATCTGGCTCTAATTAGTCCATTGCCTACATCTGGCTGTAATTAGTCCACTGCCTACATCTGGCTCTAATTAGTCCACGGATGAGTTCAGCCGAATGACCACTGCTGGGAACATTCAGAATGAGGTTCTGAGTTGTTGTCACATAGGAGCGTTTCAGTGCTTTCAAGGCTTCTTAGGAAGTACTCCGGAATGTTGCTGCCGGCAGGCCTCCGGCTGTTTCGTGTGAACATCTCCATGTAAATCCCCCGTGGTTTCTTGTACACACGTGAAATTTGGCCAGGTTATGCAGTTTGCATTGCTGCACAATTGTTCCTGCCTAGCTCTGACGCGGTTGCAAACATTCAGGCGTGGCAGCCAGATAGGCTGGTCCACCTAGGACACTGCCAGCGGACTGGGTATATGTGCTTCCGGTTCTTCTAACCTGAGTGCTACTGATTCCAGCTTTGACGGCTACACTCTACTCAACCGGAGCAGTAAGTTGAACCTCAACTTATGGCACTTTGAGAAAGTGTTGAGAACTAGAGCTCAGTTGTTTTCCACGCCACGACTGTCCATCCAGCACTATGGACGGCATTGCCTACATCTGGCTCTAATTAGTCCACGGTTGTGATCAGCCGAATGACCTCTGCCGGGAACACTCAGAATGAGGTTCTGAGTTATTGCAACATAGGAGCGTTTCACTGCTTTCAAGGCTTCACAGGATGAATTCCGGAATCTTGCTGCCAGCAGGCCTCCAGCTGTTCCGGGTGAACATCTCCTTGTAAATCCCCCGTGGTTTCTTGTACACCCGTGAAATTTGGCCAGGTTTTGCAGTTTGCATTGCTGCACAATTGCGACTGCCTAGCTCTGCCGCGGTTGCAAACATTCAGGCGTGGCAGCCAGATAGGCTGGTCCCGGTAGGACACTGCCAGGGGACTGGGTGTATCTGCTTCCCGTTCTTCTCACCTGAGTGCTACTGATTCCTGATTTGACCGCTACACTCTACTCAACCAGAGCAGTAAGTTCAACCTCAACTGATGGCACTTTGTGAGTGTTGAAAACTAGAGCTCAGTTGTTTGGAACGCCACCAATGTCCATCCAGCACTATGGCGGCACGGCCTACATCTGGCTCTAATTAGGCCACGGTTGTTTTCAGCTGAATGACCTCTGCCGGGAACACTCCGAATGAGGTTCTGAGTTATTGCAACATAGGAGCGTTTCACTGCTTTCAAGGCTTCACAGGAAGAATTCCGGAATCTTGCTGTGCGCAGGCCTCCGGCTGTTGCGGGTGAACATCTCGTTGTAAATCCCCCGTGGTTTCTTGTACACCCGTGAAATTTGGCCAGGTTATGAAGTTTGCATTGCTGCACAATTGCGCCTGCCTAGCTTTGCCGTGGTTGCAAACATTCAGGTGTATCAGCCAGATAGGCTGGTCCCCGTAAGACACTTCCAGCAAACTGGGTCTATCTGTTTCCAGTTCTTCTCAACTGAGTGCAACTGATTCCAGCTTTGATGGCTACACTCTTCTCAACCGGACCAGTACGTTGAACGTCAACTTATGGCACTTTGTGAAAGTTTGGAGAACTAAAGCTCAGTTGTTTTCCAATCGAAAACATTGCCTATATCTGGCTCTAATTAGTCCATTGCCTACATCTGGCTCTAATTAGTCCACTGCCTACATCTGGCTCTAATTAGTTCACGGATGAGTTCAGCCGAATGACCTCTGCCAGGAACACTCAGAATGAGGTTCTGAGTTATTTCAACATCGGAGCGTTTCACTGCTTTCAAGGCTTCTTAGGAAGAATTCCGGAATCTTGCTGCCGGCAGGCCTCTGGCTCTTCCGGGTGAACATCTAATTATACAACCCCCGTGGTTTCTTGTACACCCGTGAAATTTGGCCAGTTTACGCAGTTTGCATTGCTGCACAATTGCGCCTACCTAGCTCTGCCGCGGTTGCAAACATTCAGGCGTGGCAGCCAGATAGGCTGGTCCACGTAGGACACTGCCAGCGGACTGGGTATATCTGCTTCTCGTTCTTCTCACCTGTGTGCTACTGATTCCAGCCTTGGTTGCTACACTCTACTCTTCCGAAGCAGTAAGTTGAACCTCAATTTATGGCACTTTGTGAACGTTTGGAGAACTAGAGCTCAGTTGTTTAGCATGCGACCACTGTCCCCCCAGCACTATGGACGGCACTGCATACATCTGGCTCTAATTAGTTCTCGGTTGTGTTCAGCCGAATGACCTCTGTCGGGAACACTAAAAATGAGGTTCTGAGTTATTGCAACATAGGAGCGTTTCACAGCGTTCAAGGTGTCTTAGGAAGATTCCGGAATCTTGCTGCCGGCTGGCCTCCGGATGTTCCGGGTGAACATCTCCTTGTAAATCCCCCGTGGTTTCTTGTACACCTGTGAAATTTGGCCAAGTTATGCAATTTGCATTGCTGCATAATTGCGACTGCCTATCTCTGCCGGGGTTGCAAACATTCAGGTATGGCAGCCAGACAGGCTGGTCCCCGTAGGACACTGCCAGCAGACTGGGTATATCTGCTTCCCGTTCTTCTCACCTGAGTGATACTGATTCCAGCTTTGACGGCTACACTCTACTCAACCGGAGCAGTAAGTTGAACCTCAACTTATGGCAATTTGAGAAAGTTTGGGGAACTAAAGCTCAGTTGTTTTCCAATCGAAAACACTGCCTATATCTGGCTCTAATCAGTCCATTACCTACATCTGGCTCCAATTTGTCCACTGCCTACATCTGGCTCTAATTAGTCCACGGATGAGTTCACCTGAATAACCTCTGCCGGGAACACTCAGAATGAGGTTCTGAGTTATTGCAACATAGGAGCGTTTCACTGCTTGCAAGGCTTCTTAGGAAGAATTCTGGAATCTTGCTGCCAGCAGGCCTCTGGCTGTTCCGGGTGAATATCCCCTTGTATATCCCCCTTGGTTTCTTGTACACCCGTGAAATTTGGCCAGGTTATGCAGTTTGCAATGCAGCACAATTGCGCCTGCCTAGCTCTGCCCCCGTTACAAACTTTCAGGCATGGCAGCCAGATAGACTGGTCCCTGTAGGACACTGCCAGCGGACTGGGTATATCTGCTTCCCGTTCTTCTCACCTGAGTGCTAATGATTCCAGCTTTGACGGCTACAATCTACTCAACCGGAGCAGTAAGGTGAAGCTCAACTTAGGGAACTTTCTGAAAGTGTTGAGAACTACAAATCAGTTTTTGGGCATGCGAACACTCTCCATCCAGCACTATGGACGGCACTGTCTACATCTGGCTCTAATTAGTCCACAGTTGTGTTCAGCCGAATGACCTCTGCCGGGAACACTCAGAATGAGGTTCTGAGTTATTGCAACCTAGGAGCGTTTCACTGCTTTCAAGGCTTCTTAGGAAGAATTCCGGAATTTTGCTGCCAGCAGGCCTCCGGCTGTTCCGGGTGAACATCTCCTTGTAAATCCCCCGTTGTTTCTTGTACACCCGTGAAATGTGGCCAGGTTATGCAGTTTGCATTGCTGCACAATTGCGCCTGCCTAGCTCTGCCGCGGTTGCAAACATTCAGGAGTGACAGCCAGATAGGCTGGTCCCCGTAAGACATTGCCAGCAGACTGGGTATATCTGCTTCCCGTTCGTCTCACCTGAGTGCTACTGATTCCAGCATGACGGCTACACTCTACTCAATCACAGCAGTAAGTTGGACCTCAACGTATGGCACTTTTTGAAAGTGGTGAGAACTAGGGCTCAGTTGTTTGGCACACCACTACTGTCCATCCTGCACTATGGAGGGCACTGCATACATCAGGCTCTAATTAGTCGACGGTTGTGTTCAGCCGAATGACCTCTGCCGGGAACACTCAGAATGAGGTTCTGAGTTATTGCAACATAAGAGCGTTTCACTGCTTTCAAGGCTTCTTAGGAAGGATTCCAGAATGATGCTGCCGGCAGACCTCCGTCTGTTCAGGGTGAACATCTCCTTGTAAATCCCCGAGGTTTCTTGTACACCCGTCAAATTTGGCCAGATTATGCAGTTTGCATTACTGCACAATTGCGCCTGCCTAGCTTTGCCGCGGTTGCAAACATTCAGGCAAGCAGCCAGATAGGCTGGTCCCCGTAGGACACTGCCAGCGGACTGGGTATATCTGCTTCCCGTTCTTTTCACCTGAGTGCTACTGATTCCAGCTTTGACGGCTACACTCTACTCAACCGGAGCAGTAAGTTGAACCTCAACTTATGGCACTTTGTGAAAGTGTTAAGAACTAGAGCTCAGTTGTTCGGCACTCCACCACTTTCCATCCAGCAGTATGGACGGCACTGCCTACACCTGGCTCTAATTAGTCCACGGTTGTGTTCAGCCCAATGACCTGTGCCGGGAACACTCAGAATGAGTTTCTGAGTTATTGCAACATAGGCGCGTTTCACAGCTTTCAAGGCATCACTAGAAGAATTCCGGAATCTTGCTGCCGGTAGGCCTACGGTTGTTCCGGGTGATCATGTCCTTGTAAATCCCCCGTGGTTTCTTGTACACCCCTGAAATTTGGGGCGCTTACGCAGTTTGCATTGCTGAACATGTCCTTGTAAATCCCCCGTGGTTTCTTGTACACCCGTGAAATTTGGCCAGGTTATGCAGTTTGAATTGCTGCATAATTGCGACTGCTTAGCTCTGCTGTGGTTGCAAATATTGAGGCGTGGCAGACAGATAGGCTGGACACAGTAGGACACTGCCAGCGGTCTGGGTATATCTGCTTTTCGTTCTTCTCACCTGAGTGCTGCTGATTCTAGCTTTGACGGCTACACTCTACTCAACCGAAGCAGGAAGTAGAACCTCTACTTATGGCATTCTGTTAAAGTTTGGAGAACTAGAGCTCAGTTGTTTGGCACGCCACGACTGTCCATTAAGCACTATGGACGGCACTGCTTACATCTGGCTATAGTTAGTCCACGGTTGTGATCAGCCGAATGAGCTCTGCTGGGAACACTCACAATAAGGTTCTAAGTTATTGCAAAATAGGAGTGTTTCACTTCGTTCAAGGTTTCTTAGGAAGAATTCTGGAATCTTACTTCTGGCAGTCTTCCGGTTGTTCCGAGTGAACATCTCCTTGTAAATCCCCCGTGGTTTCTTGTACACCCGTGAAATTTGGCTAGGTTATGCAGTTTGTATTGCTGCATAATTGCGCCTGCCTAGCTCTGCCGCGGTTGCAAACATTCAGGCGTGGCAGACAGATAGGCTGGTCCGCGTAGGACTCTGCCAGCAGACTGGGTATATCTGCTTCCAATTCTTCACACCTGAGTGCTTCTGATACCCCCTTTGATGGCTACACTCTACTCAACCGAAGCAGTAAGTTGAACCTCTACTTATGGCACTCTGTTAAAGTTTGGAGAACTAGAGCTCAGTAGTTTGGCACGCGACCACTGTCCATCAAGCACTATAGACGAAACTGCCTACATCTGGCTCTAATTAGACCACGGTTGTGTTCAGCCGAATGACCTCTGCCGGGAACACTCAGAATGAGGTTCTGAGTTATTGCAACATAGGAGCGTTTCACTGCGATCAACGCTTCTTAGGAAGAATTCCGGAATCTTGCTGCGGGCAGGCCTCCGTCTGTTCCGGGTGAACATCTCCTTGTATTTCCTCGTGGTTTCTTGTACACCCGTGAAATTTGGCCAGGTTATGCAGTTTGCATTGCTGCATAATTGCGACTGTCTAGCTCTGTCGCGGTTGCAAACATTCAGTCGTATCAGTCAGATAGGCTGGTTCCCGTAGGACACTGCCAGGGGAGTGGGTATATCTGCTTTTCGTTCTTCTCACCTGAGTGCTACTGATTCCAACTTTGACGGCTACACTCTACTCCACCAGAGCAGTAAGTTGAACCTCAACTTATGGCACTTTGTGAACGTTTGGAGAACTAGAGCTCAGTTGTTTAGCATGCGACCCCTGTCCGCCCAGCACTATGGACGGCACTGCATACATCTGGCTCTAATTAGTCCACGATTGTGTTCAGCCGAATGACCTCTGCCGGGAACACTCAGAATGAGGTTCTGAGTTATTGCCACATAGGAACGTTTCACTGCTTTCAAGGCTTCTTAGGAAGGATTCCAGAATGTTGCTGCCGGCAGGCCTCTGGCTGTTCCGGGTGAACATCTCCTTGTAAATCCGCCGTGGTTTCTCGTACACCCGTGAAATTTGGCCAGGTTATGCAGTTTTCACTGCTGCACAATTGCGCCTCCCTAGCTCTGCCCCGGTTACAAACATTCAGGCGTGGCAGCCAGATAGACTGGTGTCTGTAGGACATTGCCAGCAGACTGGGTATATCTGCTTCCCGTTCTTCTCACCTGAGTGCTACTGATTCCAGCTTTGACGGCTACAATCTACTCAACCGGATCTGTAAGTTGAAGCTCAACTTAGGGCATTTTCTCAAAGTGTTGAGAACTACAGCTCAGTTGTTGGGCATGCGACCACTGTCCATTCAGCACTATGGACGGCACTGCCGACATCTGGCTCTAATTAGTCCATGGTTGTGATCAGCCGAATGACCTCTGCCGGGAACACTCAGAAGGAGGTTCTGAGTTATAACAACATAGGAGAGTTTCACTTCTTTCAAGGCTTCTTAGGAAAAATTCCGGAATCTTGCTGCCGGCAGGCCTCCGGCTGTTCCGGCAAACCATGTCCTGGTAAATCCCCCGTGGTTTCTTGTACATCCGTGAAATTTGGCCAGGTTATGCAGTTTGCATTGCTGCATAATTGCGACTGCTTAGCTCTGCCGCGATTGCAAACATTGAGGCATGGCAGCCAGATAAGCGGGACACCGTAGGACTCTGCCAGCGGACTGGGTATATCTGCTTCCCGTTCTTCTCACCTGAGTGCTGCTGATTCTAGCTTTGACGGCTACACTCTACTCAACCGGAGCAGTAAGTTGATCCTCAACTTATGGCATTTTGTGAAAGTGTTGCGAACTAGAGCTCAGTTGTTTGGCACACCACCACTGTCCAGCCAGCACTATGGATGGCACTGCATGCATCTGGCTATTGTTAGTCCACGGTTGTGTTCAGCTGAATGAGCTCTGCCGGGAACACTCACAAATAGGTTCTGACTTATTGCAACATAGGAGTGTTTCACTTCGTTCAAAGTTTCTTAGGAAGAATTCTGGAATCTTGCTGCCGGCAGGCCTCCGGATGTTCCGTGTGAACATCTCGTTGTAAATCCCCCGTGGTTCCTTGTACACGCGTGAAATTTGGCTAGGTTATGCAGTTTGCATTGCTGCATAATTGCCCCTGCCTAGCTCTGCCGCGGTTGCAAACATTCAGGCGTGGCAGCCAGAGAGACTGGTCCCCCTAGGACACTGCAGGCGGACTGGGTATATCTGTTTCACATTCTTCTCACCTGAGTGCTTCTGATTCCCGTTTTGACGGCTACACTCTACTCAACCAGAGCAGTAAGTTGAACCTCAACTCATGGCAATTTGTGAAAGTGTTGAGAACTAGAGCTCAGTTGTTTGGCACGTCACCACTGTCGATCCAGCACTATGGACGGCACTACCTACATCAGGCTCTAATTAGTCCACGATTGTGTTCAGCCGAATGACCTCTGCCGGGAAAACTCAGAATGAGTTTCTGAGTTATTGCAACATAGGTGCGTTTCACTGCTTTCAAGGCTTCACAGGAAGATTTCCAGAATCTTGCTGCGCGCAAGCCTCTGGTTGTTCCGGGTGAACATCGCCTTGTAAATCCCCCGTGGTTTCTTGTAAAACCGTGAAATTTGGCCAGGTTATGCAGTTTGCATTGCTGCACAATTGCGCCTGCCTAGCTCTGCCACGCTTGCAAACATTCAGGTGCGGCAGCCAGATAGGCTGGTCCCCGTAGGACACTGCCAGCGGACTGGGTCTATCTGCTTCCCGTTCTTCTCACCTGAGTGCTACTGATTCCAGCTTTGACGGATACACTCTACTCAACGGGAGCAGTAAGTTGAACCTCAACTCATGGCATTTTGTGAAAGTGTTGAGAACTAGAGCTCAGTTGTTTGGCACGCCACCACTGTCCATCTAGCACTATGGATGGAAGTGCCTACATCTGGCTCTAATTAGTCCACTGTTGTGTTCAGCCGAATGACCTCTGTTGGGAACACTCAGAATGAGGATCTGAGTTATTGCAACAAAGGAGTGATTCACTGCTTTCAAGGCTTCTTCGGAAAGATTCCGGAATCTTGCTGCCAGCAGGCCACCGCCTGTTCCGGGTGAACATCTCCTTGTAAATCCCCTGTGGTTTCTTGTACACCCGTGAAATTAGCCAAGTTATGCAGTTTCCATTGCTGCACAATTGCACCTGCCTAGCTCTGCCGCAGTGGCAAACATTCAGGCGTGACAGGCAAATAGGCGGGTCCCTGTAGGACTCTGCCAGCGGACTGGGTCTATTTGCTTCCCGTTCTTCTCACCTGAGTGCTACTGATTCCAGGTTTGACGGCTACACTCTACTCAACCGGCGAAGTAAGTTGAACCTCAACCTATGGCAATTTGTAAAAGTCTTGAGAACTAGAGCTCAGTTGTTTGGCATGCCACCACTGTCCATCCAGCACTATGGACGGCACTGCTTACATCTGGCTCTAAGAAGTTCATGGTTGTGTTCAGCCGAATGACCTCTGCCGGGAACACTCAGAATGGGGTTCTGAGTTATGGCAACATAGGAGCATTTCACTGCTTTCAAGGTTTCTTAGGAAGAATTCCGGAATCTTGCTGC
Organism: Dipodomys merriami; assembly: GCF_024711535.1. Lineage (NCBI taxonomy): Eukaryota > Metazoa > Chordata > Mammalia > Rodentia > Heteromyidae > Dipodomys > Dipodomys merriami. The sequence continues at coordinate 1,660,314 of NW_027204015.1, read as the reverse complement.
CGGCTGGCCTCCAGCTGTTCCGGGTGAACATCTACTTGTAAATCCCCCGTGGTTTCTTGTACACCTGTGAAATTTGGTAAAGTTATGTAGTTTGCATTGTTGCATAATTGCGTCTGCCTATCTCTGCCGGGGTTGCAAACATTCAGGCATGGCAGCCAGATAGGCTGGTCCCCGTAGGACACTGCCAGCAGACTGGGTATATCAGTTTCCCGTTCTTCTCACCTCAGTGCTACTGATTCCAGGTTTGACGGCTACACTCTACTCAACCGGAGCAGTAAGTTGAACCTCAACTTATGGCACTTTGTGCAAGTGTTGAGAACTAGAGCTCAGTTGTTTGGCACGCCATCACTGTCTATCCAGCACTACCGACGGCACTGCCTACATCTGGCTATAGTTAGTCCACGGTTCTGTTCAGCCGAATGACCTCTGCCGGGAAAACTCAAATGAGGTTCTGAGTTATTGCAACATAGGAGCGTTTCACTGCTTTCAAGGCTTCTTAGGAAGAATTCCAAAATCTTGCTTCCGGCAGGCCTCCTGCTGTTCAGGGAGAACATCTCCTTGTAAATCCCCCGTGGTTTCTTGTACACCCCTGAAATTTAGGGAGGTTATGCAGTTTGCATTGCTGCACAATTGCGCCGGCCTACCCATGACGCGTTTGCAAACATTCAGGCGTGGAAGCCAGATAGGCTGGTCCCAGTAGGACACAGCCAAGGGACTGGGTATATCTGCTTTCTGTTCTTCTCACCTGAGTGCTACTGATTCCAGCATTGACGGCTACAATCTACTCAACGAGAGCAGTAAGTAGAACCTCAACTTATGGCACTTTGTGAAAGTGTTGTGAACTAGATCTCAGGTGTTTGGCACGCCACAAATATCCATCCAGCACTATGGAAGGCACTGCCTATATCAGGCTCTAATTAGTCCACAGTTGTGTTCAGCTGAATGATCTCTGCCGGGAACACGTAGAATGAGGTTCTGAGTTATTGCAACCTAGAAGCGTTTCACTGCTTTCAAGGTTTCACAGGAAGAATTCCGAAATCTTGCTGCCGGCAGGCCTCCGGATGTTCCGAGGGAAATCCCCTTGTAAATGCCCCGTGGTTTCTTGTACACCCGTGAAAATTGTCCAGGTTATGCAGTTTGCATTGCTGCACAATTCCGCCTGCATAGCTCTGCCGCGGTTACAAACATTCAGGCGTGGCAGCCAGTAAGGCTGGTTCCTGTAGGACACTGCCAGCGGACTTGGTCTACCTGCTTCCCGTTCTTCTCACCTGAGTGCTACTGATTCCAGCTTTGTCGGGTATACTCTACTGAATCGGAGGAGTAAGTTGAACCTCAACTTATGGCACTTTGTGAAAGTTTGGAGAACTAAAGCTCAGTTGTTTTCCAATCGAAAACACTGCCTATATCTGGCTCTAATTAGTCCATTGCCTACATCTGGCTCTAATTAGTCCACTGCCTACATCTGGCTCTAATTAGTCCACGGATGAGTTCAGCCGAATGACCTCTGCCGGGAACACTCAGAATGAGGTTCTGAGTTATTGCAACATAGGAGCGTTTCACTGCTTTCAAGGCTTCTTAGGAAGAGTTCCGGAATCTTGCAGCCAACAGGCCTCCGGTTGTTCCCGGGGAACATCTCCTTGTAAATCCCCCGTGGTTTCTTGTACACCTGTGAAATTTGGCTAGGTTATGAAGTTTGCATTGCTCCATAATTTTGCCTGCTGAGCTCTGCCGCGGTTGCAAACATTCAGGAGTTGCAGCCAGAGAGGCTGGTCCCGGTAGGACACTGCTGACAGACTGGGTTTATCTGCTTCCCATTCTTCTCACCTGAGTGCTTCTGATTCCCGCTTTGACAGCTACAATCTACTCAAACGAAGCAGTAAGTTGAACCTCAACTTATGGCACTTTGTGATAGTGTTGAGAACTAAAGCTCAGTTGTTTGACAGGCCACCACTGTCCATTCAGCACTATGGACGGCACTGTCTGCATCAGGCTCTAATTAGTCCACGGTTGTGTTCAGCCGAATGACCTCTGCCGGAAACACTCAGAATGAGGTTCTGAGTTGTTGCAACATAGGAGCGTTTCACTGCGTTCAAGCCTTCTTAGAAAGAATTCCGGAATCTTGCTGCTGGCAGGCCTCCGGCTGTTCCGGGTTAACATCTCCTTGTAAATCCCCCGTGGTTTCTTGTACACTGGTGAAATTTGGCCAGGTTATGCAGTTTGCATTGCTGCACAATTGCGCCTGCCTAGCTTTGCCACGGTTGCAAACATTCAGGCGTGGCAGCCAGAGAGGCTGGTCCCCGTAGGACACTGCCAGAAGACTGGGAATATCTGCTTTCGATCTTCTCACCTGAGTGCTACTGATTCCAGCTTTGACGGCTACACTCTACTCAACCGGAGCAGTACGTTGAACCTCAACTTATGGCACTTTGTGAAAGTGTTGAGAACTAGAGCTCAGTTGTTTGGCACGCCACCACTGTCCATCCAGCACTATGGACGGCACTGCTTACATCTGGCTCTAAGAAGTTCATGGTTGTGTTCAGCCGAATGACCTCTGCCGGGAACACTCAGAATGGGGTTCTGAGTTATGGCAACATAGGAGCATTTCACTGCTTTCAAGGTTTCTTAGGAAGAATTCCGGAATCTTGCTGCCGGCTGGCCTCCAGCTGTTCCGGGTGAACATCTACTTGTAAATCCCCCGTGGTTTCTTGTACACCTGTGAAATTTGGTAAAGTTATGTAGTTTGCATTGCTGCATAATTGCGTCTGCCTATCTCTGCCGGGGTTGCAAACATTCAGGCATGGCAGCCAGATAGGCTGGTTCCCGTAGGACACTGCCAGCAGACTGGGTATATCAGTTTCCCGTTCTTCTCACCTCAGTGCTACTGATTCCAGGTTTGACGGCTACACTCTACTCAACCGGAGCAGTAAGTTGAACCTCAACTTATGGCACTTTGTGCAAGTGTTGAGAACTAGAGCTCAGTTGTTTGGCACGCCATCACTGTCCATCCAGCACTACCGACGGCACTGCCTACATCTGGCTATAGTTAGTCCACGGTTCTGTTCAGCCGAATGACCTCTGCCGGGAAAACTCAAATGAGGTTCTGAGTTATTGCAACATAGGAGCGTTTCACTGCTTTCAAGGCTTCTTAGGAAGAATTCCAAAATCTTGCTTCCGGCAGGCCTCCTGCTGTTCAGGGAGAACATCTCCTTGTAAATCCCCCGTGGTTTCTTGTACACCCATGAAATTTAGGGAGGTTATGCAGTTTGCATTGCTGCACAATTGCGCCGGCCTACCCATGACGCGTTTGCAAACATTCAGGCGTGGAAGCCAGATAGGCTGGTCCCAGTAGGACACAGCCAGGGGACTGGGTATATCTGCTTTCTGTTCTTCTCACCTGAGTGCTACTGATTCCAGCATTGACGGCTACAATCTACTCAACGAGAGCAGTAAGTAGAACCTCAACTTATGGCACTTTGTGAAAGTGTTGTGAACTAGATCTCAGGTGTTTGGCACGCCACAAATATCCATCCAGCACTATGGAAGGCACTGCCTATATCAGGCTCTAATTAGTCCACAGTTGTGTTCAGCTGAATGATCTCTGCCAGGAACACGTAGAATGAGGTTCTCAGTTATTGCAACCTAGGAGCGTTTCACTGCTTTCAAGGTTTCACAGGAAGAATTCCGGAATCTTGCTGCCGGCAGGCCTCCGGATGTTCCGAGGGAAATCCCCTTGTAAATGCCCCGTGGTTTCTTGTACACCCGTGAAAATTGTCCAGGTTATGCAGTTTGCATTGCTGCACAATTGCGCCTTCCTAGCTTTGCCGCGGTTGCAAACATTCAGGCAAGCAGCCAGATAGGCTTGTCCCCGTAGGACATTGCCAGCGGACTGGGTCTATCTGCTTCCCGTTCTTCTCACCTGAGTGCTACTGATTCCAGCTTTGACGGCTACACTCTACTCAACCAGAGCAGTAAGTTGAACCTCAACTTATGGCACTTTGTGAAAGTGTTAAGAACTAGAGCTCAGTTGTTTGGCACTCCACCACTGTCCATCCAACAATATGGACGGCACTGCCTACACCTGGCTCTAATTAGTCCACGGTTGTGTTTAGCCCAATGACCTGTGCCGGGAACAATCAGAATGAGTTTCTGAGTTATTGCAACATAGGCGCGTTTCACAGCTTTCAAGGCTTCACTGGAAGAATTCCGGAATCTTGCTGCCGGTAGGCCTCCTGCTGTTCCGGGTGATCATGTCCTTGTAAATCCCCCGTGGTTTCTTGTACACCCCTGAAATTTGGGGCGCTTACGCAGTTTGCATTGCTGCACAATTGCACCTGCCTACCCCTGCCGCGCTTGCAAACATTCAGGCGTATCAGCCAGATAGGCTGGTCCCCGTAAGACACTTCCAGCAAACTGGGTCTATCTGTTTCCAGTTCTTCTCACCTGAGTGCTACTGATTCCAGCTTTGATGGCTACACTCTTCTCAACCAGACCAATAAGTTGAACGTCAACTTATGGCACTTTGTGAAAGTTTGGAGAACTAAAGCTCAGTTGTTTTCCAATCGAAAACACTGCCTATACCTAGCTCTAATTAGTCCATTGCCTACATCGGGCTCTAATTTTTCCACTGCCTACATCTGGCTCTAATTAGTCCACGGATGAGTTCAGCCGAATGACCTCTGCCGGGAACACTCAGAATGAGGTTATGAGTTATTGCAACATAGCAGCGTTTCACTGCTTGCAAGGCTTCTTAGGAAGAATTCCGGAATCTTGCTGCCGGCAGGCCTCTGGCTGTTCCGGGTGAACATCTAATTATACATCCCCCGTGGTTTCTTGTACACCCGTGAAATTTGGCCAGTTAATGCAGTTTGCATTGCTGCACAATTGCGCCTGCCTAGCTCTGCCGCGGTTGCAAACATTCAGGCGTGGCAGCCAGAAAGGCTGTTCCACGTAGGACACTGCCAGCAGACTTGGTATATCTGCTTCTCGTTCTTCTCAACTGAGTGCTACTGATTCCAGCGTTGATTGCTACACTCTACTCAACCGAAGCAGTAAGTTGAACCTCAATTTATGGCACGTTGTGCACGTTTGGAGAACTAGAGCTCAGTTGTTTAGCATGCGACCACTGTCCCCCCAGCACTATGGATGGCACTGCCTATATCTGGCTCTAATTAGTCCTCGGTTGTGTTCAGCCGAATGACCTCTGTCGGGAACACTAAAAATGAGGTTCTGAGTTATTGCAACATACGAGCGTTTCACTGCGTTCAAGGTTTCTTAGGAAGATTCCGGAATCTTGCTGCCGGCTGGCCTCCGGATGTTCCGGGTGAACATGTCCTTGTAAATCCCCAGTGGTTTCTTGTACACCTGTGAAATTAGGCCAAGTTATGCAGTTTGCATTGCTGCATAATTGCGACTGCCTATCTCTGCCGGGGTTGCAAACATTCAGGCGTGGCAGCCAGTAAGGCTGGTCCCCGTAGGACACTGCCAGCAGACTGGGTATATCTGCTTCCCGTTCTTCTCACCTGAGTGCTACTGATTCCAGCTTTGACGGCTACACTCTACTCAACCGGAGCAGTAAGTTGAACCTCAACTTATGGCACTTTGTGCAAGTGTTGAGAACTAGAGCTCAGTTGTTTGGCACGCCACCACTGTCCATCCAGCACTATGGACGGCACTGCCTACATCTGGCTATAGTTAGTCCACGGTTGTGTTCAGCCGAATGACCTCTGCCGGGAACAGTCAAAATGAGGTTCTGAGATATTGCAACATAGGAGCGTTTCACTGCTTTCAAGGCTTCTTAGGAAGAATTCCAGAATCTTGCTGCCAGCAGGCCTCCTGCTGTTCAGGGTGAACATCTCCTTGTAAATCCCCCGTGGTTTCTTGTACACCCCTGAAATTTGGGGAGGTTATGCAGTTTGCATTGCTGCACAATTGCGCCTGCCTTCCCCTGCCGCGGTTGCAAACATTCAGGCGTGGCAGCCAGATAGGCTGGTCCCCGTAGGGCACTGCTAGGGACTGGTTATATCTGCTTTCCTTTCTTCTCACCTGAGTGCTACTGATTCCAGCTTTGACGGCTACACTCTACTCAACCGGAGCACTAAGTAGAACCTCAACGTATGGCACTTTGTGAAAGTGTTGTGAACTAGATCTCAGGTGTTTGGCACGCCACCAATATCCATTCAGCACTATGGACGGCACTGCCTATATCTGGCTCTAATTACTCCACAGTTGTGTTCAGCCGAATGATCTCTGCGGGGAACACTCAGAATGAGGTTCTGAGTTATTGCCACCTAGGTGCGTTTCACTGCTTTCAAGGTTTCACAGGAAGAATTCCGGAATCTTGTTGCCGGCAGGCCTCCGGCTCTTCCGGGTGAAATCCCCTTGTATATCCCCCGTGGTTTCTCGTACACCCGTGAAATTTGGCCAGGTTATGCAGTTTGCATTGCTGCACATTTCCGCCTGCATAGTTCTGCCGTGTTTACAAACATTCAGGCGTGGCAGCCAGAAAGGCTGGTCATCGTAGGACACTGCCAGCGGACTGGGTCTACCTGCTTCCCGTTCTACTCAACTCAGTGCTACTGATTCCAGCTTTGACGTGTACACTCTACTCGACCGGAGCAGTAAGTTGAACCTCAACTTATGGCAATTTGAGAAAGTTTGGAGAACTAAAGCTCAGTTGTTTTCCAATCGAATACACTGCCTATATCTGGCTCTAATTAGTCCATTGCCTACATCTGGCTCTAATTAGTCCACTGCCTACATCTGGCTCTAATTAGTCCACGGATGAGTTCACCTGAATAACCTCTGCCGGGAACACTCAGAATGAGGTTCTGAGTTATTGCAACATAGGAGCGTTTCACTGCTTTCAAGGCTTCTTAGGAAGGATTCCGGAATCTTGCTGCCGGGAGGCCTCTGTCTGTTCCGGGTGAACATCTCCTTGTAAATCCGCCGTGGTTTCTTGTACACCCGTGAAATTTGGCCAGGGTATGCAGTTTGCATTGCTGCACAATTGTGCCTGCCTAGCTCTGCCGGGATTGCAAAGATTCAGGCGTGGCAGCCAGATATGCTGGTCCCCGTAGGACACTGCCAGCGAACTGGGTATATATGCTTCCCGTTCTTCTCACCTGAGTGCTACTGATTCCAGCTTTGACGGCTACACTCTACTCAACCGGAGCAGTAAGTTGAACCTCAACTTATGGCACTTTGTGAAAGTGTTGAGAACTAGAACTCAGTTGTTTGACACGCCACAACTGTCCATCCAGCACTATGGAGGCACTGCATACATTTGGCTCTAATTAGTCCACCGTCGTGTTCAGCCGAATGACCTCTTCCAGGAACACTCAGAATGAGTTTCTGAGTTAGTGCAACATAGGAGAGTTTCACTGCTTTCAAGGCTTCTTAGGAAGAAGTCCGGAATATTGCTGCCGGCAGGCCTCTGGCTGTTCCGAGTGATCATCTCCATGTAAATCCCCCGTGGTTTCTTGTACACCCGTGAAATTTGGCCAAGTTATGCAGTTTGCATTGCTGCACAATTGCACCTGCCAAGCTCTGCCACGGTTGCAAACATTCAGGCGTGGCAGCCAGATAGGCTGGTCCCCATAGGACACTGCCAGCGGACTGGGTCTATCTGCTTCCCGTTCTTCTCACCTGAGTGCTACTGATTCCAGCTTTGACGGCTACACTCTACTCAACCGGAGCACTAAGTTGAACCTCAACTTATGGCACTATGTGAAAGTGTTGAGAACTACAGCTCAGTTGTTTGGCACGACACCACTGTCCATCCAGCACTATGGACGGCGCCACATTCATCTAGCTGTAATTGGTCCACGGTTGTGTTCAGCCGAATGACCTCTGCCGTGAACACTCAGAATGAGGTTCTGAGTTATGGCAACATAGGTGCGTTTCACTGCTTTCAAGGCTTCTTCGGAAGGATTCCGGAATCTTGCTGCCGGCAGGCCTCTGTCTGTTCCGGGTGAACATCTCCTTGTAAATCCCCCGTGGTTTCTTGTACACCCGTGAAATTTGGCCAGGTTATGCAGTTTGCATTGCTGCACAATTGCGCCTACCTAGCTCTGCCGCAGTGGCAAACATTCAGGCGTGACAGGCCAATAGGCGGGTCCCCGTAAGACTCTGCCATCAGACTGGGTCTATCTGCTTCCCGTTCTTCTCACCTGAGTGCTACTGATTCCAGCTTTGACGGCTACACTCTACTCAACCGTTGAAGTAGTTGAACCTCAACCTATGGCAATTTGTAAAAGACTTGAGAAATAGAGCTCAGTTGTTTGGCACGCCACAACTGTCCATCCAGCACTATGGACGGAACTGCATACATTTGGCTCTAATAAGTTCTTGGTTGTGTTCAGCCAAATGACCCCTGCCGGGAACACTCAGAATGGGGTTCTGAGTTATGGCAACATAGGAGCATTTCACTGCTTTCAAGGCTTCTTGAGAAGAATTCCGGAATGTTGCTGCCTGCAGTCCTCCGGCTGTTCTGAGTTAACATCTCCATATAAATCCCACGTGGTTTCTTTTACACCCGTGAAATTTGGCCAGGTTATGCAGTTTGCATTGCTGCACAATTGCGCCTGGCTAGCTCTACCACTTTTGCAAACATTCAGGCGTGGCAGCCAGATTTACTGATCCCTGTAGGACACTGCCAGTGGACTGGGTATATCAGCTTCCCGTTCTTCTCACCTGAGTGCTTCTGATTCCAGCTTTGACGGCTACACTCTACTCAACGGGAGCAGTAAGTTGAACCTCAACTTATGGCACTTTGTGAAAGTGTTGAGACCTAGATCTCAGTTGTTTGGCACGCCACCACTGTCCATCCAGCACCATGGACGTCACTGCCTACATCTGGCTCTAATTAGTCCACGGTTGTGTTCAGCCGAATGAACTCTGCCAGGTACACTTAGAATGAGGTTCTGAGTTATTGCAACATAGAAGCGTTTCACTGCTTTCCAGGCTTCACAGGAAGAATTCCGGAATGTTGCTGCCGGCAGGCCTCCGGCTGCTCCGGGTGAATATCTCCTTGTAAATCCCCCGTGGTTACTTGTACACCGGTGAAATTTGGCCAGGTTATGCAGTTTGCATTGCTGCACAATTGCGCCTGCCTAGCACTGCCGTGGTTGCAAATATTCAGGCGTGGTAGCCAGAGAGGCTGGACCTCGTAGGACACTACCATCGGACTGGGTATATGTGCTTCCCGTTCTTCTCACCTGAGTGCTACTGATTCCAGCTTTGACGGCTACACTCTACTCAACAGGAGCAGTAAGTTGAACCTCAACTTATGGCACTTTATGAAAGTGTTGAGAACTAGAGCTCCGTTGTTTGGCATGCCACCACGGTCCTTCCATCACTATGGACGGCACTGTGTACATCTGGCTCTAATTAGTCCACGGTTGTCTTCAGCCGAATGCCCTCTGCCAAGAAAACTCAGAATGAGATTCTGAGTTGTTACAACTTAGGAGCATTTCTCTGCTTTCAAGGCTTCTTAGGAAGAATTCCCGAATGTTTTTGCCGGCAGACCTCTGGCTGTTCCGGGTGACCATCTCCTTGAAAATCCCCTGTGGTTTCTTGTACACACGTGAAATTTGGCCAGGATATGCAGTGTGCATTGCTGCACAATTGCGCCTGCCTAGCTCTGCCGCGGTTGCAAACATTCAGGCGTGGCAGCCAGATAGGCTGGTCCCCGTAGGACACTGCCAGCGGACTGGTTCTATCTGCTTCCCGTTCTTTTCACCTGAGTGCTACTGATTCCAGCTTTGACGGCTACACTCTACTCAATCGGAGCAGTAAGTTGAACCTCAATTTATGGCATTTTGTGAAAGTATTGACACCTAGAGCTCAGTTGTTTGGCCCGCCACAACTGTCCATCCAGCACTATGGACGGCACTGCCTATATCTGGCTCTAATTAGTCCAGGGTTGTGTTCAGGCGAATGACCTCTGCGGGGAACACTCAGAATGAGGTTCTGAGTTGTTGCAACATAGGAGCGTTTCACTGCTTTCAAGGCTTCTTAGGAAGCATTCCGGAAACTTGCTGTGGACAGGCCTCCCTCTTTTCCTGGTGAACATCTCCTTGTAAATCCCCCGTGTTTTCTTGTACACCCATGAAATTTGGCGAGGTTATGCAGTTTGCATTGCTGCACAATTGTGCCTGCCTTGCTCTGCCGAGGTTGCAAACATTCAGGCACGGCAGCAAGATAAGTGGTCCCCGTTGAACGCTGCCAGCGGACTGGGTCTATCTGCTTCCTGTTCTTCTCTCCTGAGTGCTACTGATTCCAGCTTTGACGGCTACACTCTACTCAACCGGAGCAGTAAGTTGAACCTCAACTTATGACACTTTGTGAAAGTGTTGAGAACTAGAGCTCAGTTGTTTGGCACCCCAACCCCTGTCCATCCAGGTCCATGGACGTCACTGCCTACATCTGGCTCTAATTAGTCCACGGTTGTGTTCAGCCGAATGACCTGTGCCGGGAACACTCAGAATGAGGTTCTGAGTTATTGCAACATAGGAGCGTTTCACTGCTTTCAAGGCTTCTCAGGAAGAATTCCGGAATGTTGCTGCCGGCTGGCCTCCGGCTGTTCCGGGTGAACATCTCCTTGTAAATCCCTCGTGATTTCTTGTACACCCATGAAATTTGGCCAGGTTATGCAGTATGAATTGCTGCATAATTGCGCCTGCCGAGCTCTGGCGTGGTTGCAAACATTCAGGCGTGGTAGCCAGAGAGGCTGTACCTCGTAGGACACTACCATCGGACTGGGTATATGTGCTTCCCGTTCTTCTCACCTGAGTGCTACTGATTCCAGCTTTGACGGCTCCACTGTACTCAACAGGAGCAGTAAGTTGAACCTCAACTTATGGCACTTTATGAAAGTGTTGAGAACTAGAGCTCCGTTGTTTGGCATGCCACCACGGTCCTTCCATCACTATGGACGGCACTGTGTACATCTGGCTCTAATTAGTCCCCGGTTGTCTTCAGCCGAATGCCCTCTGCCGAGAACACTCAGAATGAGATTCTGAGTTGTTGCAACTTAGGAGCATTTCTCTACTTTCAAGGCTTCATAGGAAGAATTCCCGAATGTTTTTGCCGGAAGGCCTCTGGCTATTCCGGGTGACCATCTCCTTGTAAATCCCCTGTGGTTTCTTGTACAACCATGAAATACAGCCAGGTTATGCAGTTTGCATTGCTGCACAATTGTGCCTGCCTAGCTCTGACACGGTTGCACACTTTCAGGCGTGGCAGCCAGATAGGCTGGTCCCCGTAGGAAACTGCCAGCGGACTGGGTATATCTGATTCCCGTTTTTCTCGCCTGAGTGCCACTGATTCCAGCTTTGACGGCTACACTCTACTCAACCGGAGCATTAAGTTCAACCTCAACTTAGGGCACTTTGTGAAAGTGTTGAAAACTAGAGCTAAGTTGTTTGGCATTCCAGCACTGTCCCTCCAGCACTATGGACGGCACTGCCTACATCGGGCTCTAATTAATCCACCTTTGTGTTCAGCCGAATGACCTCTGCCGGGAACACTCAGAATGAGGTTCTGAGTTATTGCAACATAGGAGCGTTTCACTGCTTTCAAGGCTTCTTAGGAAGAATTCCGGAATCTTGCTGGGGGCAGGCCTCCGGCTGTTCCGGGTTAACATGTCCTTGTAAATCCCCCGTGGTTTCTTGTACACCCGTGAAATTTCGCCAGGTTATGAAGTTTGTATTGCTGCACAATTGCGCCTGCCTAGCTCTGCCGCGGTTGCAAATATTCAGGCGTGGCAACCAGATAGGCTGGTCCCTGTAGGACACTGCCAGCGCACTGGGTATATCTGCTTCCCGATCTTCTCACCTGAGTGCTACTGATGCCAGCTTTGAGGGCTACACTCTACTCAACCGGAGCAGTAAGTTGAACCTCAACTTATGGCACTTTGTGAAAGTGTTGAGAACTAGAGCTCAGTTGTTTGGCAAGCCACCACTGTCCATCCAGCACTATGGATGGCACTGCCTACATCTTTCTCTAATTAGTCCACGGTTGTGTTCACATAAATGAACTCTGCCAGGAGCACTCAGAATGAGGTTCTGAGTTACTGAAACATAGGAGCGTTTCACTGCTTTCAAGGCTTCTTAGGATGAATTCCGGAATGTTGCTGTGGGCAGGCCTCCGGCTGTTCCGGGTGAACATGTCCTTGTAAATCCCCCGTGGTTTCTTGTACACCCGTGAAATTTGTCCAGGTTATGCAGTTTGAATTGCTGCATGATTGCGACTGCTTAGCTCTGCCGCAGTTGCAAATATTGAGGCGTGGCAGACAGATAGGCTGGACACCGTAGGACACTGCCAGCGGACTGGGTATATCTGCTTCTCGTTCTTCTCACCTCAGTGCTATTGATTCTAGCTTTGACGGCTACACTCTACTCAACCGAAGCAGGAAGTTGAACCTCTACTTATGGCACTCTGTTAAAATTTGGAGAACTAGAGCTCAGTTGTTTGGTACACTACGACTGTCCATTAAGCACTATGGAAGGCACTGCCTACATCTTGCTATAGTTAGTCCACCGTTGTGTTCAGCCGAATGAGCTCTGCTGGGAACACTCACAATAAGGTTCTAAGTTATTGCAACATAGGAGTGTTTCAGTACGTTCAAGGTTTCTTAGGAAGAATTCTGGAATCTTGCTGCCGGCAGGCCTCCGGTTGTTCAAGTGAACATCTCCTTGTAAATCCCCCGTGGTTTCTTGTACACCCGAGAAATTTGGCTAGGTTATGCTGTTTGCATTGCTGCATAATTTCGCCTGCCTAGCTCTGGCGCGGTTGCAAACATTCAGGCGTGGCAGACAGATAGGCTGGTCCGAGTTGGACACTGCCAGCGGACTGGGTATATCTGCTTCCCATTCTTCTCACCTGAGTGCTTCTGATTCCCGCTTTGACGGCTACACTCTACTCAACCGAAGCAGTAAGTTGAACCTCTACTTATGGCACTCTGTTAAAGTTTGGAGACCTAGAGCTCAGTTGTTTGGCACGCGACCACTGTCCATCCAGCACTATGGACGGCACTGCCTACATCTGGCTCTAATTAGTCCACGGTTGTGTTCAGCCGAATGACCTCTGCCAGGAACACTCAGAATGACCTGCTGAGTTATTGCAACATAGGAGCGTATCACTGCGTTCAAGGCTTCTTAGGAAGAATTCCGGAATCTTGCTGCCGGCAGGCCTCTGGCTGTTCCGAGTGAACATCTCCTTGTATTTCCTCGTGGTTTCTTGTACACCCGTGAAATTTGGCCAGGTAATGCAGTTTGCATTGCTGCATAATTGCGACTGTCTAGCCCTGTCACGGTTGCAAACATTCAGGCGTGTCAGCCAGACAGGCTAGTCCCTGTAGGACTCTGCCAGCGGAGTGGGTATATCTGCTTCTCGTTCTTCTCACCTGAGTGCTACTGATTCCAGCTTTGACGGCTACACTCTACTCAACTGGAGCAGTAAGTTGAACCTCAACTTATGGCACTTTGTGAACGTTTGGAGAACTAGAGCTCAGTTGTTTAGCATTTGACCCCTGTCCGCCAAGCACTATGAACGGCACTGCCTACATCTGGCTCTAATTAGTCTTCGGTTGTGTTCAGCCGAATGACCTCTGTCGGGAACACTCAAAATGAGGTTCTCAGTTATTGCAACATAGGAGCGTTTCACTTCGTTCAAGGTTTCTTAGGAAGAAATCCGGAAACTTGCTGCCGGCTGGCCTCCAGCTGTTCCGGGTGAACATCTACTTGTAAATCCCCCGTGTTTTCTTGTACACCTGTGAAATTTGGCAAAGTTATGTAGTTTGCATTGCTGCAGAATTGCGACTGCCTATCTCTGCCGGGGTTGCAAACATTCAGGCATGGCAGCCAGATAGGCTTGTCCCCGTAGGACACTGCCAGCGGACTGCATATATCAGCTTCCCGTTCTTCTCACCTCAGTGCTACTGATTTCAGCTTTGACAGCTACACTCTACTCAACCGGAGCAGTAAGTTGAACCTCAAATTATGGCACTTTGTGCAAGTGTTGAGAACTAGAGCTCAGTTGTTTGGCACGCCACCACTGTCCATCCAGCACTACTGACGGCACTGCCTACATCTGGCTATAGTTAGTCCACGGTTCTGTTCAGCCGAATGACCTCTGCCGGGAACACTCAGAATGAGGTTCTGAGTTATTGCAACATAGGAGCGTTTCACTGCTTTCAAGGCTTCTTAGGAAGAATTCCAGAATCTTGCTTCCGACAGGCCTCCTGCTGTTCAGGGAGAACATCTCCTTGTAAATCCCCCGTGGTTTCTTGTACACCCCTGAAATTTAGGGAGGTTATGCAGTTTGCATTGCTGCACAATTGCGCCAGCCTACCCATGACGCGGTTGCAAACATTCAGGCGTGGAAGCCAGATAGGCTGGTCCCCATAGGACAATGCCAGCGGACTGGGTATAACTGCTTCGGGTTCTTCTCACCTGAGTGTTACTGATTCCAGCTTTGACGGCTACACTCTACTCAACCGGAGCAGTAAGTTGAACCTCAACTTATGTCACTTTGTGAAAGTGTTGAGAAGTAGAGCTCAGTTGTTTGGCATGCCCCCACTCTCCCTCCAGCAGTATGGACAGCACTGCCTACATCTGGCTCTTATTAGTCCACGGTTGTGTTCAGCCGAATGACCTCTTCCGGGAACACTCAGAATGAGGTTCTGAGTTATTGCAACAAAGGAGGTTTCACTGCTTTCAAGGCTTCTTAGGAAGGATTCCGGAAACTTGCTGCAGGCAGGCCTCGGGCTGTTCCGGGTGAACATCTCCTTGTAAATCCACCGTGCTTTCTTGTAAACCCGTGAATATTTGCCAGGTTATGAAGTTTGTATTGCTGCACAATTGCGCCTGTCTAGCTCTGCCGCGTTTGAAAATATTCAGGCATGGCAATCAGATAGGCTGGTCCCCGTAGGACATTGCCAGCGGACTGGGTATAGCTGCTTCCCCTTCTTCTCACCTGAGTGCTACTGATTCCACCATTGACGGCTACACTCTACACAACCGGAGCAGTAAGTTGAACCTCAACTCATGGCACTTTGTGAAAGTGTTGAGAACTAGAGCTCAATTGTTTGGCACGCCACCACTGTCCATCCAGCACTATGGACGGCACTGCCTACATCTGGCTATAATGAGTCCACAGTTGTGTTCAGCTGAATGATCTCTGCCGGGAACACGTAGAATGAGGTTCTGAGTTATTGCAACCTAGAAGCGTTTCACTGCTTTCAAGGTTTCACAGGAAGAATTCCGAAATCTTGCTGCCGGCAGGCCTCCGGATGTTCCGAGGGAAATCCCCTTGTAAATGCCCCGTGGTTTCTTGTACACCCGTGAAAATTGTCCAGGTTATGCAGTTTGCATTGCTGCACAATTCCGCCTGCATAGCTCTGCCGCGGTTACAAACATTCAGGCGTGGCAGCCAGTAAGGCTGGTTCCTGTAGGACACTGCCAGCGGACTTGGTCTACCTGCTTCCCGTTCTTCTCACCTGAGTGCTACTGATTCCAGCTTTGTCGGGTATACTCTACTGAATCGGAGGAGTAAGTTGAACCTCAACTTATGGCACTTTGTGAAAGTTTGGAGAACTAAAGCTCAGTTGTTTTCCAATCGAAAACACTGCCTATATCTGGCTCTAATTAGTCCATTGCCTACATCTGGCTCTAATTAGTCCACTGCCTACATCTGGCTCTAATTAGTCCACGGATGAGTTCAGCCGAATGACCTCTGCCGGGAACACTCAGAATGAGGTTCTGAGTTATTGCAACATAGGAGCGTTTCACTGCTTTCAAGGCTTCTTAGGAAGAGTTCCGGAATCTTGCAGCCAACAGGCCTCCGGTTGTTCCCGGGGAACATCTCCTTGTAAATCCCCCGTGGTTTCTTGTACACCTGTGAAATTTGGCTAGGTTATGAAGTTTGCATTGCTCCATAATTTTGCCTGCTGAGCTCTGCCGCGGTTGCAAACATTCAGGAGTTGCAGCCAGAGAGGCTGGTCCCGGTAGGACACTGCTGACAGACTGGGTTTATCTGCTTCCCATTCTTCTCACCTGAGTGCTTCTGATTCCCGCTTTGACAGCTACAATCTACTCAAACGAAGCAGTAAGTTGAACCTCAACTTATGGCACTTTGTGATAGTGTTGAGAACTAAAGCTCAGTTGTTTGACAGGCCACCACTGTCCATTCAGCACTATGGACGGCACTGTCTGCATCAGGCTCTAATTAGTCCACGGTTGTGTTCAGCCGAATGACCTCTGCCGGAAACACTCAGAATGAGGTTCTGAGTTGTTGCAACATAGGAGCGTTTCACTGCGTTCAAGCCTTCTTAGAAAGAATTCCGGAATCTTGCTGCTGGCAGGCCTCCGGCTGTTCCGGGTTAACATCTCCTTGTAAATCCCCCGTGGTTTCTTGTACACCGGTGAAATTTGGCCAGGTTATGCAGTTTGCATTGCTGCACAATTGCGCCTGCCTAGCTTTGCCACGGTTGCAAACATTCAGGCGTGGCAGCCAGAGAGGCTGGTCCCCGTAGGACACTGCCAGAAGACTGGGAATATCTGCTTTCGATCTTCTCACCTGAGTGCTACTGATTCCAGCTTTGACGGCTACACTCTACTCAACCGGAGCAGTAAGTTGAACCTCAACTTATGGCACTTTGTGAAAGTGTTGAGAACTAGAGCTCAGTTGTTTGGCACGCCACCACTGTCCATCCAGCACTATGGACGGCACTGCTTACATCTGGCTCTAAGAAGTTCATGGTTGTGTTCAGCCGAATGACCTCTGCCGGGAACACTCAGAATGGGGTTCTGAGTTATGGCAACATAGGAGCATTTCACTGCTTTCAAGGTTTCTTAGGAAGAATTCCGGAATCTTGCTGCCGGCTGGCCTCCAGCTGTTCCGGGTGAACATCTACTTGTAAATCCCCCGTGGTTTCTTGTACACCTGTGAAATTTGGTAAAGTTATGTAGTTTGCATTGCTGCATAATTGCGTCTGCCTATCTCTGCCGGGGTTGCAAACATTCAGGCATGGCAGCCAGATAGGCTGGTTCCCGTAGGACACTGCCAGCAGACTGGGTATATCAGTTTCCCGTTCTTCTCACCTCAGTGCTACTGATTCCAGGTTTGACGGCTACACTCTACTCAACCGGAGCAGTAAGTTGAACCTCAACTTATGGCACTTTGTGCAAGTGTTGAGAACTAGAGCTCAGTTGTTTGGCACGCCATCACTGTCCATCCAGCACTACCGACGGCACTGCCTACATCTGGCTATAGTTAGTCCACGGTTCTGTTCAGCCGAATGACCTCTGCCGGGAAAACTCAAATGAGGTTCTGAGTTATTGCAACATAGGAGCGTTTCACTGCTTTCAAGGCTTCTTAGGAAGAATTCCAAAATCTTGCTTCCGGCAGGCCTCCTGCTGTTCAGGGAGAACATCTCCTTGTAAATCCCCCGTGGTTTCTTGTACACCCCTGAAATTTAGGGAGGTTATGCAGTTTGCATTGCTGCACAATTGCGCCGGCCTACCCATGACGCGTTTGCAAACATTCAGGCTTGGAAGCCAGATAGGCTGGTCCCAGTAGGACACAGCCAGGGGACTGGGTATATCTGCTTTCTGTTCTTCTCACCTGAGTGCTACTGATTCCAGCATTGACGGCTACAATCTACTCAACGAGAGCAGTAAGTAGAACCTCAACTTATGGCACTTTGTGAAAGTGTTGTGAACTAGATCTCAGGTGTTTGGCACGCCACAAATATCCATCCAGCACTATGGAAGGCACTGCCTATATCAGGCTCTAATTAGTCCACAGTTGTGTTCAGCTGAATGATCTCTGCCGGGAACACGTAGAATGAGGTTCTGAGTTATTGCAACCTAGAAGCGTTTCACTGCTTTCAAGGTTTCACAGGAAGAATTCCGAAATCTTGCTGCCGGCAGGCCTCCGGATGTTCCGAGGGAAATCCCCTTGTAAATGCCCCGTGGTTTCTTGTACACCCGTGAAAATTGTCCAGGTTATGCAGTTTGCATTGCTGCACAATTCCGCCTGCATAGCTCTGCCGCGGTTACAAACATTCAGGCGTGGCAGCCAGTAAGGCTGGTTCCTGTAGGACACTGCCAGCGGACTTGGTCTACCTGCTTCCCGTTCTTCTCACCTGAGTGCTACTGATTCCAGCTTTGTCGGGTATACTCTACTGAATCGGAGGAGTAAGTTGAACCTCAACTTATGGCACTTTGTGAAAGTTTGGAGAACTAAAGCTCAGTTGTTTTCCAATCGAAAACACTGCCTATATCTGGCTCTAATTAGTCCATTGCCTACATCTGGCTCTAATTAGTCCACTGCCTACATCTGGCTCTAATTAGTCCACGGATGAGTTCAGCCGAATGACCTCTGCCGGGAACACTCAGAATGAGGTTCTGAGTTATTGCAACATAGGAGCGTTTCACTGCTTTCAAGGCTTCTTAGGAAGAGTTCCGGAATCTTGCAGCCAACAGGCCTCCGGTTGTTCCCGGGGAACATCTCCTTGTAAATCCCCCGTGGTTTCTTGTACACCTGTGAAATTTGGCTAGGTTATGAAGTTTGCATTGCTCCATAATTTTGCCTGCTGAGCTCTGCCGCGGTTGCAAACATTCAGGAGTTGCAGCCAGAGAGGCTGGTCCCGGTAGGACACTGCTGACAGACTGGGTTTATCTGCTTCCCATTCTTCTCACCTGAGTGCTTCTGATTCCCGCTTTGACAGCTACAATCTACTCAAACGAAGCAGTAAGTTGAACCTCAACTTATGGCACTTTGTGATAGTGTTGAGAACTAAAGCTCAGTTGTTTGACAGGCCACCACTGTCCATTCAGCACTATGGACGGCACTGTCTGCATCAGGCTCTAATTAGTCCACGGTTGTGTTCAGCCGAATGACCTCTGCCGGAAACACTCAGAATGAGGTTCTGAGTTGTTGCAACATAGGAGCGTTTCACTGCGTTCAAGCCTTCTTAGAAAGAATTCCGGAATCTTGCTGCTGGCAGGCCTCCGGCTGTTCCGGGTTAACATCTCCTTGTAAATCCCCCGTGGTTTCTTGTACACCGGTGAAATTTGGCCAGGTTATGCAGTTTGCATTGCTGCACAATTGCGCCTGCCTAGCTTTGCCACGGTTGCAAACATTCAGGCGTGGCAGCCAGAGAGGCTGGTCCCCGTAGGACACTGCCAGAAGACTGGGAATATCTGCTTTCGATCTTCTCACCTGAGTGCTACTGATTCCAGCTTTGACGGCTACACTCTACTCAACCGGAGCAGTACGTTGAACCTCAACTTATGGCACTTTGTGAAAGTGTTGAGAACTAGAGCTCAGTTGTTTGGCACGCCACCACTGTCCATCCAGCACTATGGACGGCACTGCTTACATCTGGCTCTAAGAAGTTCATGGTTGTGTTCAGCCGAATGACCTCTGCCGGGAACACTCAGAATGGGGTTCTGAGTTATGGCAACATAGGAGCATTTCACTGCTTTCAAGGTTTCTTAGGAAGAATTCCGGAATCTTGCTGCCGGCTGGCCTCCAGCTGTTCCGGGTGAACATCTACTTGTAAATCCCCCGTGGTTTCTTGTACACCTGTGAAATTTGGTAAAGTTATGTAGTTTGCATTGCTGCATAATTGCGTCTGCCTATCTCTGCCGGGGTTGCAAACATTCAGGCATGGCAGCCAGATAGGCTGGTTCCCGTAGGACACTGCCAGCAGACTGGGTATATCAGTTTCCCGTTCTTCTCACCTCAGTGCTACTGATTCCAGGTTTGACGGCTACACTCTACTCAACCGGAGCAGTAAGTTGAACCTCAACTTATGGCACTTTGTGCAAGTGTTGAGAACTAGAGCTCAGTTGTTTGGCACGCCATCACTGTCCATCCAGCACTACCGACGGCACTGCCTACATCTGGCTATAGTTAGTCCACGGTTCTGTTCAGCCGAATGACCTCTGCCGGGAAAACTCAAATGAGGTTCTGAGTTATTGCAACATAGGAGCGTTTCACTGCTTTCAAGGCTTCTTAGGAAGAATTCCAAAATCTTGCTTCCGGCAGGCCTCCTGCTGTTCAGGGAGAACATCTCCTTGTAAATCCCCCGTGGTTTCTTGTACACCCCTGAAATTTAGGGAGGTTATGCAGTTTGCATTGCTGCACAATTGCGCCGGCCTACCCATGACGCGTTTGCAAACATTCAGGCGTGGAAGCCAGATAGGCTGGTCCCAGTAGGACACAGCCAGGGGACTGGGTATATCTGCTTTCTGTTCTTCTCACCTGAGTGCTACTGATTCCAGCATTGACGGCTACAATCTACTCAACGAGAGCAGTAAGTAGAACCTCAACTTATGGCACTTTGTGAAAGTGTTGTGAACTAGATCTCAGGTGTTTGGCACGCCACAAATATCCATCCAGCACTATGGAAGGCACTGCCTATATCAGGCTCTAATTAGTCCACAGTTGTGTTCAGCTGAATGATCTCTGCCAGGAACACGTAGAATGAGGTTCTCAGTTATTGCAACCTAGGAGCGTTTCACTGCTTTCAAGGTTTCACAGGAAGAATTCCGGAATCTTGCTGCCGGCAGGCCTCCGGATGTTCCGAGGGAAATCCCCTTGTAAATGCCCCGTGGTTTCTTGTACACCCGTGAAAATTGTCCAGGTTATGCAGTTTGCATTGCTGCACAATTGCGCCTTCCTAGCTTTGCCGCGGTTGCAAACATTCAGGCAAGCAGCCAGATAGGCTTGTCCCCGTAGGACATTGCCAGCGGACTGGGTCTATCTGCTTCCCGTTCTTCTCACCTGAGTGCTACTGATTCCAGCTTTGACGGCTACACTCTACTCAACCAGAGCAGTAAGTTGAACCTCAACTTATGGCACTTTGTGAAAGTGTTAAGAACTAGAGCTCAGTTGTTTGGCACTCCACCACTGTCCATCCAACAATATGGACGGCACTGCCTACACCTGGCTCTAATTAGTCCACGGTTGTGTTTAGCCCAATGACCTGTGCCGGGAACAATCAGAATGAGTTTCTGAGTTATTGCAACATAGGCGCGTTTCACAGCTTTCAAGGCTTCACTGGAAGAATTCCGGAATCTTGCTGCCGGTAGGCCTCCTGCTGTTCCGGGTGATCATGTCCTTGTAAATCCCCCGTGGTTTCTTGTACACCCCTGAAATTTGGGGCGCTTACGCAGTTTGCATTGCTGCACAATTGCACCTGCCTACCCCTGCCGCGCTTGCAAACATTCAGGCGTATCAGCCAGATAGGCTGGTCCCCGTAAGACACTTCCAGCAAACTGGGTCTATCTGTTTCCAGTTCTTCTCACCTGAGTGCTACTGATTCCAGCTTTGATGGCTACACTCTTCTCAACCAGACCAATAAGTTGAACGTCAACTTATGGCACTTTGTGAAAGTTTGGAGAACTAAAGCTCAGTTGTTTTCCAATCGAAAACACTGCCTATACCTAGCTCTAATTAGTCCATTGCCTACATCGGGCTCTAATTTTTCCACTGCCTACATCTGGCTCTAATTAGTCCACGGATGAGTTCAGCCGAATGACCTCTGCCGGGAACACTCAGAATGAGGTTATGAGTTATTGCAACATAGCAGCGTTTCACTGCTTGCAAGGCTTCTTAGGAAGAATTCCGGAATCTTGCTGCCGGCAGGCCTCTGGCTGTTCCGGGTGAACATCTAATTATACATCCCCCGTGGTTTCTTGTACACCCGTGAAATTTGGCCAGTTAATGCAGTTTGCATTGCTGCACAATTGCGCCTGCCTAGCTCTGCCGCGGTTGCAAACATTCAGGCGTGGCAGCCAGAAAGGCTGTTCCACGTAGGACACTGCCAGCAGACTTGGTATATCTGCTTCTCGTTCTTCTCAACTGAGTGCTACTGATTCCAGCGTTGATTGCTACACTCTACTCAACCGAAGCAGTAAGTTGAACCTCAATTTATGGCACGTTGTGCACGTTTGGAGAACTAGAGCTCAGTTGTTTAGCATGCGACCACTGTCCCCCCAGCACTATGGATGGCACTGCCTATATCTGGCTCTAATTAGTCCTCGGTTGTGTTCAGCCGAATGACCTCTGTCGGGAACACTAAAAATGAGGTTCTGAGTTATTGCAACATACGAGCGTTTCACTGCGTTCAAGGTTTCTTAGGAAGATTCCGGAATCTTGCTGCCGGCTGGCCTCCGGATGTTCCGGGTGAACATCTCCTTGTAAATCCCCAGTGGTTTCTTGTACACCTGTGAAATTAGGCCAAGTTATGCAGTTTGCATTGCTGCATAATTGCGACTGCCTATCTCTGCCGGGGTTGCAAACATTCAGGCGTGGCAGCCAGTAAGGCTGGTCCCCGTAGGACACTGCCAGCAGACTGGGTATATCTGCTTCCCGTTCTTCTCACCTGAGTGCTACTGATTCCAGCTTTGACGGCTACACTCTACTCAACCGGAGCAGTAAGTTGAACCTCAACTTATGGCACTTTGTGCAAGTGTTGAGAACTAGAGCTCAGTTGTTTGGCACGCCACCACTGTCCATCCAGCACTATGGACGGCACTGCCTACATCTGGCTATAGTTAGTCCACGGTTGTGTTCAGCCGAATGACCTCTGCCGGGAACAGTCAAAATGAGGTTCTGAGATATTGCAACATAGGAGCGTTTCACTGCTTTCAAGGCTTCTTAGGAAGAATTCCAGAATCTTGCTGCCAGCAGGCCTCCTGCTGTTCAGGGTGAACATCTCCTTGTAAATCCCCCGTGGTTTCTTGTACACCCCTGAAATTTGGGGAGGTTATGCAGTTTGCATTGCTGCACAATTGCGCCTGCCTTCCCCTGCCGCGGTTGCAAACATTCAGGCGTGGCAGCCAGATAGGCTGGTCCCCGTAGGGCACTGCTAGGGACTGGTTATATCTGCTTTCCTTTCTTCTCACCTGAGTGCTACTGATTCCAGCTTTGACGGCTACACTCTACTCAACCGGAGCACTAAGTAGAACCTCAACGTATGGCACTTTGTGAAAGTGTTGTGAACTAGATCTCAGGTGTTTGGCACGCCACCAATATCCATTCAGCACTATGGACGGCACTGCCTATATCTGGCTCTAATTACTCCACAGTTGTGTTCAGCCGAATGATCTCTGCGGGGAACACTCAGAATGAGGTTCTGAGTTATTGCCACCTAGGTGCGTTTCACTGCTTTCAAGGTTTCACAGGAAGAATTCCGGAATCTTGTTGCCGGCAGGCCTCCGGCTCTTCCGGGTGAAATCCCCTTGTATATCCCCCGTGGTTTCTCGTACACCCGTGAAATTTGGCCAGGTTATGCAGTTTGCATTGCTGCACATTTCCGCCTGCATAGTTCTGCCGTGTTTACAAACATTCAGGCGTGGCAGCCAGAAAGGCTGGTCATCGTAGGACACTGCCAGCGGACTGGGTCTACCTGCTTCCCGTTCTACTCAACTCAGTGCTACTGATTCCAGCTTTGACGTGTACACTCTACTCGCCCGGAGCAGTAAGTTGAACCTCAACTTATGGCAATTTGAGAAAGTTTGGAGAACTAAAGCTCAGTTGTTTTCCAATCGAATACACTGCCTATATCTGGCTCTAATTAGTCCATTGCCTACATCTGGCTCTAATTAGTCCACTGCCTACATCTGGCTCTAATTAGTCCACGGATGAGTTCACCTGAATAACCTCTGCCGGGAACACTCAGAATGAGGTTCTGAGTTATTGCAACATAGGAGCGTTTCACTGCTTTCAAGGCTTCTTAGGAAGGATTCCGGAATCTTGCTGCCGGGAGGCCTCTGTCTGTTCCGGGTGAACATCTCCTTGTAAATCCGCCGTGGTTTCTTGTACACCCGTGAAATTTGGCCAGGGTATGCAGTTTGCATTGCTGCACAATTGTGCCTGCCTAGCTCTGCCGGGATTGCAAAGATTCAGGCGTGGCAGCCAGATATGCTGGTCCCCGTAGGACACTGCCAGCGAACTGGGTATATATGCTTCCCGTTCTTCTCACCTGAGTGCTACTGATTCCAGCTTTGACGGCTACACTCTACTCAACCGGAGCAGTAAGTTGAACCTCAACTTATGGCACTTTGTGAAAGTGTTGAGAACTAGAACTCAGTTGTTTGACACGCCACAACTGTCCATCCAGCACTATGGAGGCACTGCATACATTTGGCTCTAATTAGTCCACCGTCGTGTTCAGCCGAATGACCTCTTCCAGGAACACTCAGAATGAGTTTCTGAGTTAGTGCAACATAGGAGAGTTTCACTGCTTTCAAGGCTTCTTAGGAAGAAGTCCGGAATATTGCTGCCGGCAGGCCTCTGGCTGTTCCGAGTGATCATCTCCATGTAAATCCCCCGTGGTTTCTTGTACACCCGTGAAATTTGGCCAAGTTATGCAGTTTGCATTGCTGCACAATTGCACCTGCCAAGCTCTGCCACGGTTGCAAACATTCAGGCGTGGCAGCCAGATAGGCTGGTCCCCATAGGACACTGCCAGCGGACTGGGTCTATCTGCTTCCCGTTCTTCTCACCTGAGTGCTACTGATTCCAGCTTTGACGGCTACACTCTACTCAACCGGAGCACTAAGTTGAACCTCAACTTATGGCACTATGTGAAAGTGTTGAGAACTACAGCTCAGTTGTTTGGCACGACACCACTGTCCATCCAGCACTATGGACGGCGCCACATTCATCTAGCTGTAATTGGTCCACGGTTGTGTTCAGCCGAATGACCTCTGCCGTGAACACTCAGAATGAGGTTCTGAGTTATGGCAACATAGGTGCGTTTCACTGCTTTCAAGGCTTCTTCGGAAGGATTCCGGAATCTTGCTGCCGGCAGGCCTCTGTCTGTTCCGGGTGAACATCTCCTTGTAAATCCCCCGTGGTTTCTTGTACACCCGTGAAATTTGGCCAGGTTATGCAGTTTGCATTGCTGCACAATTGCGCCTACCTAGCTCTGCCGCAGTGGCAAACATTCAGGCGTGACAGGCCAATAGGCGGGTCCCCGTAAGACTCTGCCATCAGACTGGGTCTATCTGCTTCCCGTTCTTCTCACCTGAGTGCTACTGATTCCAGCTTTGACGGCTACACTCTACTCAACCGTTGAAGTAGTTGAACCTCAACCTATGGCAATTTGTAAAAGACTTGAGAAATAGAGCTCAGTTGTTTGGCACGCCACAACTGTCCATCCAGCACTATGGACGGAACTGCATACATTTGGCTCTAATAAGTTCTTGGTTGTGTTCAGCCAAATGACCCCTGCCGGGAACACTCAGAATGGGGTTCTGAGTTATGGCAACATAGGAGCATTTCACTGCTTTCAAGGCTTCTTGAGAAGAATTCCGGAATGTTGCTGCCTGCAGTCCTCCGGCTGTTCTGAGTTAACATCTCCATATAAATCCCACGTGGTTTCTTTTACACCCGTGAAATTTGGCCAGGTTATGCAGTTTGCATTGCTGCACAATTGCGCCTGGCTAGCTCTACCACTTTTGCAAACATTCAGGCGTGGCAGCCAGATTTACTGATCCCTGTAGGACACTGCCAGTGGACTGGGTATATCAGCTTCCCGTTCTTCTCACCTGAGTGCTTCTGATTCCAGCTTTGACGGCTACACTCTACTCAACGGGAGCAGTAAGTTGAACCTCAACTTATGGCACTTTGTGAAAGTGTTGAGACCTAGATCTCAGTTGTTTGGCACGCCACCACTGTCCATCCAGCACCATGGACGTCACTGCCTACATCTGGCTCTAATTAGTCCACGGTTGTGTTCAGCCGAATGAACTCTGCCAGGTACACTTAGAATGAGGTTCTGAGTTATTGCAACATAGAAGCGTTTCACTGCTTTCCAGGCTTCACAGGAAGAATTCCGGAATGTTGCTGCCGGCAGGCCTCCGGCTGCTCCGGGTGAATATCTCCTTGTAAATCCCCCGTGGTTACTTGTACACCGGTGAAATTTGGCCAGGTTATGCAGTTTGCATTGCTGCACAATTGCGCCTGCCTAGCACTGCCGTGGTTGCAAATATTCAGGCGTGGTAGCCAGAGAGGCTGGACCTCGTAGGACACTACCATCGGACTGGGTATATGTGCTTCCCGTTCTTCTCACCTGAGTGCTACTGATTCCAGCTTTGACGGCTACACTCTACTCAACAGGAGCAGTAAGTTGAACCTCAACTTATGGCACTTTATGAAAGTGTTGAGAACTAGAGCTCCGTTGTTTGGCATGCCACCACGGTCCTTCCATCACTATGGACGGCACTGTGTACATCTGGCTCTAATTAGTCCACGGTTGTCTTCAGCCGAATGCCCTCTGCCAAGAAAACTCAGAATGAGATTCTGAGTTGTTACAACTTAGGAGCATTTCTCTGCTTTCAAGGCTTCTTAGGAAGAATTCCCGAATGTTTTTGCCGGCAGACCTCTGGCTGTTCCGGGTGACCATCTCCTTGAAAATCCCCTGTGGTTTCTTGTACACACGTGAAATTTGGCCAGGATATGCAGTGTGCATTGCTGCACAATTGCGCCTGCCTAGCTCTGCCGCGGTTGCAAACATTCAGGCGTGGCAGCCAGATAGGCTGGTCCCCGTAGGACACTGCCAGCGGACTGGTTCTATCTGCTTCCCGTTCTTTTCACCTGAGTGCTACTGATTCCAGCTTTGACGGCTACACTCTACTCAATCGGAGCAGTAAGTTGAACCTCAATTTATGGCATTTTGTGAAAGTATTGACACCTAGAGCTCAGTTGTTTGGCCCGCCACAACTGTCCATCCAGCACTATGGACGGCACTGCCTATATCTGGCTCTAATTAGTCCAGGGTTGTGTTCAGGCGAATGACCTCTGCGGGGAACACTCAGAATGAGGTTCTGAGTTGTTGCAACATAGGAGCGTTTCACTGCTTTCAAGGCTTCTTAGGAAGCATTCCGGAAACTTGCTGTGGACAGGCCTCCCTCTTTTCCTGGTGAACATCTCCTTGTAAATCCCCCGTGTTTTCTTGTACACCCATGAAATTTGGCGAGGTTATGCAGTTTGCATTGCTGCACAATTGTGCCTGCCTTGCTCTGCCGAGGTTGCAAACATTCAGGCACGGCAGCAAGATAAGTGGTCCCCGTTGAACGCTGCCAGCGGACTGGGTCTATCTGCTTCCTGTTCTTCTCTCCTGAGTGCTACTGATTCCAGCTTTGACGGCTACACTCTACTCAACCGGAGCAGTAAGTTGAACCTCAACTTATGACACTTTGTGAAAGTGTTGAGAACTAGAGCTCAGTTGTTTGGCACCCCAACCCCTGTCCATCCAGGTCCATGGACGTCACTGCCTACATCTGGCTCTAATTAGTCCACGGTTGTGTTCAGCCGAATGACCTGTGCCGGGAACACTCAGAATGAGGTTCTGAGTTATTGCAACATAGGAGCGTTTCACTGCTTTCAAGGCTTCTCAGGAAGAATTCCGGAATGTTGCTGCCGGCTGGCCTCCGGCTGTTCCGGGTGAACATCTCCTTGTAAATCCCTCGTGATTTCTTGTACACCCATGAAATTTGGCCAGGTTATGCAGTATGAATTGCTGCATAATTGCGCCTGCCGAGCTCTGGCGTGGTTGCAAACATTCAGGCGTGGTAGCCAGAGAGGCTGTACCTCGTAGGACACTACCATCGGACTGGGTATATGTGCTTCCCGTTCTTCTCACCTGAGTGCTACTGATTCCAGCTTTGACGGCTCCACTGTACTCAACAGGAGCAGTAAGTTGAACCTCAACTTATGGCACTTTATGAAAGTGTTGAGAACTAGAGCTCCGTTGTTTGGCATGCCACCACGGTCCTTCCATCACTATGGACGGCACTGTGTACATCTGGCTCTAATTAGTCCCCGGTTGTCTTCAGCCGAATGCCCTCTGCCGAGAACACTCAGAATGAGATTCTGAGTTGTTGCAACTTAGGAGCATTTCTCTACTTTCAAGGCTTCATAGGAAGAATTCCCGAATGTTTTTGCCGGAAGGCCTCTGGCTATTCCGGGTGACCATCTCCTTGTAAATCCCCTGTGGTTTCTTGTACAACCATGAAATACAGCCAGGTTATGCAGTTTGCATTGCTGCACAATTGTGCCTGCCTAGCTCTGACACGGTTGCACACTTTCAGGCGTGGCAGCCAGATAGGCTGGTCCCCGTAGGAAACTGCCAGCGGACTGGGTATATCTGATTCCCGTTTTTCTCGCCTGAGTGCCACTGATTCCAGCTTTGACGGCTACACTCTACTCAACCGGAGCATTAAGTTCAACCTCAACTTAGGGCACTTTGTGAAAGTGTTGAAAACTAGAGCTAAGTTGTTTGGCATTCCAGCACTGTCCCTCCAGCACTATGGACGGCACTGCCTACATCGGGCTCTAATTAATCCACCTTTGTGTTCAGCCGAATGACCTCTGCCGGGAACACTCAGAATGAGGTTCTGAGTTATTGCAACATAGGAGCGTTTCACTGCTTTCAAGGCTTCTTAGGAAGAATTCCGGAATCTTGCTGGGGGCAGGCCTCCGGCTGTTCCGGGTTAACATGTCCTTGTAAATCCCCCGTGGTTTCTTGTACACCCGTGAAATTTCGCCAGGTTATGAAGTTTGTATTGCTGCACAATTGCGCCTGCCTAGCTCTGCCGCGGTTGCAAATATTCAGGCGTGGCAACCAGATAGGCTGGTCCCTGTAGGACACTGCCAGCGCACTGGGTATATCTGCTTCCCGATCTTCTCACCTGAGTGCTACTGATGCCAGCTTTGAGGGCTACACTCTACTCAACCGGAGCAGTAAGTTGAACCTCAACTTATGGCACTTTGTGAAAGTGTTGAGAACTAGAGCTCAGTTGTTTGGCAAGCCACCACTGTCCATCCAGCACTATGGATGGCACTGCCTACATCTTTCTCTAATTAGTCCACGGTTGTGTTCACATAAATGAACTCTGCCAGGAGCACTCAGAATGAGGTTCTGAGTTACTGAAACATAGGAGCGTTTCACTGCTTTCAAGGCTTCTTAGGATGAATTCCGGAATGTTGCTGTGGGCAGGCCTCCGGCTGTTCCGGGTGAACATGTCCTTGTAAATCCCCCGTGGTTTCTTGTACACCCGTGAAATTTGTCCAGGTTATGCAGTTTGAATTGCTGCATGATTGCGACTGCTTAGCTCTGCCGCAGTTGCAAATATTGAGGCGTGGCAGACAGATAGGCTGGACACCGTAGGACACTGCCAGCGGACTGGGTATATCTGCTTCTCGTTCTTCTCACCTCAGTGCTATTGATTCTAGCTTTGACGGCTACACTCTACTCAACCGAAGCAGGAAGTTGAACCTCTACTTATGGCACTCTGTTAAAATTTGGAGAACTAGAGCTCAGTTGTTTGGTACACTACGACTGTCCATTAAGCACTATGGAAGGCACTGCCTACATCTTGCTATAGTTAGTCCACCGTTGTGTTCAGCCGAATGAGCTCTGCTGGGAACACTCACAATAAGGTTCTAAGTTATTGCAACATAGGAGTGTTTCAGTACGTTCAAGGTTTCTTAGGAAGAATTCTGGAATCTTGCTGCCGGCAGGCCTCCGGTTGTTCAAGTGAACATCTCCTTGTAAATCCCCCGTGGTTTCTTGTACACCCGAGAAATTTGGCTAGGTTATGCTGTTTGCATTGCTGCATAATTTCGCCTGCCTAGCTCTGGCGCGGTTGCAAACATTCAGGCGTGGCAGACAGATAGGCTGGTCCGAGTTGGACACTGCCAGCGGACTGGGTATATCTGCTTCCCATTCTTCTCACCTGAGTGCTTCTGATTCCCGCTTTGACGGCTACACTCTACTCAACCGAAGCAGTAAGTTGAACCTCTACTTATGGCACTCTGTTAAAGTTTGGAGACCTAGAGCTCAGTTGTTTGGCACGCGACCACTGTCCATCCAGCACTATGGACGGCACTGCCTACATCTGGCTCTAATTAGTCCACGGTTGTGTTCAGCCGAATGACCTCTGCCAGGAACACTCAGAATGACCTGCTGAGTTATTGCAACATAGGAGCGTATCACTGCGTTCAAGGCTTCTTAGGAAGAATTCCGGAATCTTGCTGCCGGCAGGCCTCTGGCTGTTCCGAGTGAACATCTCCTTGTATTTCCTCGTGGTTTCTTGTACACCCGTGAAATTTGGCCAGGTAATGCAGTTTGCATTGCTGCATAATTGCGACTGTCTAGCCCTGTCACGGTTGCAAACATTCAGGCGTGTCAGCCAGACAGGCTAGTCCCTGTAGGACTCTGCCAGCGGAGTGGGTATATCTGCTTCTCGTTCTTCTCACCTGAGTGCTACTGATTCCAGCTTTGACGGCTACACTCTACTCAACTGGAGCAGTAAGTTGAACCTCAACTTATGGCACTTTGTGAACGTTTGGAGAACTAGAGCTCAGTTGTTTAGCATTTGACCCCTGTCCGCCAAGCACTATGAACGGCACTGCCTACATCTGGCTCTAATTAGTCTTCGGTTGTGTTCAGCCGAATGACCTCTGTCGGGAACACTCAAAATGAGGTTCTCAGTTATTGCAACATAGGAGCGTTTCACTTCGTTCAAGGTTTCTTAGGAAGAAATCCGGAAACTTGCTGCCGGCTGGCCTCCAGCTGTTCCGGGTGAACATCTACTTGTAAATCCCCCGTGTTTTCTTGTACACCTGTGAAATTTGGCAAAGTTATGTAGTTTGCATTGCTGCAGAATTGCGACTGCCTATCTCTGCCGGGGTTGCAAACATTCAGGCATGGCAGCCAGATAGGCTTGTCCCCGTAGGACACTGCCAGCGGACTGCATATATCAGCTTCCCGTTCTTCTCACCTCAGTGCTACTGATTTCAGCTTTGACAGCTACACTCTACTCAACCGGAGCAGTAAGTTGAACCTCAAATTATGGCACTTTGTGCAAGTGTTGAGAACTAGAGCTCAGTTGTTTGGCACGCCACCACTGTCCATCCAGCACTACTGACGGCACTGCCTACATCTGGCTATAGTTAGTCCACGGTTCTGTTCAGCCGAATGACCTCTGCCGGGAACACTCAGAATGAGGTTCTGAGTTATTGCAACATAGGAGCGTTTCACTGCTTTCAAGGCTTCTTAGGAAGAATTCCAGAATCTTGCTTCCGACAGGCCTCCTGCTGTTCAGGGAGAACATCTCCTTGTAAATCCCCCGTGGTTTCTTGTACACCCCTGAAATTTAGGGAGGTTATGCAGTTTGCATTGCTGCACAATTGCGCCAGCCTACCCATGACGCGGTTGCAAACATTCAGGCGTGGAAGCCAGATAGGCTGGTCCCCATAGGACAATGCCAGCGGACTGGGTATAACTGCTTCGGGTTCTTCTCACCTGAGTGTTACTGATTCCAGCTTTGACGGCTACACTCTACTCAACCGGAGCAGTAAGTTGAACCTCAACTTATGTCACTTTGTGAAAGTGTTGAGAAGTAGAGCTCAGTTGTTTGGCATGCACCCACTCTCCCTCCAGCAGTATGGACAGCACTGCCTACATCTGGCTCTTATTAGTCCACGGTTGTGTTCAGCCGAATGACCTCTTCCGGGAACACTCAGAATGAGGTTCTGAGTTATTGCAACAAAGGAGGTTTCACTGCTTTCAAGGCTTCTTAGGAAGGATTCCGGAAACTTGCTGCAGGCAGGCCTCGGGCTGTTCCGGGTGAACATCTCCTTGTAAATCCACCGTGCTTTCTTGTAAACCCGTGAATATTTGCCAGGTTATGAAGTTTGTATTGCTGCACAATTGCGCCTGTCTAGCTCTGCCGCGTTTGAAAATATTCAGGCATGGCAATCAGATAGGCTGGTCCCCGTAGGACATTGCCAGCGGACTGGGTATAGCTGCTTCCCCTTCTTCTCACCTGAGTGCTACTGATTCCACCATTGACGGCTACACTCTACACAACCGGAGCAGTAAGTTGAACCTCAACTCATGGCACTTTGTGAAAGTGTTGAGAACTAGAGCTCAATTGTTTGGCACGCCACCACTGTCCATCCAGCACTATGGACGGCACTGCCTACATCTGGCTATAATGAGTCCACGGTTGATTTGAGCCGAATGACCTCTGCTGCGGACACTCAGAATGAGGTTCTGAGTTATTGCCACATAGGAGCGTTTCACTGCTTTCAAGGCTTCTTAGGAAGGATTCCGGAATGTTGCTGCCGGCAGGCCTCTGGCTGTTTCGTGTGAACATCTCATTGTAAATCCGCCGTGGTTTCTTGTACACCCATCAAATTTGGCCAGGTTATGCAGTTTGCATTGTTGCACAATTGTGCCTGCAAAGCTCTGCCGCGATTGCAAACATTCAGGCGTGGCAGCCAGATATGCTGGTCCCCGTAGGACACTGCCAGCGGACTGGGTATATCTGCTTCCCGTTCTTCTCACCTGAGTGCTACTGATTCCAGCTTTGACGGCTACACTCTACTCAACCGGAGCAGTAAGTTGAACCTCAACTTATGGCACTTTGTGAAAGTGTTGAGAACTAGAGCTAGGTTGTTTGGCAAGCCACCACTGTCCATCCAGCAATATGGACGGCACTGCCTACATCTTTCTCTAATTAGTCCACGGTTGTGTTCAGCCGAAGGAACTCTGCCGGGAACATTCAGAATGAGGTTCTGAGTTACTGAAACATAGGAGCGTTTCACTGCTTTCAAGGCTTCTTAGGAAGAATTCCGGAATCTCGCTGGGGCCAGGCCTCCGGCTGTTCCGGGTGAACATGTCCTTGTAAATCCACCGTGGTTTCTTGTATACCCGTGAAATTTGGCCAGGTTATGCAGTTTGAATTGCTGCATAATTGCGACTGCTTAGCTCTGCTGTGGTTGCCAATATTGAGGCGTGGCAGACAGATAGGCTGGACACCGTAGGACACTGCCAGCGGACTGGGTATATCTGCTTTTCGTTCTTCTCACCTGAGTGCTGCTGATTCTAGCTTTGACGGCTACACTCTACTCAACCGAAGCAGGAAGTTGAACCTCTACTTATGGCACTCTGTTAAAGTTTGGAGAACTAGAGCTCAGTTGTTTGGCACGCCACGACTGTCCATTAAGCACTATGGACGTCACTGCTTACATCTGGCTATAGTTAGTCCACGGTAGTGATCAGCCGAATGAGCTCTGTTGGGAACACTCACAATACGTTTCTAAGTTATTGCAACATAGGAGTGTTTCACTTCGTTAAAGGTTTCTTAGGAAGAATTCTGGAATCTTGCTGCCCGCAGTCCTCCGGTTGTTCCGAGTGAATATCTCCTTGTAAATCCGCCGTGGTTTCATGTACACCCGTGAAATTTGGCTAGGTTATGCAGTTTGTATTGCTGCATAATTGCGCCTGCCTAGCTCTGGCGCGGTTGCAAACATTCAGGCGTGGCAGACAGATAGGCTGGTCAGCGTAGGACACTGCCAGCGGAATGGGTATATCTGCTTCCAGTTCTTCTCACCTGAGTGCTACTGATTCCAGCTTTGACGGCTACACTCTGCTCAAACGGCGAAGTAAGTGGAACCTCAATCTATGGCAATTTGTAAAAGTCTTGAGAACTAGAGCTCAGTTGTTGGGACGCCATCACTGTCCATCCAGCACTATGGACGGCACTGACTACATCTGGCTCTAATAAGTTCATAGTTGTGTTCAGCCGAATGACCTCTGCCGGAAACACTCAGAATGGGGTTCTGAGTTATGGCAACATAGGAGCATTTCACTGCTTTCAAGGCTTCTTAGGAAGGATTCCGGAATCTTGCTGCCGGCAGGCCTCCGGCTGTTCCGGGTGTATATGTCCTCGTAAATGCGCCGTGGTTTCTTGTACACCCGTGAAATTTGGCCAGGTTATGCAGTTTGCATTGCTGCACAATTGTACCTGCCAAGCTCTGCCACGGTTGCAAACATTCAGGCGTGGCAGCCAGATAGGCTGGTCCCCGTAGGACACTGCCAGCGGACTGGGTCTATCTGCTTCCCGTTCTTCTCACCTGAGTGCTACTGATTCCAGCTTTCACGCCTACACTCTACTCAACCGGAGCAGTAAGTTGAACCTCAACTTATGGCACTTTGTGAAAGTTTGGAGAACTAAATCTCAGTTGTTTTCCAATTGAAAACAATGCCTATATCTGGCTCTAATTAGTCCATTGCCTACATCTGGCTCTAATTATTCTACTGCCTACATCTGGCTCTAATAAGTCCACGGTTGTGTTCAGCCGAATGAACTCTGCCGGAAAAACTCAGAATGAGGTTCTGAGTTATTGCAACATAGGAGCGTTTCACTGCTTTCCAGGCTTCTTAGGAAGAATCCCAGAATCTTGCTGCCAGCAGGCCTCTGGCTGTTCCGGGTGAACATCTCCTTGTACATCCCCCGTGGTTTCTTGTACACCAGTGAAATTTGGCCAGGTTATGCAGTTTGCATTGAGGCACAATTGTGCCTGCCTTGGTCTGTCTCGGTTGCAAACATTCAGGCGTGGCAGCCAGATAGGCTGGTCCCCGTAGGACACTGCCAGCGGACTGGGTATATCTGCTTCCCGTTCTTCTCCCCTGAGTGCTACTGATTCCAGCTTTGACGGCTACACTCTACTCCACCGGAGCAGTAAGTTGAACCTCAACTTATGGCAGTATGTGATAGTGTTGAGAAATAAAGCTCAGTTGTTTGGCACGCCACCACTGTCCTTCCAGCACTATGGACGGCACTGCCTACATCTGGCTCTAATTAGTCCACGGTTGTGTTCAGCCGAATGATCTGTGCTGCGAACACTCAGAATGAGGTTCTGAGTTATGGCAACATAAGACCGTTTCACTGCTTTCAAGGCTTCTTCGGAAGGATTCCGGAATTTTGTTGCCAGCAGGCCTCCGGCTGTTCTGGGTGAACATCTCCTTGTAAATCCCCGAGGTTTCTTGTACACCCGTGAAATTTGGCCAGGTTATGCAGTTTGCATTGCTGCACAATTGCGCCTGGCAAGCTCTGCTGCGGTTGCAAACATTCAGGCGTGGCAGCCAGATAGGCTGGTCCCCGAAGGACACTGCCAGCGGACTGGGTATATCTGCTTCCTGTTCTTCTCACCTGAGTGCTACTGATTCCAGCTTTGACGGCTACACTCTACTC
This sequence comes from Dipodomys merriami, assembly GCF_024711535.1. Taxonomy (NCBI): domain Eukaryota; kingdom Metazoa; phylum Chordata; class Mammalia; order Rodentia; family Heteromyidae; genus Dipodomys; species Dipodomys merriami. Next base: position 1,625,242 of record NW_027204015.1, on the reverse strand, counting down.
AACCGGAGCAGTAATTTGAACCTCAACTTATGGCACTTTGTGAAAGTGCTGAGAATGAGAGCACAGTTGTTTGGCACGCCACCACTGTCCATCCAGCACTATGGACGGCACTGCCTACATCTGGCTCTAAGAAGTTCATGGTTGTGTTCAGCCGAATGACCTCTGCCTGGAACACTCAGAATGACGTGCTGAGTTATTGCAACATAGGAGCGTTTCACTGCGTTCAAGGCTTCTTAGGAAGAATTCCGGAATCTTGCTGCCGGCAGGCCTCCGGCCGTTCCGGGTAAACATCTCCTTGTATTTCCTTCTGGTTTCTTGTACACCCGTGAAATTTGGCCAGGTTATGCAGTTTTCATTGCTGCATAATTGCGACTGTCTAGCTCTGTCGCGGTTGCAAACATTCAGGCGTATCAGCCAGATAGGCTGGTCCCCGTAGGACACTGCCAGCGGATTGGGTATATCTGCTTCTCGTTCTTCTCACCTGAGTACTACTGATTCCAGCTTTGACGGCTACACTCTACTCAACTGGAGCAGTAAGTTGAACCTCAACTTATGGCACTTTGTGAATGTTTGGAGAACTAGAGCTCAGTTGTTTAGCATGTGACCCCAGTCCGCCCAGCACTATCGACGGCACTGCCTACATCTGGCTCTAATTAGTCTTCGGTTGTGTTCAGCCGAATGACCTCTGTCGGGAACACTCAAAATGAGGTTCTGAGTTATTGCAACATAGGAGCGTTTCACTGCGTTCAAAGTTTCTTAGGAAGAAATCCGGAATCTTGCTGCCGGCTGGCCTCCGGCTGTTCCGGGTGAACATCTCCTTGTAAATCCCCCGAGGTTTCTTGTACACCTGTGAAATTTGGCCAAGTTATGCAGTTTGCATTGCTGCAGAATTGCGACTGCCTATCTCTGCCGGGGTTGCAAACATTCAGGCATGGCAGCCAGATAGGCTGGTCCCCGTAGGACACTGCCAGCAGACTGGGTATATCTCCTTCCCGTTCTTCTTACCTCAGTGCTACTGATTCCAGCTTTGATGGCTACACTCTACTCAACCGGAGCAGTAAGTTGAACCTCAACTTATGGCACTTTGTGCAAGTGTTGAGAACGAGAGCCCAGTTGTTTGGCTAGCCACCACTGTCCATTCAGCAGTATGGACGGCACTGTCTACATCTTGCTCTAAATAGTCCGGGGTTGTGTTCAGCCTCTGCCGGGAACACTAAGAATGACGTTCTGAGTTATTGAACATAGGAGCGTTTCACTGCTTTCAAGGCTTCACAGGAAGAATTCCGGAATCTTGCTGCCGTCAAGACTCCGGCTGTTCCAGGTGAACATCTCCTTGAAAATCCCCCGTGGTTTCTTGTACACCCGTGAAATTTGGCCAGGTTATGCAGTTTGCATTGCTGCACAATTGTGCCTGCCTGGCTCTGCCATGGTTGCAAACATTCAGCCGTGGCAGCCAGATAGGCTGGTCCCCATAGGACACTGCCAGCGGACTGGGTCTATCTGCTTCCCGTTCTTCTCACCTGAGTGCTACTGATTCCAGCTTTGACCAGTATACTCTACTCAATCGGAGGAGTAAGTTGAACCTCAACTTATGGCACTTTGTGAAAGTTTGGAGAACTAAAGCTCAGTTGTTTTCCAATCGAAAACACTGCCTATATCTGGCTCTAATTAGTCTATTGCCTACATCTGGCTCTAATTAGTCCACTGCCTACATCTGGCTCTAATTAGTCCACGGATGAGTTCAGCCGAATGACCTCTGCCGGGAACACTCAGAATGAGGTTCTGAGTTATTGCAACATAGGAACGTTTCACTGCTTTCCAGGCTTCTTAGGAAGAATTCCGGAATCTTGCTGCCAGCAGGCCTCTGGCTGTTCCGGGTGAACATCTCCTTGTACATCCCCCGTGGTTCCTTGTACACCCGTGAAATTTGGCTAGGTTATGCAGTTTGCATTGAGGCACAATTGTGCCTGCCTTGCTCTGTCTCAGTTGCAAACATTCAGGCGTGGCAGCCAGATAGGCTGGTCCCCGAAGGACACTGCCAGCGGACTGGGTATATCTGCTTCCTGTTCTTCTCACCTGAGTGCTACTGATTCCAGCTTTGATGGCTACACTCTACTAAACCGGCAGTGTCCATCCAGCACTATGTATGGCACTGCCTACATGTGGCTATAATTAGTCCTCGGTTGGGATCAGCCGAATGACCTCTGCCGGGAACACTCATAATGAGGTTCGGAGTTATTGCAATATAGGAGACTTTCACTGCTTTCAAGTCTTCTCAGGAAGGATTCCGGAATGTTGTTCCCCGCAGGCCTCCGGCTGTTCCGAGTGAACATCTCTTTGTAAATCACCCATTGTTTCTTGTACAGCCGTGAAATTTGGCCAGGTTATGCACTTTGCACTGTTGCACAATTGCGCCTGCCTAGCTCAGCCGCGGTGGCAAACATTCAGGCATGGCAGCCAGATAGGCTGGTCTCCGAAGGACACTGCCAGCGGAGTGGGTATATCTGCATCACGTTCTTCTCACCTGAGTGCTAGTGATTGCAGGTTTGACGGCTACACTCTACTCAACCGGAAAAGTAAGTTGAACCTCAAATTATGGCACTTTGTGAAAGTGTTGAGAACTAGAGCTGAGTTGTTTGGCACGCCACCACTGTCGATCTAGCACTATGGCTGGCAATGCCTACATCTGGCTCTAATTAGTCCACTGTTGTGTTCAGCCGAATGACCTCTGCTGGGAACACTCAGAATGAGGTTCTGATTTATTGCAACACAGGAGCGATTCACTGCTTTCAAGGCTTCTTCGGAAGGATTCCGGAATGTTGCTGCCGGCAGGGCTACGGCTGTTCCGGGTGAACATCTCCTTGTAAATTCCCCGTGGTTTCTTGTACACCCGTGAAATTGGGCCAGATTATGCAGGTTGCATTCCTGTACAATTGCGAATGCCTAGCTCTGCCGCGGTGGCATACATTCAGGCGTGGCAGCCAGATAGGCTGGTCCCCGTAAGACATTGCCAGCGAACTGCATATATCTGTTTCCCATTCTTCTCACCTGAGTGCTACTGATTCCAGTTTTGACGGCTACACTCTACCCAACCGGAGCACTAAGTTGAATCTCAACTTATGGCACTTTGTGAAAGTGTTGAGAACTAGAGCTCAATTGTTTGGCACGCCACCACTGTCCATCCAGCAGTATGGACAGCAGAGTCTACATCTGGCTCTAATTAGTCCACGGTTGTGTTCAGCCGAATGACCTCTGCCGGGAACACTCAGAATGAGGTTCTGAGTTATTGCAACATAGGAGCGTTTCACTGCTTTCAAGGATTCACAGGAAGAATTCCGGAATTTTGCTGCCACCAGGCCTCCCGCTCTTCCGGATGAAGATCTCATTGTGAATCCCCCGTGGTTTCTTGGACACCCGTGAAATTTGGCCAGGTTATGCAGTTTGCATTGCTGCACAATTGCGCCTGCCTAGCTCTGCCGCGGTTGCAAACATTCAGGCGTGGCAGCCAGATAGGCTGGTCGCCGTAGGACACTGCCAGCAGACTGGGTATATCTGCTTCCCATTCTTCTCACCTGAGTGCTACTGATTCCTGCTTTGACGGCTACAATCTACTCAACCGGAGCAGTAAGTTGAACCTCAAATTATGGCACTTTGTGAAAGTTTGGAGAACGAAAGCTCAGTTGTTTTCCAATCGAAAACACTGCCGATATCTGGCTCTAATTAGTCCATTGCTACATGTGGCTCTAATTAGTCCACTGCCTACATCTGGCTCTAATTAGTCCACGGTTGTGTTCAGCCGAATGACCTCTGCCGGGAACACTCAGAATGAGGTTCTGAGTTATTGCAACATAGGAGCGTTTCACTGCTTTCAAGGCTTCTCAGGAAGGATTCCGGAATCTTGCTGTCGGTAGGTTTCCGACTGATCTGGGTTAAGATCTCCTTGTAAATCCCGCGTTGTTTCTTGTACACCCGTGAAATTTGGCCAGGTTATGAAGTTTGCTTTGCTGCACAATTGCGCCTGCCTAGCTCTGTCGCGTTGGCAAACATTCAGGCATGGCATCCAGATAGGCTGCTCCCCATAGGACACTGGCAGCGGATTGGGTATATCTGCTTCCCGTTCTTCTGACCTGAGTGCTACTGATTTCAGCTTTGACAGCTTCACTCTAGTCAACCGGAGCAGTAAGTTGAAGCTCAACTTAGTGCACTTTCTGAAAGTGTTGAGAACTAGAACTCAGATGTTGGGCATGTGTCCACAGTCCATCCAGCACTATGGACGGCACTGCCTACATCTGGCTCTAATTAGTCCACGGTTGTGTTCAGCCGAATGACCTCTGCTGGGAACACTCAAAATGAGATTCTGAGTTATTGCAACATAGGAGCGTTTCACTGCTTTCAAGGCTTCTTAGCAAGAATTCCGGAATCTTGCTGCCGGCAGGTCTCCGGCTGTTCCGGGTAAACATGTCCTTGTAAATCTCCCGTGGTTTCTTGCACACCCGTGAAATTTGGCCAGATAATGCAGTTTGCATTGCTGCATAATTGCGACTGCTTAGCTCTGCCCCGGTTGTAAACATTGAGGCGTGGCAGCCAGTTAGGCTGGACACCGTAGGACACTGCCAACGGACTGGGTATATCTGCTTCCTATTCTCACCTGAGTGCTGCTGATTCTAGCTTTGACGGCTACACTCTACTCAACCAGAGCAGTAAGTTGATCCTCAACTTATGGCACTTTGTGAAAGTGTTGAGAACTAGAGCTCACTTGTTTGGCACACCATCATTGTCCAGCCAGCACTATGGACGGCACTGCATGCATCTGGCTATAGTTAGTCCACGGTTGTGTTCAGCCGAATGAGCCCTGCCGGGAACACTCACAATGAGGTTCTGAGTTATTGCAACATAGGAGCGTTTCACTGCTTTCAAGGCTTCTCAGGAAGGATTCCGGAATGTTACTGCCGGAAGGCCTCCGGCTGTTCCCGGTGAACATCTCCTTGTAAATCCCCCGTGGTTTCTTGTACACCCGTGAAATTTGGCCAGGTTATGCAGTTTGCATTGCTGCACAATTGCGTCTGTCTAGCTCTGCCGCGGTTGCAAACATTCAGGCGTGGCAGCCAGATAGGCTGGTCCCTGTAGGACACTGCCAGCAGACTGGGTCTATCTGCTTCCTGTTCTTCTCACCTGAGTGCTACTGATTCCAGATTTGTTGCCTACAATCTACTCAACCGGAGCAAAAAGTTGAACCACAAATTATGGCACTTTATTTAAGTGTTGAGAACTAGAGCTCAGTTGTTTGGCATGCCACCACTGTCCATCCAGCACTATGGACGGCACTGCCTACATCTGGCTCTAAGTAGTCCATGGTTGTGTTCAGCCGAATGACCTCTGCCGGGAACACTCAGAATGAGATTCTGAGTTATTGCAAAATAGGAGCGTTTCACTGCTATCAAGGCTTCACAGGAAGAATTTTGGAATCTTGCTGCCGGCAGTCCTCCGGCTGTTCCGGGTGAACATCTCCTTGTAAATCCCCCGTGTTTTCTTGTACACCCGTGAAATTTGGACAGGTTATGCAGTTTGCATGGCTGCAGAATTGCGCCTGCCTAGCTCTGCCACGGTTGCAAACATTCAGGAGTGGCAGCCAGATTGGCTGGTTCCTGTAGGACACTGCCAGAGGACTGGGTCTATGTGCTTCCCGTTGTTCTCAAATGAGTGCTACTGATTCCAGCTTTGACGGCTACACTCTGCTCAACCGGAGCAGTAAGTTGAACCTCAACTTATGGCACTTTGTGAAAGTGTTGAGAACTAGAGCTCAGTTGTTTGGAACGCCACAACAGTCCATCCAGCACTATGGACAGCAAAGCCTACATCTGGCTCTAATTAGTCCACGGTTGTGTTCAGCGGAATGACCTCTACTGGGAACACTCAGAATGAAGTTCTGAGTTATTGCAACATAGGAGCGTTTCACTGCTTTCAAGGCTTCTTAGGAAGAATTCCGGAATGTTGCTGCCGGCAGGCCTCCAGCTGTTCCGGGTGAACATCTCCTTGTAAATCCCCCGTGGTTTCTTGTACACCCGTGAAATTTGGCCTGGTTATGCAGTTTGCATTGCTTCACAATTGTGACTGCCTTGCTCTACCGCGGTTGCAAACATTCAGGCGTGGCAGCCAGATAGGCTGGTCCCCTAAGACACTGCCAGCGGACTGGGTATATCTGCTTCCCATTCTTCTCACCTGAGTGCTACTGATTCCAGCTTTGACGGCTACACTCTACTCAACCGGAGCAGTAAGTTGAACCTCAACTTATGGCACTTTGTGAAAGTTTGGAGAACTAAAGCTCAGTTGTTTTCCAATCGAAAACACTGCCTATATCTGCCTCTAATTAGTCCATTGCCTACATCTGGCTCTAATTAGTCCACTGCGTACATCTGGCTCTAATTAGTCCACGGATGAGTTCAGCCGAATGACCTCTGCTGGGAACACTCATAATGAGGTTCTGAGTTATTGCAACATAGGAGCGTTTCACTGCTTTCAAGGCTTCTCAGGAAGGATTCTGGAATCTTGCTGTCGGTAGGCCTCCGGCTGTTCTGGGTGAACATCTCCTTGTAAATCCGCCGTTGTTTCTTGTACACCCGTGAAATTTGGCCAGGTTATGCAGTTTGCTTTGCTGCACAATTGTGACTGCCTTGCTCTGCCGCGGTGGCAACCATTCAGGCATTCCAGCCAGATAGGCTGCTCCCCATAGGACACTGCCAGCGGACTGGGTGTATCCGCTTCCCGTTCTTCTCACCTGTGTGCTACTGATTCCAGCTTTGACGGCTACACTCTACTCAACCGCAGCAGTAAGTTGAACCTCAACTTCGGGCACTTTCTGAAACTGTTGAGAACTAGAGTTCAGATGTTGGGCATGAGACCACTGTCCATCCAGCACTATGGACGGCACTGTCTACATCTGGCTCTAATTAGTCCACGGTTGTGTTCAGCCGAATGACCTCTGCCGGGAACACTCAGAATGTGGTTCTGAGTTATTGCAACCGAGGAGCGTTTCGTTGCTTTCACGGCTTCTTAGGATGAATTCCGGAATCTTGCTGCTGGCAGGCCTCCGGCGGTTCTGGGTGAACATCTCCTTCTAAATCCCCCGTGGTTTATTTTACACCCATGAATTTTTGCCAGGTTATGCAGTTTGCATTGCTGCACAAATGTGCCTGCCTAGCTCTGCCAAGGTTGCAAACATTCAGGCGTGGCATCCAGATAGACTGGTCCCCATAGGACATTGCCAGCGGACTGGGTATATCTGCTTCCCGTTCTTCTCACATGAGTGCTACTGATTCCAGCTTTGACGCCTACACTCTACTCAACCGGAGCAGTAAGTTAAACCTCAACTTATGGCACTTTGTGAAAGTGTTGAGAACTAGAGCTCAGTTGTTTGGCACGCCACCACTGTCAATCCAGCACTGTGGATGGCACTGCCTACATCTGGCTCTATTAATCCACGCTTGTGTTCAGCCGCATGACCTCTGCCGGGAAAACTCAGAATTAGGTTCTGCGTTCCTGCAACATAGGAGCGTTTCACTGCTTTCAAGGCTTCTTAGGAAGGATTCTGGAAGGTTGCTGCCGGCAGGCCTCCTGCTGTTCCGGGTGAACATCTCCTTGTAAATCCCCCGTGGTTTCTTGTACACCCGTGAATTTTGGACAGGTTATGCAGTTTGCATTGCTGCACAATTGCACCTGCCAAGCTCTGCCGTGGTAGCAAACATTCAGACATAGCAGCCAGATAGGCTGGTCCACGCAGGACACTGCCAGCAGACCTTGTATATCTGCTTCCCGTTCTTTTCACCTGAGTGCTACTGATTCCAGCTTTGAAGGCTAAACTCTACTCAACCGGCAGTGTCCATCCAGCACTATGGACGGCACTGCCTACATCGGGCTCTATTAATCCACGGTTGAGTTCAGCCTAATGACCTCTGCCGGGAACAATGAGAATGAGGTTCTGTGTTATTGCAATATAGGAGCGTTTCACTGCTTTCAAGGCTTCCTAGGAAGGATTCCGAAATGTTGCTGCCGGCAGGCCTCCGGTTGTTCCGGGTGAACATCTCCTTGTAAATCCCCCGTGGTTTCTTGTACACCCGTGAATTTTGGCCAGGTTATGCAGTTTGCATTGCTGCACAATTGTGCCTGCCTAGCTCTGCCGAGGTTGCAAACATTCAGTCGTGGCAGCCAGATAGGCTGGACCCAGTAGGACACTGCAAGCGGACTGGGTATATCTGCTTCCCATTCTTCTCACCTGCGTGCTCCTGATTCCTGCTTTGCCGGCTACTCTCTACTCAACCGCAGCAGTAAGTTGAACCTCAACTTATGGCACTTTGTGAAAGTGTTGAGAACTAGAGCTCAGTTGTTTGGCATGCCACGACTCTCCATCCAGCACTAAGGACAGCACTGCCTCCCTCTGGCTCTAATTAGTCCACGGTTGTGTTCAGCCGAATGACCTCTGCCGGGAACACTCAGAATGAGGTTCTGAGTTATTGCAACATAGGAGCGTTTCACTGCTTTCAAGGCTTCACAGGAAGAATTCCGGAATTTTGCTGCCAGCAGGTCTCCGGCTGTTCCGGGTGAACATCTCCTTGTAAATCCCCGTGGTTTCTTGTACACCGGTGAAATTTTGCCAGGTTATGCAGTTTGCATTGCTGCACAATTGCGCCTGCCTAGCTCTGCCACGGTTGCAAACATTCCGGCGTGGCAGCTACATAGGCTGGTCCCCGTAAGACATTGCCAGCGGACTGGGTTTATCTGCTTCCCTTTCTTCTCACCTGAGTGCTACTGATTCCAGCTTTGACGGCTACACTCTACTCAAGCGCAGCAGTAAGTTGAAACTCATCTTATGGCACTTTGTGAAAGTGTTGAAAACTAGAGCTCAGTTGTTTGGCACGCCACCATTGTCCATCCAGGACTACGGACCGTAATGCCTACATCTGGCTCTAATTAAACCACGGTTGTGTTCAGCCGAATGACCTCTGCCTGGAACACTCAGAATGAGCTTCTGAGTTATTGTAACATAGGAGCATTTCACTGCTTTCAAGGCTTCTTACCAAGGATTCCGGAATGTTGCTGCTGGCAGGCCTCCGGATGTCCCGGGTGAACATCTCCTTGTAAATCCCCCGTGGTTTCTTGGTCACCCGTGAAATTTGGCCAGCGTATGCAGTTTGCATTGCTACACAATTGCGCCTCCCTAACTCTGCCGCGGTTGCAAACATTCAGGCTTGGCAGCCAGATAGGCTGGACCCCGTAGGACACTGCCAGCAGACTGGGTATATCTGCTTCCCGTTCTCACCTGAGTGCTACTGATTTTAGCTTTGACGGCTACACTCTACTCAACCGCACCAGTAAGTTGAACCTCAACTTATGGCACTTTGTGAAAGTGTTGAGAACTAGAGCTCAGTTGTTTGGCACGCGACCACTTTCCATCCAGCACTATGGAGGAACTGCCTACATCTGGCGCTAATTATTCCACGGTTGTGTTCAGCCGAATGACCTCTGCCGGGAACACTCAGAATGAGGTTCTCAGTTATTTCAACATAGGAGCGTTTCACGGCTTTCAAGGCTTCTTAGGAAGAATTCCAGAAACTTGTTGCCGACAGGCTTCCGGCTATTCCGGGTGAACGTCTCCTTGTAAATCCCAAGTGCTTTCTTGCACACCCGTGAAATTTGGCCAGGTTATGCAGTTTGCATTGCTGCACAATTGCGTCTGCCAAGCTCTGCCGCGGTTGCAAACATTCAGGCGTGGCAGCCAGATAGGCTGGTCCCCATAGGACACTGCCAGCGGACTGGGTCTATCTGCTTCCCGTTCTTCTCACCTGAGTGCTACTGATTCCAGATTTGCTGCCTACACTCTACTCAACCGGAGCAAAAAGTTGAACCACAACTTATGGCACTTTGTGAAAGTGTTGAGAACTAGAACTCAGTTGTTTGGCATGCCACCACTGTCCATCCAGCACTATGGACGGCACTGCCTACATCTGGCTCTAAGTAGTCCATGGTTGTGTTCAGCCGAATGACCTCTGCCGGGAACACTCAGAATGAGGTTCTGAGTTATGGCAACATAGGTGCGTTTCACTGCTTTCAAGGCTTCACAGGAAGAATTTTGGAATCTTGCTGCCGGCAGTCCTCCGGCTGTTCCGGGTGAACATCTCCTTGTAAATCCCCCGTGGTTTCTTGTAAAACCGTGAAATTTGGCTAGGTTATGCAGTTTGCATTGCTGCACAATTGCGCCTGCCTAGCTCTGCCGCGCTTGCAAACATTCAGGCGCGGCAGCCAGATAGGCTGGTCCCCGTAGGACATTGCCAGCGGACTGGGTCTATCTGCTTCCCGTTCTTCTCACCTGAGTGCTACTGATTCCAGCTTTGACTGCTACACTCTACTCAACCGTTGAAGTAGTTGAACCTCAACCTATGGCAATTTGTAAAAGACTTGAGAAATAGAGCTCAGTTGTTTGGCACGCCACCACTGTCCATCCAGCACTATGGACGGAACTGCATACATTTGGCTCTAATAAGTTCTTGGTTGTGTTCAGCTAAATGACCTCTGTCGGGAACACTCAGAATGGGGTTCTGAGTTATGGCAACCTAGGATCATTTCACTGCTTTCAAGGCTTCTTGAGAAGAATTCCGGAATGTTGCTGCCGGCAGGCCTCCGGCTGTTCCGAGTTAACATCTCCATATAAATCCCGCGTGGTTTCTTGTACACGCGTGAAATTTGGCCAGGGTATGCAGTTTGCATTGCTGCACAATTGCGCCTGGCTAGCTCTGCCACGTTTGCAAACATTCAGGCGTGGCAGCCAGATTTACTGATCGCTGTAGGACACTGCCAGCGGACTGGTTATATCAGCTTCCCGTTCTTCTCACCTCAGTGCTACTGATTCCTGCTTTGACGGCTACACTCTACTCAACGGGAGCAGTAAGTTGAACCTCAACTTATGGCACTTTGTGAAAGTGTTGAGAACTAGAGCTCAGTTGTTTGGCATGCCACGACTCTCCATCCAGCACTAAGGACAGCACTGCCTACCTCTGGCTCTAATTAGTCCACGGTTGTGTTCAGCCGAATGACCTCTGCCGGGAACACTCAGAATGAGGTTCTGAGTTATTGCAACATAGGAGCGTTTCACTGCTTTCAAGGCTTCACAGGAAGAATTCCGGAATTTTGCTGCCAGCAGGTCTCCGGCTGTTCCGGGTGAACATCTCCTTGTAAATCCCCGTGGTTTCTTGTACACCGGTGAAATTTTGCCAGGTTATGCAGTTTGCATTGCTGCACAATTGCGCCTGCCTAGCTCTGCCACGGTTGCAAACATTCCGGCGTGGCAGCCACATAGGCTGGTCCCCGTAAGACATTGCCAGCGGACTGGGTATATCTGCTTCCCTTTCTTCTCACCTGAGTGCTACTGATTCCAGCTTTGACGGCCACACTCTACTCAAGCGCAGCAGTAAGTTGAAACTCATCTTATGGCACTTTGTGAAAGTGTTGAAAACTAGAGCTCAGTTGTTTTGCACGCCACCACTGTCCATCCAGGACTACGGACCGTAATGCCTACATCTGACTGTAATTAAACCACGGTTGTGTTCAGCCGAATGACCTCTGCCTGGAACACTCAGAATGAGCTTCTGAGTTATTGCAACATAGGAGCATTTCACTGCTTTCAAGGCTTCTTACCAAGGATTCCGGAATGTTGCTGCTGGCAGGCCTCCGGATGTCCCGGGTGAACGTCTCCTTGTAAATCCCAAGTGCTTTCTTGCACACCCGTGAAATTTGGCCAGGTTATGCAGTTTGCATTGCTGCACAATTGCGTCTGCCTAGCTCTGCCGTGGTTGCAAACATTCAGGCGTGGCAGCCAGATAGGCTGGTCCCCATAGGACACTGCCAGCGGACTGGGTCTATCTGCTTCCCGTTCTTCTCACCTGAGTGCTACTGATTCCAGATTTGCTGCCTCCACTCTACTCAACCGGAGCAAAAAGTTGAACCACAACTTATGGCACTTTGTGAAAGTGTTGAGAACTAGAACTCAGTTGTTTGGCATGCCACCACTGTCCATCCAGCACTATGGACGGCACTGCCTACATCTGGCTCTAAGTAGTCCATGGTTGTGTTCAGCCGAATGACCTCTGCCGGGAACACTCAGAATGAGGTTCTGAGTTATGGCAACATAGGTGCGTTTCACTGCTTTCAAGGCTTCACAGGAAGAATTCCATAATCTGGCTGCGCGCAAGCCTCTGGCTGTTCCGGGTGAACATCTCCTTGTAAATCCCCCGTGGTTTCTTGTAAAACCGTGAAATTTGGCTAGGTTATGCAGTTTGCATTGCTGCACAATTGCGCCTGCCTAGCTCTGCCGCGCTTGCAAACATTCAGGAGCGGCAGCCAGATAGGCTGGTCCCCGTAGGACACTGCCAGCGGACTGGGTCTATCTGCTTCCCGTTCTTCTCACCTGAGTGCTACTGATTCCAGCTTTGACTGCTACACTCTACTCAACCGTTGAAGTAGTTGAACCTCAACCTATGGCAATTTGTAAAAGACTTGAGAAATAGAGCTCAGTTGTTTGCCACGCCACCACTGTCCATCCAGCACTATGGACGGAACTGCATACATTGGCTCTAATAAGTTCTTGGTTGTGTTCAGCCAAATGACCTCTGCCGGGAACACTCAGAATGGGGTTCTGAGTTATGGCAACCTAGGATCATTTCACTGCTTTCAAGGCTTCGTGAGAAGAATTCCGGAATGTTGCTGCCGGCAGGCCTCCGGCTGTTCCGAGTTAACATCTCCATATAAATCCCGCGTGGTTTCTTGTACACGCGTGAAATTTGGCCAGGGTATGCAGTTTGCATTGCTGCACAATTGCGCCTGGCTAGCTCTGCCACGTTTGCAAACATTCAGGCGTGGCAGCCAGATTTACTGATCCCTGTAGGACACTGCCAGCGGACTGGTTATATCAGCTTCCCGTTCTTCTCACCTCAGAGCTACTGATTCCAGCTTTGACGGCTACACTCTACTCAACGGGAGCAGTAAGTTGAACCTCAACTTATGGCACTTTGTGAAAGTGTTGAGACTTAGAGCTCAGTTGTTTGGCACGCCACCACTGTCCATCCAGCACCATGGACGTCACTGCCTACATCTGGCTCTAATTAGTCCATGGTTGTGTTCAGCCGAATGACCTGTGCTGGGAACACTCAGAATGAGTTTCTGAGTTATTGCAACATAGGAGCGTTTCACTGCTTTCAAGGCTTCACAGGAAGAATTCCGGAATGTTGCTGCCGGCAGGCCTCCGGCTGCTCCGGGTGAATATCTCCTTGTAAATCCCCCGTGGTTACTTGTACACCGGTGAAATTTGGCCAGGTTATGCAGTTTGCATTGCTGCACAATTGCGCCTGCCTAGCACTGCCGTGGTTACAAACATTCAGGCGTGGTAGCCAGAGAGGCTGGACCTCGTAGGACACTACCATGGGACTCGGTATATGTGCTTCCCGTTCTTCTCACCTGAGTGCTACTTATTCCAGCTTTGACGGCTACACTGTACTCAACAGGAGCAGTAAGTTGAACCTCAACTCATGGCACTTTATGAAAGTGTTGAGAACTAGAGCTCCGTTGTTTGGCATGCCACCACGGTCCTTCCATCACTATGGACGGCACTGTGTACATCTGGCTCTAATTAGTCCACGGTTGTCTTCAGCCGAATGCCCTCTGCCAAGAAAACTCAGAATGACATTCTGAGTTGTTACAACTTAGGAGCATTTCTCTGCTTTCAAGGCTTCTTAGGAAGAATTCCCGAATGTTTTTGCCGGCAGACCACTGGCTGTTCCGGGTGACCATCTCCTTGTAAATCCCCTGTGGTTTCTTGTACACACGTGAAATTTGGCCAGGATATGCAGTGTGCATTGCTGCAGAATTGCGCCTGCCTAGCTCTGCCGCGGTTGCAAACATTCAGGCGTGGCAGCCAGATAGGCTGGTCCCCGTAGGACACTGCCAGCGGACTGGTTCTATCTGCTTCCCGTTCTTTTCACCTGAGTGCTACTGATTCCAGCTTTGACGGCTACACTCTACTCAATCGGAGGAGTAAGTTGAACCTCAACTTATGGCACTTTGTGAAAGTTTGGAGAACTAAAGCTCAGTTGTTTTCCAATCGAAAACACTGCCTATATCTGGCTCTAATTAGTCCATTGTCTACATCTGGCTCTAATTAGTCCACTGCCTACATCTGGCTCTAATTAGTCCACGGATGAGTTCAGCCGAATGACCTCTGCCGGGAACACTCAGAATGAGGTTCTGAATTATTGCAACATAGGAGCGTTTCACTGCTTTCAAGGCTTCTTAGGAAGAGTTCCGGAATCTTGCAGCCAGCAGGCCTCCGGTTGTTCCCGGGGAACATCTCCTTGTAAATCCCCCGTGGTTTCTTGTACACCTGTGAAATTTGGCTAGGTTATGAAGTTTGCATTGCTCCATAATTTTGCCTGCTGAGCTCTGCCGCGGTTGCAAACATTCAGGCGTTGCAGCCAGAGAGGCTGGTCCCGGTAGGACACTGCTGACAGACTGGGTTTATCTGCTTCCCATTCTTCTCACCTGAGTGCTTCTGATTCCCGCTTTGACAGCTACAATCTACTCAAACGAAGCAGTAAGTTGAACCTCAACTTATGGCACTTTGTGATAGTGTTGAGAACTAAAGCTCAGTTGTTTGACAGGCCACCACTGTCCATTCAGCACTATGGACGGCACTGTCTGCATCAGGCTCTAATTAGTCCACGGTTGTGTTCAGCCGAATGACCTCTGCCGGAAACACTCAGAATGAGGTTCTGAGTTGTTGCAACATAGGAGCGTTTCACTGCGTTCAAGCCTTCTTAGAAAGAATTCCGGAATCTTGCTGCTGGCAGGCCTCCGGCTGTTCCGGGTTAACATCTCCTTGTAAATCCCCCGTGGTTTCTTGTACACCGGTGAAATTTGGCCAGGTTATGCAGTTTGCATTGCTGCACAATTGCGCCTGCCTAGCTTTGCCACGGTTGCAAACATTCAGGCGTGGCAGCCAGAGAGGCTGGTCCCCGTAGGACACTGCCAGAAGACTGGGAATATCTGCTTTCCGATCTTCTCACCTGAGTGCTACTGATTCCAGCTTTGACGGCTACACTCTACTCAACCGGAGCAGTAAGTTGAACCTCAACTTATGGCACTTTGTGAAAGTGTTGAGAACTAGAGCTCAGTTGTTTGGCACGCCACCACTGTCCATCCAGCACTATGGACGGCACTGCTTACATCTGGCTCTAAGAAGTTCATGGTTGTGTTCAGCCGAATGACCTCTGCCGGGAACACTCAGAATGGGGTTCTGAGTTATGGCAACATAGGAGCATTTCACTGCTTTCAAGGTTTCTTAGGAAGAATTCCGGAATCTTGCTGCCGGCTGGCCTCCAGCTGTTCCGGGTGAACATCTACTTGTAAATCCCCCGTGGTTTCTTGTACACCTGTGAAATTTGGTAAAGTTATGTAGTTTGCATTGTTGCATAATTGCGTCTGCCTATCTCTGCCGGGGTTGCAAAAATTCAGGCATGGCAGCCAGATAGGCTGGTCCCCGTAGGACACTGCCAGCAGACTGGGTATATCAGTTTCCCGTTCTTCTCACCTCAGTGCTACTGATTCCAGGTTTGACGGCTACACTCTACTCAACCGGAGCAGTAAGTTGAACCTCAACTTATGGCACTTTGTGCAAGTGTTGAGAACTAGAGCTCAGTTGTTTGGCACGCCATCACTGTCCATCCAGCACTACCGACGGCACTGCCTACATCTGGCTATAGTTAGTCCACGGTTCTGTTCAGCCGAATGACCTCTGCCGGGAAAACTCAAATGAGGTTCTGAGTTATTGCAACATAGGAGCGTTTCACTGCTTTCAA
Source organism: Dipodomys merriami (assembly GCF_024711535.1). Classification (NCBI taxonomy): domain Eukaryota; kingdom Metazoa; phylum Chordata; class Mammalia; order Rodentia; family Heteromyidae; genus Dipodomys; species Dipodomys merriami. The sequence goes on along the minus strand of NW_027204015.1, from coordinate 1,609,346 downwards.
GGCTTCTTAGGAAGAATTCCAAAATCTTGCTTCCGGCAGGCCTCCTGCTGTTCAGGGAGAACATCTCCTTGTAAATCCCCCGTGGTTTCTTGTACACCCCTGAAATTTAGGGAGGTTATGCAGTTTGCATTGCTGCACAATTGCGCCGGCCTACCCATGACGCGTTTGCAAACATTCAGGCGTGGAAGCCAGATAGGCTGGTCCCAGTAGGACACAGCCAGGGGACTGGGTATATCTGCTTTCTGTTCTTCTCACCTGAGTGCTACTGATTCCAGCATTGACGGCTACAATCTACTCAACGAGAGCAGTAAGTAGAACCTCAACTCATGGCACTTTGTGAAAGTGTTGTGAACTAGATCTCAGGTGTTTGGCACGCCACAAATATCCATCCAGCACTATGGAAGGCACTGCCTATATCAGGCTCTAATTAGTCCACAGTTGTGTTCAGCTGAATGATCTCTGCCAGGAACACGTAGAATGAGGTTCTCAGTTATTGCAACCTAGGAGCGTTTCACTGCTTTCAAGGTTTCACAGGAAGAATTCCGGAATCTTGCTGCCGGCAGGCCTCCGGATGTTCCGAGGGAAATCCCCTTGTAAATGCCCCGTGGTTTCTTGTACACCCGTGAAAATTGTCCAGGTTATGCAGTTTGCATTGCTGCACAATTGCGCCTGCCTAGCTTTGCCGCGGTTGCAAACATTCAGGCAAGCAGCCAGATAGGCTGGTCCCCGTAGGACACTGCCAGCGGACTGGGTCTATCTGCTTCCCGTTCTTCTCACCTGAGTGCTACTGATTCCAGCTTTGACGGCTACACTCTACTCAACCAGAGCAGTAAGTTGAACCTCAACTTATGGCACTTTGTGAAAGTGTTAAGAACTAGAGCTCAGTTGTTTGGCACTCCACCACTGTCCATCCAACAGTATGGACGGCACTGCCTACACCTGGCTCTAATTAGTCCACGGTTGTGTTTAGCCCAATGACCTGTGCCGGGAACAATCAGAATGAGTTTCTGAGTTATTGCAACATAGGCACGTTTCACAGCTTTCAAGGCTTCACTGGAAGAATTCCGGAATCTTGCTGCCGGTAGGCCTCCTGCTGTTCCGGGTGATCATGTCCTTGTAAATCCCCCGTGGTTTCTTGTACACCCCTGAAATTTGGGGCGCTTACGCAGTTTGCATTGCTGCACAATTGCACCTGCCTACCCCTGCCGCGCTTGCAAACATTCAGGCGTATCAGCCAGATAGGCTGGTCCCCGTAAGACACTTCCAGCAAACTGGGTCTATCTGTTTCCAGTTCTTCTCACCTGAGTGCTACTGATTCCAGCTTTGATGGCTACACTCTTCTCAACCAGACCAATAAGTTGAACGTCAACTTATGGCACTTTGTGAAAGTTTGGAGAACTAAAGCTCAGTTGTTTTCCAATCGAAAACACTGCCTATACCTAGCTCTAATTAGTCCATTGCCTACATCGGGCTCTAATTTTTCCACTGCCTACATCTGGCTCTAATTAGTCCACGGATGAGTTCAGCCGAATGACCTCTGCTGGGAACACTCAGAATGAGGTTCTGAGTTATTGCAACATAGCAGCGTTTCACTGCTTGCAAGGCTTCTTAGGAAGAATTCCGGAATCTTGCTGCCGGCAGGCCTCTGGCTGTTCCGGGTGAACATCTAATTATACATCCCCCGTGGTTTCTTGTACACCCGTGAAATTTGGCCAGTTAATGCAGTTTGCATTGCTGCACAATTGCGCCTGCCTAGCTCTGCCGCGGTTGCAAACATTCAGGCGTGGCAGCCAGAAAGGCTGTTCCACGTAGGACACTGCCAGCAGACTTGGTATATCTGCTTCTCGTTCTTCTCAACTGAGTGCTACTGATTCCAGCGTTGATTGCTACACTCTACTCAACCGAAGCAGTAAGTTGAACCTCAATTTATGGCACGTTGTGCACGTTTGGAGAACTAGAGCTCAGTTGTTTAGCATGCGACCACTGTCCCCCCAGCACTATGGATGGCACTGCCTATATCTGGCTCTAATTAGTCCTCGGTTGTGTTCAGCCGAATGACCTCTGTCGGGAACACTAAAAATGAGGTTCTGAGTTATTGCAACATACGAGCGTTTCACTGCGTTCAAGGTTTCTTAGGAAGATTCCGGAATCTTGCTGCCGGCTGGCCTCCGGATGTTCCGGGTGAACATGTCCTTGTAAATCCCCAGTGGTTTCTTGTACACCTGTGAAATTAGGCCAAGTTATGCAGTTTGCATTGCTGCATAATTGCGACTGCCTATCTCTGCCGGGGTTGCAAACATTCAGGCGTGGCAGCCAGTAAGGCTGGTCCCCGTAGGACACTGCCAGCAGACTGGGTATATCTGCTTCCCGTTCTTCTCACCTGAGTGCTACTGATTCCAGCTTTGACGGCTACACTCTACTCAACCGGAGCAGTAAGTTGAACCTCAACTTATGGCACTTTGTGCAAGTGTTGAGAACTAGAGCTCAGTTGTTTGGCACGCCACCACTGTCCATCCAGCACTATGGACGGCACTGCCTACATCTGGCTATAGTTAGTCCACGGTTGTGTTCAGCCGAATGACCTCTGCCGGGAACAGTCAAAATGAGGTTCTGAGATATTGCAACATAGGAGCGTTTCACTGCTTTCAAGGCTTCTTAGGAAGAATTCCAGAATCTTGCTGCCAGCAGGCCTCCTGCTGTTCAGGGTGAACATCTCCTTGTAAATCCCCCGTGGTTTCTTGTACACCCCTGAAATTTGGGGAGGTTATGCAGTTTGCATTGCTGCACAATTGCGCCTGCCTTCCCCTGCCGCGGTTGCAAACATTCAGGCGTGGCAGCCAGATAGGCTGGTCCCCGTAGGGCACTGCTAGGGACTGGTTATATCTGCTTTCCTTTCTTCTCACCTGAGTGCTACTGATTCCAGCTTTGACGGCTACATTCTACTCAACCGGAGCACTAAGTAGAACCTCAACGTATGGCACTTTGTGAAAGTGTTGTGAACTAGATCTCAGGTGTTTGGCACGCCACCAATATCCATTCAGCACTATGGACGGCACTGCCTATATCTGGCTCTAATTACTCCACAGTTGTGTTCAGCCGAATGATCTCTGCGGGGAACACTCAGAATGAGGTTCTGAGTTATTGCCACCTAGGTGCGTTTCACTGCTTTCAAGGTTTCACAGGAAGAATTCCGGAATCTTGTTGCCGGCAGGCCTCCGGCTCTTCCGGGTGAAATCCCCTTGTATATCCCCCGTGGTTTCTCGTACACCCGTGAAATTTGGCCAGGTTATGCAGTTTGCATTGCTGCACATTTCCGCCTGCATAGCTCTGCCGTGTTTACAAACATTCAGGCGTGGCAGCCAGAAAGGCTGGTCATCGTAGGACACTGCCAGCGGACTGGGTCTACCTGCTTCCCGTTCTACTCAACTCAGTGCTACTGATTCCAGCTTTGACGTGTACACTCTACTCGACCGGAGCAGTAAGTTGAACCTCAACTTATGGCAATTTGAGAAAGTTTGGAGAACTAAAGCTCAGTTGTTTTCCAATCGAATACACTGCCTATATCTGGCTCTAATTAGTCCATTGCCTACATCTGGCTCTAATTAGTCCACTGCCTACATCTGGCTCTAATTAGTCCACGGATGAGTTCACCTGAATAACCTCTTCCGGGAACACTCAGAATGAGGTTCTGAGTTATTGCAACATAGGAGCGTTTCACTGCTTTCAAGGCTTCTTAGGAAGGATTCCGGAATCTTGCTGCCGGCAGGCCTCTGTCTGTTCCGGGTGAACATCTCCTTGTAAATCCCCCGTGGTTTCTTGTACACCCGTGAAATTTGGCCAGGTTATGCAGTTTGCATTGCTGCACAATTGCGCCTGGCTAGCTCTACCACTTTTGCAAACATTCAGGCGTGGCAGCCAGATTTACTGATCCCTGTAGGACACTGCCAGTGGACTGGGTATATCAGCTTCCCGTTCTTCTCACCTGAGTGCTTCTGATTCCAGCTTTGACGGCTACACTCTACTCAACGGGAGCAGTAAGTTGAACCTCAACTTATGGCACTTTGTGAAAGTGTTGAGACCTAGATCTCAGTTGTTTGGCACGCCACCACTGTCCATCCAGCACCATGGACGTCACTGCCTACATCTGGCTCTAATTAGTCCACGGTTGTGTTCAGCCGATTGAACTCTGCCAGGTACACTCAGAATGAGGTTCTGAGTTATTGCAACATAGGAGCGTTTCACTGCTTTCCAGGCTTCACAGGAAGAATTCCGGAATGTTGCTGCCGGCAGGCCTCCGGCTGCTCCGGGTGAATATCTCCTTGTAAATCCCCCGTGGTTACTTGTACACCGGTGAAATTTGGCCAGGTTATGCAGTTTGCATTGCTGCACAATTGCGCCTGCCTAGCACTGCCGTGGTTGCAAACATTCAGGCGTGGTAGCCAGAGAGGCTGGACCTCGTAGGACACTACCATCGGACTGGGTATATGTGCTTCCCGTTCTTCTCACCTGAGTGCTACTGATTCCAGCTTTGACGGCTACACTCTACTCAACAGGAGCAGTAAGTTGAACCTCAACTTATGGCACTTTATGAAAGTGTTGAGAACTAGAGCTCCGTTGTTTGGCATGCCACCACGGTCCTTCCATCACTATGGACGGCACTGTGTACATCTGGCTCTAATTAGTCCACGGTTGTCTTCAGCCGAATGCCCTCTGCCAAGAAAACTCAGAATGAGATTCTGAGTTGTTACAACTTAGGAGCATTTCTCTGCTTTCAAGGCTTCTTAGGAAGAATTCCCGAATATTTTTGCCGGCAGACCTCTGGCTGTTCCGGGTGACCATCTCCATGTAAATCCCCTGTGGTTTCTTGTACACACGTGAAATTTGGCCAGGATATGCAGTGTGCATTGCTGCACAATTGCGCCTGCCTAGCTCTGCCGCGGTTGCAAACATTCAGGCGTGGCAGCCAGATAGGCTGGTCCCCGTAGGACACTGCCAGCGGACTGGTTCTATCTGCTTCCCGTTCTTTTCACCTGAGTGCTACTGATTCCAGCTTTGACGGCTACACTCTACTCAATCGGAGCAGTAAGTTGAACCTCAATTTATGGCATTTTGTGAAAGTATTGACACCTAGAGCTCAGTTGTTTGGCCCGCCACAACTGTCCATCCAGCACTATGGACGGCACTGCCTATATCTGGCTCTAATTAGTCCAGGGTTGTGTTCAGGCGAATGACCTCTGCGGGGAACACTCAGAATGAGGTTCTGAGTTGTTGGAACATAGGAGCGTTTCACTGCTTTCAAGGCTTCTTAGGAAGCATTCCGGAAACTTGCTGTGGACAGGCCTCCCTCTTTTCCTGGTGAACATCTCCTTGTAAATCCCCCGTGTTTTCTTGTACACCCATGAAATTTGGCGAGGTTATGCAGTTTGCATTGCTGCACAATTGTGCCTGCCTTGCTCTGCCGAGGTTGCAAACATTCAGGCACGGCAGCAAGATAAGTGGTCCCCGTTGAACGCTGCCAGCGGACTGGGTCTATCTGCTTCCTGTTCTTCTCTCCTGAGTGCTACTGATTCCAGCTTTGACGGCTACACTCTACTCAACCGGAGCAGTAAGTTGAACCTCAACTTATGACACTTTGTGAAAGTGTTGAGAACTAGAGCTCAGTTGTTTGGCACCCCAACCCCTGTCCATCCAGGTCCATGGACGTCACTGCCTACATCTGGCTCTAATTAGTCCACGGTTGTGTTCAGCCGAATGACCTCTGCCGGGAACACTCAGAATGAGGTTCTGAGTTATTGCAACATAGGAGCGTTTCACTGCTTTCAAGGCTTCTCAGGAAGAATTCCGGAATGTTGCTGCCGGCTGGCCTCCGGCTGTTCCGGGTGAACATCTCCTTGTAAATCCCTCGTGATTTCTTGTACACCCATGAAATTTGGCCAGGTTATGCAGTATGAATTGCTGCATAATTGCGCCTGCCGAGCTCTGGCGTGGTTGCAAACATTCAGGCGTGGTAGCCAGAGAGGCTGTACCTCGTAGGACACTACCATCGGACTGGGTATATGTGCTTCCCGTTCTTCTCACCTGAGTGCTACTGATTCCAGCTTTGACGGCTCCACTGTACTCAACAGGAGCAGTAAGTTGAACCTCAACTTATGGCACTTTATGAAAGTGTTGAGAACTAGAGCTCCGTTGTTTGGCATGCCACCACGGTCCTTCCATCACTATGGACGGCACTGTGTACATCTGGCTCTAATTAGTCCCCGGTTGTCTTCAGCCGAATGCCCTCTGCCGAGAACACTCAGAATGACATTCTGAGTTGTTGCAACTTAGGAGCATTTCTCTACTTTCAAGGCTTCATAGGAAGAATTCCCGAATGTTTTTGCCGGAAGGCCTCTGGCTATTCCGGGTGACCATCTCCTTGTAAATCCCCTGTGGTTTCTTGTACAACCGTGAAATACAGCCAGGTTATGCAGTTTGCATTGCTGCACAATTGTGCCTGCCTAGCTCTGACACGGTTGCACACTTTCAGGCGTGGCAGCCAGATAGGCTGGTCCCCGTAGGAAACTGCCAGCGGACTGGGTATATCTGATTCCCGTTTTTCTCGCCTGAGTGCTACTGATTCCAGCTTTGACGGCTACACTCTACTCAACCGGAGCATTAAGTTCAACCTCAACTTAGGGCACTTTGTGAAAGTGTTGAAAACTAGAGCTAAGTTGTTTGGCATTCCAGCACTGTCCCTCCAGCACTATGGACGGCACTGCCTACATCGGGCTCTAATTAATCCACCTTTGTGTTCAGCCGAATGACCTCTGCCGGGAACACTCAGAATGAGGTTCTGAGTTATTGCAACATAGGAGCGTTTCACTGCTTTCAAGGCTTCTTAGGAAGAATTCCGGAATCTTGCTGGGGGCAGGCCTCCGGCTGTTCCGGGTTAACATGTCCTTGTAAATCCCCCGTGGTTTCTTGTACACCCGTGAAATTTCGCCAGGTTATGAAGTTTGTATTGCTGCACAATTGCGCCTGCCTAGCTCTGCCGCGGTTGCAAATATTCAGGCGTGGCAACCAGATAGGCTGGTCCCTGTAGGACACTGCCAGCGGACTGGGTATATCTGCTTCCCGATCTTCTCACCTGAGTGCTACTGATGCCAGCTTTGACGGCTACACTCTACTCAACCGGAGCAGTAAGTTGAACCTCAACTTATGGCACTTTGTGAAAGTGTTGAGAACTAGAGCTCAGTTGTTTGGCAAGCCACCACTGTCCATCCAGCACTATGGATGGCACTGCCTACATCTTTCTCTAATTAGTCCACGGTTGTGTTCACATAAATGAACTCTGCCAGGAGCACTCAGAATGAGGTTCTGAGTTACTGAAACATAGGAGCGTTTCACTGCTTTCAAGGCTTCTTAGGATGAATTCCGGAATGTTGCTGTGGGCAGGCCTCCGGCTGTTCCGGGTGAACATGTCCTTGTAAATCCCCCGTGGTTTCTTGTACACCCGTGAAATTTGTCCAGGTTATGCAGTTTGAATTGCTGCATGATTGCGACTGCTTAGCTCTGCCGCAGTTGCAAATATTGAGGCGTGGCAGACAGATAGGCTGGACACCGTAGGACACTGCCAGCGGACTGGGTATATCTGCTTCTCGTTCTTCTCACCTCAGTGCTATTGATTCTAGCTTTGACGGCTACACTCTACTCAACCGAAGCAGGAAGTTGAACCTCTACTTATGGCACTCTGTTAAAATTTGGAGAACTAGAGCTCAGTTGTTTGGTACGCTACGACTGTCCATTAAGCACTATGGACGGCACTGCCTACATCTTGCTATAGTTAGTCCACCGTTGTGTTCAGCCGAATGAGCTCTGCTGGGAACACTCACAATAAGGTTCTAAGTTATTGCAACATAGGAGTGTTTCAGTACGTTCAAGGTTTCTTAGGAAGAATTCTGGAATCTTGCTGCCGGCAGGCCTCCGGTTGTTCAAGTGAACATCTCCTTGTAAATCCCCCGTGGTTTCTTGTACACCCGTGAAATTTGGCTAGGTTATGCTGTTTGCATTGCTGCATAATTTCGCCTGCCTAGCTCTGGCGCGGTTGCAAATATTCAGGCGTGGCAGACAGATAGGCTGGTCCGAGTTGGACACTGCCAGCGGACTGGGTATATCTGCTTCCCATTCTTCTCACCTGAGTGCTTCTGATTCCCGCTTTGACGGCTGCACTCTACTCAACCGAAGCAGTAAGTTGAACCTCTATTTATGGCACTCTGTTAAAGTTTGGAGACCTAGAGCTCAGTTGTTTGGCACGCGACCACTGTCCATCCAGCACTATGGACGGCACTGCCTACATCTGGCTCTAATTAGTCCACGGTTGTGTTCAGCCGAATGACCTCTGTCAGGAACACTCAGAATGACCTGCTGAGTTATTGCAACATAGGAGCGTATCACTGCGTTCAAGGCTTCTTAGGAAGAATTCCGGAATCTTGCTGCCGACAGGCCTCTGGCTGTTCCAAGTGAACATCTCCTTGTATTTCCTCGTGGTTTCTTGTACACCCGTGAAATTTGGCCAGGTAATGCAGTTTGCATTGCTGCATAATTGCGACTGTCTAGCCCTGTCGCGGTTGCAAACATTCAGGCATGTCAGCCAGACAGGCTAGTCCCTGTAGGACTCTGCCAGCGGAGTGGGTATATCTGCTTCTCGTTCTTCTCACCTGAGTGCTACTGATTCCAGCTTTGACGGCTACACTCTACTCAACTGGAGCAGTAAGTTGAACCTCAACTTATGGCACTTTGTGAACGTTTGGAGAACTAGAGCTCAGTTGTTTAGCATTTGACCCCTGTCCGCCAAGCACTATGAACGGCACTGCCTACATCTGGCTCTAATTAGTCTTCGGTTGTGTTCAGCCGAATGACCTCTGTCGGGAACACTCAAAATGAGGTTCTCAGTTATTGCAACATAGGAGCGTTTCACTTCGTTCAAGGTTTCTTAGGAAGAAATCCGGAAACTTGCTGCCGGCTGGCCTCCAGCTGTTCCGGGTGAACATCTACTTGTAAATCCCCCGTGGTTTCTTGTACACCTGTGAAATTTGGCAAAGTTATGTAGTTTGCATTGCTGCAGAATTGCGACTGCCTATCTCTGCCGGGGTTGCAAACATTCAGGCATGGCAGCCAGATAGGCTTGTCCCCGTAGGACACTGCCAGCGGACTGCATATATCAGCTTCCCGTTCTTCTCACCTCAGTGCTACTGATTTCAGCTTTGACAGCTACACTCTACTCAACCGGAGCAGTAAGTTGAACCTCAAATTATGGCACTTTGTGCAAGTGTTGAGAACTAGAGCTCAGTTGTTTGGCACGCCACCACTGTCCATCCAGCACTACTGACGGCACTGCCTACATCTGGCTATAGTTAGTCCACGGTTCTGTTCAGCCGAATGACCTCTGCCGGGAACACTCAGAATGAGGTTCTGAGTTATTGCAACATAGGAGCGTTTCACTGCTTTCAAGGCTTCTTAGGAAGAATTCCAGAATCTTGCTTCCGACAGGCCTCCTGCTGTTCAGGGAGAACATCTCCTTGTAAATCCCCCGTGGTTTCTTGTACACCCCTGAAATTTAGGGAGGTTATGCAGTTTGCATTGCTGCACAATTGCGCCAGCCTACCCATGACGCGGTTGCAAACATTCAGGCGTGGAAGCCAGATAGGCTGGTCCCCATAGGACAATGCCAGCGGACTGGGTATAACTGCTTCGGGTTCTTCTCACCTGAGTGTTACTGATTCCAGCTTTGACGGCTACACTCTACTCAACCGGAGCAGTAAGTTGAACCTCAACTTATGTCACTTTGTGAAAGTGTTGAGAAGTAGAGCTCAGTTGTTTGGCATGCCCCCACTCTCCCTCCAGCAGTATGGACAGCACTGCCTACATCTGGCTCTAATTAGTCCACGGTTGTGTTCAGCCGAATGACCTCTTCCGGGAACACTCAGAATGAGGTTCTGAGTTATTGCAACAAAGGAGGTTTCACTGCTTTCAAGGCTTCTTAGGAAGGATTCCGGAAACTTGCTGCAGGCAGGCCTCGGGCTGTTCCGGGTGAACATCTCCTTGTAAATCCACCGTGCTTTCTTGTAAACCCGTGAATATTTGCCAGGTTATGAAGTTTGTATTGCTGCACAATTGCGCCTGTCTAGCTCTGCCGCGTTTGAAAATATTCAGGCATGGCAATCAGATAGGCTGGTCCCCGTAGGACATTGCCAGCGGACTGGGTATAGCTGCTTCCCCTTCTTCTCACCTGAGTGCTACTGATTCCACCATTGACGGCTACACTCTACACAACCGGAGCAGTAAGTTGAACCTCAACTCATGGCACTTTGTGAAAGTGTTGAGAACTAGAGCTCAATTGTTTGGCACGCCACCACTGTCCATCCAGCACTATGGACGGCACTGCCTACATCTGGCTATAATGAGTCCACGGTTGATTTGAGCCGAATGACCTCTGCTGCGGACACTCAGAATGAGGTTCTGAGTTATTGCCACATAGGAGCGTTTCACTGCTTTCAAGGCTTCTTAGGAAGGATTCCGGAATGTTGCTGCCGGCAGGCCTCTGGCTGTTTCGTGTGAACATCTCATTGTAAATCCGCCGTGGTTTCTTGTACACCCGTCAAATTTGGCCAGGTTATGCAGTTTGCATTGTTGCACAATTGTGCCTGCAAAGCTCTGCCGCGATTGCAAACATTCAGGCGTGGCAGCCAGATATGCTGGTCCCCGTAGGACACTGCCAGCGGACTGGGTATATCTGCTTCCCGTTCTTCTCACCTGAGTGCTACTGATTCCAGCTTTGACGGCTACACTCTACTCAACCGGAGCAGTAAGTTGAACCTCAACTTATGGCACTTTGTGAAAGTGTTGAGAACTAGAGCTAGGTTGTTTGGCAAGCCACCACTGTCCATCCAGCAATATGGACGGCACTGCCTACATCTTTCTCTAATTAGTCCACGGTTGTGTTCAGCCGAAGGAACTCTGCCGGGAACATTCAGAATGAGGTTCTGAGTTACTGAAACATAGGAGCGTTTCACTGCTTTCAAGGCTTCTTAGGAAGAATTCCGGAATCTCGCTGGGGCCAGGCCTCCGGCTGTTCCGGGTGAACATGTCCTTGTAAATCCACCGTGGTTTCTTGTATACCCGTGAAATTTGGCCAGGTTATGCAGTTTGAATTGCTGCATAATTGCGACTGCTTAGCTCTGCCGTGGTTGCCAATATTGAGGCGTGGCAGACAGATAGGCTGGACACCGTAGGACACTGCCAGCGGACTGGGTATATCTGCTTTTCGTTCTTCTCACCTGAGTGCTGCTGATTCTAGCTTTGACGGCTACACTCTACTCAACCGAAGCAGGAAGTTGAACCTCTACTTATGGCACTCTGTTAAAGTTTGGAGAACTAGAGCTCAGTTGTTTGGCACGCCACGACTGTCCATTAAGCACTATGGACGTCACTGCTTACATCTGGCTATAGTTAGTCCACGGTAGTGATCAGCCGAATGAGCTCTGTTGGGAACACTCACAATACGGTTCTAAGTTATTGCAACATAGGAGTGTTTCACTTCGTTAAAGGTTTCTTAGGAAGAATTCTGGAATCTTGCTGCCCGCAGTCCTCCGGTTGTTCCGAGTGAATATCTCCTTGTAAATCCGCCGTGGTTTCATGTACACCCGTGAAATTTGGCTAGGTTATGCAGTTTGTATTGCTGCATAATTGCGCCTGCCTAGCTCTGGCGCGGTTGCAAACATTCAGGCGTGGCAGACAGATAGGCTGGTCAGCGTAGGACACTGCCAGCGGAATGGGTATATCTGCTTCCAGTTCTTCTCACCTGAGTGCTACTGATTCCAGCTTTGACGGCTACACTCTGCTCAAACGGCGAAGTAAGTGGAACCTCAATCTATGGCAATTTGTAAAAGTCTTGAGAACTAGAGCTCAGTTGTTGGCACGCCATCACTGTCCATCCAGCACTATGGACGGCACTGACTACATCTGGCTCTAATAAGTTCATAGTTGTGTTCAGCCGAATGACCTCTGCCGGACACTCAGAATGGGGTTCTGAGTTATGGCAACATAGGAGCATTTCACTGCTTTCAAGGCTTCTTAGGAAGGATTCCGGAATCTTGCTGCCGGCAGGCCTCCGGCTGTTCCGGGTGTATATGTCCTCGTAAATGCGCCGTGGTTTCTTGTACACCCGTGAAATTTGGCCAGGTTATGCAGTTTGCATTGCTGCACAATTGTACCTGCCAAGCTCTGCCACGGTTGCAAACATTCAGGCGTGGCAGCCAGATAGGCTGGTCCCCGTAGGACACTGCCAGCGGACTGGGTCTATCTGCTTCCCGTTCTTCTCACCTGAGTGCTACTGATTCCAGCTTTCACGCCTACACTCTACTCAACCGGAGCAGTAAGTTGAACCTCAACTTATGGCACTTTGTGAAAGTTTGGAGAACTAAATCTCAGTTGTTTTCCAATTGAAAACAATGCCTATATCTGGCTCTAATTAGTCCATTGCCTACATCTGGCTCTAATTATTCTACTGCCTACATCTGGCTCTAATAAGTCCACGGTTGTGTTCAGCCGAATGAACTCTGCCGGAAAAACTCAGAATGAGGTTCTGAGTTATTGCAACATAGGAGCGTTTCACTGCTTTCCAGGCTTCTTAGGAAGAATTCCAGAATCTTGCTGCCAGCAGGCCTCTGGCTGTTCCGGGTGAACATCTCCTTGTACATCCCCCGTGGTTTCTTGTACACCCGTGAAATTTGGCCAGGTTATGCAGTTTGCATTGAGGCACAATTGTGCCTACCTTGGTCTGTCTCGGTTGCAAACATTCAGGCGTGGCAGCCAGATAGGCTGGTCCCCGTAGGACACTGCCAGCGGACTGGGTATATCTGCTTCCCGTTCTTCTCCCCTGAGTGCTACTGATTCCAGCTTTGACGGCTACACTCTACTCCACCGGAGCAGTAAGTTGAACCTCAACTTATGGCAGTATGTGATAGTGTTGAGAAATAAAGCTCAGTTGTTTGGCACGCCACCACTGTCCTTCCAGCACTATGGACGGCACTGCCTACATCTGGCTCTAATTAGTCCACGGTTGTGTTCAGCCGAATGATCTGTGCTGCGAACACTCAGAATGAGGTTCTGAGTTATGGCAACATAAGACCGTTTCACTGCTTTCAAGGCTTCTTCGGAAGGATTCTGGAATTTTGTTGCCAGCAGGCCTCCGGCTGTTCTGGGTGAACATCTCCTTGTAAATCCCCGTGTTTTCTTGTACACCCGTGAAATTTGGCCAGGTTATGCAGTTTGCATTGCTGCACAATTGCGCCTGGCAAGCTCTGCTGCGGTTGCAAACATTCAGGCGTGGCAGCCAGATAGGCTGGTCCCCGAAGGACACTGCCAGCGGACTGGGTATATCTGCTTCCTGTTCTTCTCACCTGAGTGCTACTGATTCCAGCTTTGACGGCTACACTCTACTCAACCGGAGCAGTAATTTGAACCTCAACTTATGGCACTTTGTGAAAGTGCTGAGAATGAGAGCACAGTTGTTTGGCACGCCACCACTGTCCATCCAGCACTATGGACGGCACTGCCTACATCTGGCTCTAAGAAGTTCATGGTTGTGTTCAGCCGAATGACCTCTGCCTGGAACACTCAGAATGACGTGCTGAGTTATTGCAACATAGGAGCGTTTCACTGCGTTCAAGGCTTCTTAGGAAGAATTCCGGAATCTTGCTCCCGGCAGGCCTCCGGCCGTTCCGGGTAAACATCTCCTTGTATTTCCTTCTGGTTTCTTGTACACCCGTGAAATTTGGCCAGGTTATGCAGTTTTCATTGCTGCATAATTGCGACTGTCTAGCTCTGTCGCGGTTGCAAACATTCAGGCGTATCAGCCAGATAGGCTGGTCCCCGTAGGACACTGCCAGCGGATTGGGTATATCTGCTTCTCGTTCTTCTCACCTGAGTACTACTGATTCCAGCTTTGACGGCTACACTCTACTCAACTGGAGCAGTAAGTTGAACCTCAACTTATGGCACTTTGTGAATGTTTGGAGAACTAGAGCTCAGTTGTTTAGCATGTGACCCCAGTCCGCCCAGCACTATCGACGGCACTGCCTACATCTGGCTCTAATTAGTCTTCGGTTGTGTTCAGCCGAATGACCTCTGTCGGGAACACTCAAAATGAGGTTCTGAGTTATTGCAACATAGGAGCGTTTCACTGCGTTCAAAGTTTCTTAGGAAGAAATCCGGAATCTTGCTGCCGGCTGGCCTCCGGCTGTTCCGGGTGAACATCTCCTTGTAAATCCCCCGAGGTTTCTTGTACACCTGTGAAATTTGGCCAAGTTATGCAGTTTGCATTGCTGCAGAATTGCGACTGCCTATCTCTGCCGGGGTTGCAAACATTCAGGCATGGCAGCCAGATAGGCTGGTCCCCGTAGGACACTGCCAGCAGACTGGGTATATCTCCTTCCCGTTCTTCTTACCTCAGTGCTACTGATTCCAGCTTTGATGGCTACACTCTACTCAACCGGAGCAGTAAGTTGAACCTCAACTTATGGCACTTTGTGCAAGTGTTGAGAACGAGAGCCCAGTTGTTTGGCTAGCCACCACTGTCCATTCAGCAGTATGGACGGCACTGTCTACATCTTGCTCTAAATAGTCCGGGGTTGTGTTCAGCCTCTGCCGGGAACACTAAGAATGACGTTCTGAGTTATTGAACATAGGAGCGTTTCACTGCTTTCAAGGCTTCACAGGAAGAATTCCGGAATCTTGCTGCCGTCAAGACTCCGGCTGTTCCAGGTGAACATCTCCTTGAAAATCCCCCGTGGTTTCTTGTACACCCGTGAAATTTGGCCAGGTTATGCAGTTTGCATTGCTGCACAATTGTGCCTGCCTGGCTCTGCCATGGTTGCAAACATTCAGCCGTGGCAGCCAGATAGGCTGGTCCCCATAGGACACTGCCAGCGGACTGGGTCTATCTGCTTCCCGTTCTTCTCACCTGAGTGCTACTGATTCCAGCTTTGACCAGTATACTCTACTCAATCGGAGGAGTAAGTTGAACCTCAACTTATGGCACTTTGTGAAAGTTTGGAGAACTAAAGCTCAGTTGTTTTCCAATCGAAAACACTGCCTATATCTGGCTCTAATTAGTCTATTGCCTACATCTGGCTCTAATTAGTCCACTGCCTACATCTGGCTCTAATTAGTCCACGGATGAGTTCAGCCGAATGACCTCTGCCGGGAACACTCAGAATGAGGTTCTGAGTTATTGCAACATAGGAACGTTTCACTGCTTTCCAGGCTTCTTAGGAAGAATTCCGGAATCTTGCTGCCAGCAGGCCTCTGGCTGTTCCGGGTGAACATCTCCTTGTACATCCCCCGTGGTTCCTTGTACACCCGTGAAATTTGGCTAGGTTATGCAGTTTGCATTGAGGCACAATTGTGCCTGCCTTGCTCTGTCTCAGTTGCAAACATTCAGGCGTGGCAGCCAGATAGGCTGGTCCCCGAAGGACACTGCCAGCGGACTGGGTATATCTGCTTCCTGTTCTTCTCACCTGAGTGCTACTGATTCCAGCTTTGATGGCTACACTCTACTAAACCGGCAGTGTCCATCCAGCACTATGTATGGCACTGCCTACATGTGGCTATAATTAGTCCTCGGTTGGGATCAGCCGAATGACCTCTGCCGGGAACACTCATAATGAGGTTCGGAGTTATTGCAATATAGGAGACTTTCACTGCTTTCAAGTCTTCTCAGGAAGGATTCCGGAATGTTGTTCCCCGCAGGCCTCCGGCTGTTCCGAGTGAACATCTCTTTGTAAATCACCCATTGTTTCTTGTACAGCCGTGAAATTTGGCCAGGTTATGCACTTTGCACTGTTGCACAATTGCGCCTGCCTAGCTCAGCCGCGGTGGCAAACATTCAGGCATGGCAGCCAGATAGGCTGGTCTCCGAAGGACACTGCCAGCGGAGTGGGTATATCTGCATCACGTTCTTCTCACCTGAGTGCTAGTGATTGCAGGTTTGACGGCTACACTCTACTCAACCGGAAAAGTAAGTTGAACCTCAAATTATGGCACTTTGTGAAAGTGTTGAGAACTAGAGCTGAGTTGTTTGGCACGCCACCACTGTCGATCTAGCACTATGGCTGGCAATGCCTACATCTGGCTCTAATTAGTCCACTGTTGTGTTCAGCCGAATGACCTCTGCTGGGAACACTCAGAATGAGGTTCTGATTTATTGCAACACAGGAGCGATTCACTGCTTTCAAGGCTTCTTCGGAAGGATTCCGGAATGTTGCTGCCGGCAGGGCTACGGCTGTTCCGGGTGAACATCTCCTTGTAAATTCCCCGTGGTTTCTTGTACACCCGTGAAATTGGGCCAGATTATGCAGGTTGCATTCCTGTACAATTGCGAATGCCTAGCTCTGCCGCGGTGGCATACATTCAGGCGTGGCAGCCAGATAGGCTGGTCCCCGTAAGACATTGCCAGCGAACTGCATATATCTGTTTCCCATTCTTCTCACCTGAGTGCTACTGATTCCAGTTTTGACGGCTACACTCTACCCAACCGGAGCACTAAGTTGAATCTCAACTTATGGCACTTTGTGAAAGTGTTGAGAACTAGAGCTCAATTGTTTGGCACGCCACCACTGTCCATCCAGCAGTATGGACAGCAGAGTCTACATCTGGCTCTAATTAGTCCACGGTTGTGTTCAGCCGAATGACCTCTGCCGGGAACACTCAGAATGAGGTTCTGAGTTATTGCAACATAGGAGCGTTTCACTGCTTTCAAGGATTCACAGGAAGAATTCCGGAAATTTGCTGCCACCAGGCCTCCGGCTCTTCCGGATGATGATCTCATTGTGAATCCCCCGTGGTTTCTTGGACACCCGTGAAATTTGGCCAGGTTATGCAGTTTGCATTGCTGCACAATTGCGCCTGCCTAGCTCTGCCGCGGTTGCAAACATTCAGGCGTGGCAGCCAGATAGGCTGGTCGCCGTAGGACACTGCCAGCGGACTGGGTATATCTGCTTCCCATTCTTCTCACCTGAGTGCTACTGATTCCTGCTTTGACGGCTACAATCTACTCAACCGGAGCAGTAAGTTGAACCTCAAATTATGGCACTTTGTGAAAGTTTGGAGAACGAAAGCTCAGTTGTTTTCCAATCGAAAACACTGCCGATATCTGGCTCTAATTAGTCCATTGCTACATGTGGCTCTAATTAGTCCACTGCCTACATCTGGCTCTAATTAGTCCACGGTTGTGTTCAGCCGAATGACCTCTGCCGGGAACACTCAGAATGAGGTTCTGAGTTATTGCAACATAGGAGCGTTTCACTGCTTTCAAGGCTTCTCAGGAAGGATTCCGGAATCTTGCTGTCGGTAGGTTTCCGACTGATCTGGGTTAAGATCTCCTTGTAAATCCCGCGTTGTTTCTTGTACACCCGTGAAATTTGGCCAGGTTATGAAGTTTGCTTTGCTGCACAATTGCGCCTGCCTAGCTCTGTCGCGTTGGCAAACATTCAGGCATGGCATCCAGATAGGCTGCTCCCCATAGGACACTGGCAGCGGATTGGGTATATCTGCTTCCCGTTCTTCTGACCTGAGTGCTACTGATTTCAGCTTTGACAGCTTCACTCTAGTCAACCGGAGCAGTAAGTTGAAGCTCAACTTAGTGCACTTTCTGAAAGTGTTGAGAACTAGAACTCAGATGTTGGGCATGTGTCCACAGTCCATCCAGCACTATGGACGGCACTGCCTACATCTGGCTCTAATTAGTCCACGGTTGTGTTCAGCCGAATGACCTCTGCTGGGAACACTCAAAATGAGATTCTGAGTTATTGCAACATAGGAGCGTTTCACTGCTTTCAAGGCTTCTTAGCAAGAATTCCGGAATCTTGCTGCCGGCAGGTCTCCGGCTGTTCCGGGTAAACATGTCCTTGTAAATCTCCCGTGGTTTCTTGCACACCCGTGAAATTTGGCCAGATAATGCAGTTTGCATTGCTGCATAATTGCGACTGCTTAGCTCTGCCCCGGTTGTAAACATTGAGGCGTGGCAGCCAGTTAGGCTGGACACCGTAGGACACTGCCAACGGACTGGGTATATCTGCTTCCTATTCTCACCTGAGTGCTGCTGATTCTAGCTTTGACGGCTACACTCTACTCAACCAGAGCAGTAAGTTGATCCTCAACTTATGGCACTTTGTGAAAGTGTTGAGAACTAGAGCTCACTTGTTTGGCACACCATCATTGTCCAGCCAGCACTATGGACGGCACTGCATGCATCTGGCTATAGTTAGTCCACGGTTGTGTTCAGCCGAATGAGCCCTGCCGGGAACACTCACAATGAGGTTCTGAGTTATTGCAACATAGGAGCGTTTCACTGCTTTCAAGGCTTCTCAGGAAGGATTCCGGAATGTTACTGCCGGAAGGCCTCCGGCTGTTCCCGGTGAACATCTCCTTGTAAATCCCCCGTGGTTTCTTGTACACCCGTGAAATTTGGCCAGGTTATGCAGTTTGCATTGCTGCACAATTGCGTCTGTCTAGCTCTGCCGCGGTTGCAAACATTCAGGCGTGGCAGCCAGATAGGCTCGTCCCTGTAGGACACTGCCAGCAGACTGGGTCTATCTGCTTCCCGTTCTTCTCACCTGAGTGCTACTGATTCCAGATTTGTTGCCTACAATCTACTCAACCGGAGCAAAAAGTTGAACCACAAATTATGGCACTTTATTTAAGTGTTGAGAACTAGAGCTCAGTTGTTTGGCATGCCACCACTGTCCATCCAGCACTATGGATGGCACTGCCTACATCTGGCTCTAAGTAGTCCATGGTTGTGTTCAGCCGAATGACCTCTGCCGGGAACACTCAGAATGAGATTCTGAGTTATTGCAAAATAGGAGCGTTTCACTGCTATCAAGGCTTCACAGGAAGAATTTTGGAATCTTGCTGCCGGCAGTCCTCCGGCTGTTCCGGGTGAACATCTCCTTATAAATCCCCCGTGTTTTCTTGTACACCCGTGAAATTTGGACAGGTTATGCAGTTTGCATGGCTGCAGAATTGTGACTGCCTTGCTCTACCGCGGTTGCAAACATTCAGGAGTGGCAGCCAGATTGGCTGGTTCCTGTAGGACACTGCCAGAGGACTGGGTCTATGTGCTTCCCGTTGTTCTCAAATGAGTGCTACTGATTCCAGCTTTGACGGCTACACTCTACTCAACCGGAGCAGTAAGTTGAACCTCAACTTATGGCACTTTGTGAAAGTGTTGAGAACTAGAGCTCAGTTGTTTGGAACGCCACAACAGTCCATCCAGCACTATGGACAGCAAAGCCTACATCTGGATCTAATTAGTCCACGGTTGTGTTCAGCGGAATGACCTCTACTGGGAACACTCAGAATGAAGTTCTGAGTTATTGCAACATAGGAGCGTTTCACTGCTTTCAAGGCTTCTTAGGAAGAATTCCGTAATGTTGCTGCTGGCAGGCCTCCAGCTGTTCCGGGTGAACATCTCCTTGTAAATCCCCCGTGGTTTCTTGTACACCCGTGAAATTTGGCCTGGTTATGCAGTTTGCATTGCTGCACAATTGTGACTGCCTTGCTCTACCGCGGTTGCAAACATTCAGGCGTGGCAGCCAGATAGGCTGGTCCCCTAAGACACTGCCAGCGGACTGGGTATATCTGCTTCCCATTCTTCTCACCTGAGTGCTACTGATTCCAGCTTTGACGGCTACACTCTACTCAACCGGAGCAGTAAGTTGAACCTCAACTTATGGCACTTTGTGAAAGTTTGGAGAACTAAAGCTCAGTTGTTTTCCAATCGAAAACAGTGCCTATATCTGCCTCTAATTAGTCCATTGCCTACATCTGGCTCTAATTAGTCCACTGGGTACATCTGGCTCTAATTAGTCCACGGATGAGTTCAGCCGAATGACCTCTGCTGGGAAAACTCATAATGAGGTTCTGAGTTATTGCAACATAGGAGCGTTTCACTGCTTTCAAGGCTTCTCAGGAAGGATTCTGGAATCTTGCTGTCGGTAGGCCTCCGGCTGTTCTGGGTGAACATCTCCTTGTAAATCCGCCGTTGTTTCTTGTACACCCGTGAAATTTGGCCAGGTTATGCAGTTTGCTTTGCTGCACAATTGTGACTGCCTTGCTCTGCCGCGGTGGCAACCATTCAGGCATTCCAGCCAGATAGGCTGCTCCCCATAGGACACTGCCAGCGGACTGGGTGTATCCGCTTCCCGTTCTTCTCACCTGTGTGCTACTGATTCCAGCTTTGAGGGCTACACTCTACTCAACCGCAGCAGTAAGTTGAACCTCAACTTCGGGCACTTTCTGAAACTGTTGAGAACTAGAGCTCAGATGTTGGGCATGAGACCACTGTCCATCCAGCACTATGGACGGCACTGTCTACATCTGGCTCTAATTAGTCCACGGTTGTGTTCAGCCGAATGACCTCTGCCGGGAACACTCAGAATGTGGTTCTGAGTTATTGCAACCGAGGAGCGTTTCGTTGCTTTCACGGCTTCTTAGGATGAATTCCGGAATCTTGCTGCTGGCAGGCCTCCGGCGGTTCTGGGTGAACATCTCCTTCTAAATCCCCCGTGGTTTATTTTACACCCATGAATTTTTGCCAGGTTATGCAGTTTGCATTGCTGCACAAATGTGCCTGCCTAGCTCTGCCAAGGTTGCAAACATTCAGGCGTGGCATCCAGATAGACTGGTCCCCATAGGACATTGCCAGCGGACTGGGTATATCTGCTTCCCGTTCTTCTCACATGAGTGCTACTGATTCCAGCTTTGACGCCTACACTCTACTCAACCGGAGCAGTAAGTTAAACCTCAACTTATGGCACTTTGTGAAAGTGTTGAGAACTAGAGCTCAGTTGTTTGGCACGCCACCACTGTCAATCCAGCACTGTGGATGGCACTGCCTACATCTGGCTCTATTAATCCACGCTTGTGTTCAGCCGCATGACCTCTGCCGGGAAAACTCAGAATTAGGTTCTGCGTTCCTGCAACATAGGAGCGTTTCACTGCTTTCAAGGCTTCTTAGGAAGGATTCTGGAAGGTTGCTGCCGGCAGGCCTCCTGCTGTTCCGGGTGAACATCTCCTTGTAAATCCCCCGTGGTTTCTTGTACACCCGTGAATTTTGGACAGGTTATGCAGTTTGCATTGCTGCACAATTGCACCTGCCAAGCTCTGCCGTGGTAGCAAACATTCAGACATAGCAGCCAGATAGGCTGGTCCACGCAGGACACTGCCAGCAGACCTTGTATATCTGCTTCCCGTTCTTTTCACCTGAGTGCTACTGATTCCAGCTTTGAAGGCTAAACTCTACTCAACCGGCAGTGTCCATCCAGCACTATGGACGGCACTGCCTACATCGGGCTCTATTAATCCACGGTTGAGTTCAGCCTAATGACCTCTGCCGGGAACAATGAGAATGAGGTTCTGTGTTATTGCAATATAGGAGCGTTTCACTGCTTTCAAGGCTTCTTAGGAAGGATTCCGAAATGTTGCTGCCGGCAGGCCTCCGGTTGTTCCGGGTGAACATCTCCTTGTAAATCCCCCGTGGTTTCTTGTACACCCGTGAATTTTGGCCAGGTTATGCAGTTTGCATTGCTGCACAATTGTGCCTGCCTAGCTCTGCCGAGGTTGCAAACATTCAGTCGTGGCAGCCAGATAGGCTGGACCCAGTAGGACACTGCAAGCGGACTGGGTATATCTGCTTCCCATTCTTCTCACCTGCGTGCTCCTGATTCCTGCTTTGCCGGCTACTCTCTACTCAACCGCAGCAGTAAGTTGAACCTCAACTTATGGCACTTTGTGAAAGTGTTGAGAACTAGAGCTCAGTTGTTTGGCATGCCACGACTCTCCATCCAGCACTAAGGACAGCACTGCCTCCCTCTGGCTCTAATTAGTCCACGGTTGTGTTCAGCCGAATGACCTCTGCCGGGAACACTCAGAATGAGGTTCTGAGTTATTGCAACATAGGAGCGTTTCACTGCTTTCAAGGCTTCACAGGAAGAATTCCGGAATTTTGCTGCCAGCAGGTCTCCGGCTGTTCCGGGTGAACATCTCCTTGTAAATCCCCGTGGTTTCTTGTACACCGGTGAAATTTTGCCAGGTTATGCAGTTTGCATTGCTGCACAATTGCGCCTGCCTAGCTCTGCCACGGTTGCAAACATCCCGGCGTGGCAGCCACATAGGCTGGTCCCCGTAAGACATTGCCAGCGGACTGGGTATATCTGCTTCCCTTTCTTCTCACCTGAGTGCTACTGATTCCAGCTTTGACGGCTACACTCTACTCAAGCGCAGCAGTAAGTTGAAACTCATCTTATGGCACTTTGTGAAAGTGTTGAAAACTAGAGCTCAGTTGTTTTGCAAGCCACCACTGTCCATCCAGGACTACGGACCGTAATGCCTACATCTGACTCTAATTAAACCACGGTTGTGTTCAGCCGAATGACCTCTGCCTGGAACACTCAGAATGAGCTTCTGAGTTATTGCAACATAGGAGCATTTCACTGTTTTCAAGGCTTCTTACCAAGGATTCCGGAATGTTGCTGCTGGCAGGCCTCCGGATGTCCCGGGTGAACGTCTCCTTGTAAATCCCAAGTGCTTTCTTGCACACCCGTGAAATTTGGCCAGGTTATGCAGTTTGCATTGCTGCACAATTGCGTCTGCCTAGCTCTGCCGCGGTTGCAAACATTCAGGCGTGGCAGCCAGATAGGCTGGTCCCCATAGGACACTGCCAGCGGACTGGGTCTATCTGCTTCCCGTTCTTCTCACCTGAGTGCTACTGATTCCAGATTTGCTGCCTCCACTCTACTCAACCGGAGCAAAAAGTTGAACCACAACTTATGGCACTTTGTGAAAGTGTTGAGAACTAGAACTCAGTTGTTTGGCATGTCACCACTGTCCATCCAGCACTATGGACGGCACTGCCTACATCTGGCTCTAAGTAGTCCATGGTTGTGTTCAGCCGAATGACCTCTGCCGGGAACACTCAGAATGAGGTTCTGAGTTATGGCAACATAGGTGCGTTTCACTGCTTTCAAGGCTTCACAGGAAGAATTCCATAATCTGGCTGCGCGCAAGCCTCTGGCTGTTCCGGGTGAACATCTCCTTGTAAATCCCCCCTGGTTTCTTGTAAAACCGTGAAATTTGGCTAGGTTATGCAGTTTGCATTGCTGCACAATTGCGCCTGCCTAGCTCTGCCGCGCTTGCAAACATTCAGGAACGGCAGCCAGATAGGCTGGTCCCCGGAGGACACTGCCAGCGGACTGGGTCTATCTGCTTCCCGTTCTTCTCACCTGAGTGCTACTGATTCCAGCTTTGACTGCTACACTCTACTCAACCGTTGAAGTAGTTGAACCTCAACCTATGGCAATTTGTAAAAGACTTGAGAAATAGAGCTCAGTTGTTTGCCACGCCACCACTGTCCATCCAGCACTATGGACGGAACTGCATACATTTGGCTCTAATAAGTTCTTGGTTGTGTTCAGCCAAATGACCTCTGCCGGGAACACTCAGAATGGGGTTCTGAGTTATGGCAACCTAGGATCATTTCACTGCTTTCAAGGCTTCGTGAGAAGAATTCCGGAATGTTGCTGCCGGCAGGCCTCCGGCTGTTCCGAGTTAACATCTCCATATAAATCCCGCGTGGTTTCTTGTACACGCGTGAAATTTGGCCAGGGTATGCAGTTTGCATTGCTGCACAATTGCGCCTGGCTAGCTCTGCCACGTTTGCAAACATTCAGGCGTGGCAGCCAGATTTACTGATCCCTGTAGGACACTGCCAGCGGACTGGTTATATCAGCTTCCCGTTCTTCTCACCTCAGAGCTACTGATTCCAGCTTTGACGGCTACACTCTACTCAACGGGAGCAGTAAGTTGAACCTCAACTTATGGCACTTTGTGAAAGTGTTGAGACTTAGAGCTCAGTTGTTTGGCACGCCACCACTGTCCATCCAGCACCATGGACGTCACTGCCTACATCTGGCTCTAATTAGTCCACGGTTGTGTTCAGCCGAATGACCTGTGCTGGGAACACTCAGAATGAGTTTCTGAGTTATTGCAACATAGGAGCGTTTCACTGCTTTCAAGGCTTCACAGGAAGAATTCCGGAATGTTGCTGCCGGCAGGCCTCCGGCTGCTCCGGGTGAATATCTCCTTGTAAATCCCCCGTGGTTACTTGTACACCGGTGAAATTTGGCCAGGTTATGCAGTTTGCATTGCTGCACAATTGCGCCTGCCTAGCACTGCCGTGGTTACAAACATTCAGGCGTGGTAGCCAGAGAGGCTGGACCTCGTAGGACACTACCATGGGACTCGGTATATGTGCTTCCCGTTCTTCTCACCTGAGTGCTACTTATTCCAGCTTTGACGGCTACACTGTACTCAACAGGAGCAGTAAGTTGAACCTCAACTCATGGCACTTTATGAAAGTGTTGAGAACTAGAGCTCCGTTGTTTGGCATGCCACCACGGTCCTTCCATCACTATGGACGGCACTGTGTACATCTGGCTCTAATTAGTCCACGGTTGTCTTCAGCCGAATGCCCTCTGCCAAGAAAACTCAGAATGACATTCTGAGTTGTTACAACTTAGGAGCATTTCTCTGCTTTCAAGGCTTCCTAGGAAGAATTCCCGAATGTTTTTGCCGGCAGACCACTGGCTGTTCCGGGTGACCATCTCCTTGTAAATCCCCTGTGGTTTCTTGTACACACGTGAAATTTGGCCAGGATATGCAGTGTGCATTGCTGCAGAATTGTGCCTGCCTAGCTCTGCCGCGGTTGCAAACATTCAGGCGTGGCAGCCAGATAGGCTGGTCCCCGTAGGACACTGCCAGCGGACTGGTTCTATCTGCTTCCCGTTCTTTTCACCTGAGTGCTACTGATTCCAGCTTTGACGGCTACACTCTACTCAATCGGAGCAGTAAGTTGAACCTGAACTTATGGCACTTTGTGAAAGTTTGGAGAACTAAAGCTCAGTTGTTTTCCAATCGAAAACACTGCCTATGTCTGGCTCTAATTAGTCCATTGCCTACATCTGGCTCTAATTAGTCCACTGCCTACATCTGGCTCTAATTAGTCCACGGATGAGTTCAGCCGAATGACCTCTGCCGGGAACACTCAGAATGAGGTTCTGAGTTATTGCAACATAGGAGCGTTTCACTGCTTTCAAGGCTTCTTAGGAAGAGTTCCGGAATCTTGCAGCCAGCAGGCCTCCGGTTGTTCCCGGGGAACATCTCCTTGTAAATCCCCCGTGGTTTCTTGTACACCTGTGAAATTTGGCTAGGTTATGAAGTTTGCATTGCTCCATAATTTTGCCTGCTGAGCTCTGCCGCGGTTGCAAACATTCAGGCGTTGCAGCCAGAGAGGCTGGTCCCGGTAGGACACTGCTGACAGACTGGGTTTATCTGCTTCCCATTCTTCTCACCTGAGTGCTTCTGATTCCCGCTTTGACAGCTACAATCTACTCAAACGAAGCAGTAAGTTGAACCTCAACTTATGGCACTTTGTGATAGTGTTGAGAACTAAAGCTCAGTTGTTTGACAGGCCACCACTGTCCATTCAGCACTATGGACGGCACTGTCTGCATCAGGCTCTAATTAGTCCACGGTTGTGTTCAGCCGAATGACCTCTGCCGGAAACACTCAGAATGAGGTTCTGAGTTGTTGCAACATAGGAGCGTTTCACTGCGTTCAAGCCTTCTTAGAAAGAATTCCGGAATCTTGCTGCTGGCAGGCCTCCGGCTGTTCCGGGTTAACATCTCCTTGTAAATCCCCCGTGGTTTCTTGTACACCGGTGAAATTTGGCCAGGTTATGCAGTTTGCATTGCTGCACAATTGCGCCTGCCTAGCTTTGCCACGGTTGCAAACATTCAGGCGTGGCAGCCAGAGAGGCTGGTCCCCGTAGGACACTGCCAGAAGACTGGGAATATCTGCTTTCCGATCTTCTCACCTGAGTGCTACTGATTCCAGCTTTGACGGCTACACTCTACTCAACGGGAGCAGTAAGTTGAACCTCAACTTATGGCACTTTGTGAAAGTGTTGAGACCTAGATCTCAGTTGTTTGGCACGCCACCACTGTCCATCCAGCACCATGGACGTCACTGCCTACATCTGGCTCTAATTAGTCCACGGTTGTGTTCAGCCGAATGAACTCTGCCAGGTACACTCAGAATGAGGTTCTGAGTTATTGCAACATAGGAGCGTTTCACTGCTTTCCAGGCTTCACAGGAAGAATTCCGGAATGTTGCTGCCGGCAGGCCTCCGGCTGCTCCGGGTGAATATCTCCTTGTAAATCCCCCGTGGTTACTTGTACACCGGTGAAATTTGGCCAGGTTATGCAGTTTGCATTGCTGCACAATTGCGCCTGCCTAGCACTGCCGTGGTTGCAAACATTCAGGCGTGGTAGCCAGAGAGGCTGGACCTCGTAGGACACTACCATCGGACTGGGTATATGTGCTTCCCGTTCTTCTCACCTGAGTGCTACTGATTCCAGCTTTGACGGCTACACTCTACTCAACAGGAGCAATAAGTTGAACCTCAACTTATGGCACTTTATGAAAGTGTTGAGAACTAGAGCTCCGTTGTTTGGCATGCCACCACGGTCCTTCCATCACTATGGACGGCACTGTGTACATCTGGCTCTAATTAGTCCACGGTTGTCTTCAGCCGAATGCCCTCTGCCAAGAAAACTCAGAATGAGATTCTGAGTTGTTACAACTTAGGAGCATTTCTCTGCTTTCAAGGCTTCTTAGGAAGAATTCCCGAATGTTTTTGCCGGCTGACCTCTGGCTGTTCCGGGTGACCATCTCCTTGAAAATCCCCTGTGGTTTCTTGTACACACGTGAAATTTGGCCAGGATATGCAGTGTGCATTGCTGCACAATTGCGCCTGCCTAGCTCTGCCGCGGTTGCAAACATTCAGGCGTGGCAGCCAGATAGGCTGGTCCCCGTAGGACACTGCCAGCGGACTGGTTCTATCTGCTTCCCGTTCTTTTCACCTGAGTGCTACTGATTCCAGCTTTGACGGCTACACTCTACTCAATCGGAGCAGTAAGTTGAACCTCAATTTATGGCATTTTGTGAAAGTATTGACACCTAGAGCTCAGTTGTTTGGCCCGCCACAACTGTATATCCAGCACTATGGACGGCACTGCCTATATCTGGCTCTAATTAGTCCAGGGTTGTGTTCAGGCGAATGACCTCTGCGGGGAACACTCAGAATGAGGTTCTGAGTTGTTGCAACATAGGAGCGTTTCACTGCTTTCAAGGCTTCTTAGGAAGCATTCCGGAAACTTGCTGTGGACAGGCCTCCCTCTTTTCCTGGTGAACATCTCCTTGTAAATCCCCCGTGTTTTCTTGTACACCCATGAAATTTGGCGAGGTTATGCAGTTTGCATTGCTGCACAATTGTGCCTGCCTTTATCTGCCGAGGTTGCAAACATTCAGGCACGGCAGCAAGATAAGTGGTCCCCGTTGAACGCTGCCAGCGGACTGGGTCTATCTGCTTCCTGTTCTTCTCTCCTGAGTGCTACTGATTCCAGCTTTGACGGCTACACTCTACTCAACCGGAGCAGTAAGTTGAACCTCAACTTATGACACTTTGTGAAAGTGTTGAGAACTAGAGCTCAGTTGTTTGGCACCCCAACCCCTGTCCATCCAGGTCCATGGACGTCACTGCCTACATCTGGCTCTAATTAGTCCACGGTTGTGTTCAGCCGAATGACCTGTGCCGGGAACACTCAGAATGAGGTTCTGAGTTATTGCAACATAGGAGCGTTTCACTGCTTTCAAGGCTTCTCAGGAAGAATTCCGGAATGTTGCTGCCGGCTGGCCTCCGGCTGTTCCGGGTGAACATCTCCTTGTAAATCCCTCGTGATTTCTTGTACACCCATGAAATTTGGCCAGGTTATGCAGTATGAATTGCTGCATAATTGCGCCTGCCGAGCTCTGGCGTGGTTGCAAACATTCAGGCGTGGTAGCCAGAGAGGCTGTACCTCGTAGGACACTACCATCGGACTGGGTATATGTGCTTCCCGTTCTTCTCACCTGAGTGCTACTGATTCCAGCTTTGACGGCTCCACTGTACTCAACAGGAGCAGTAAGTTGAACCTCAACTTATGGCACTTTATGAAAGTGTTGAGAACTAGAGCTCCGTTGTTTGGCATGCCACCACGGTCCTTCCATCACTATGGACGGCACTGTGTACATCTGGCTCTAATTAGTCCCCGGTTGTCTTCAGCCGAATGCCCTCTGCCGAGAACACTCAGAATGACATTCTGAGTTGTTGCAACTTAGGAGCATTTCTCTACTTTCAAGGCTTCATAGGAAGAATTCCCGAATGTTTTTGCCGGAAGGCCTCTGGCTATTCCGGGTGACCATCTCCTTGTAAATCCCCTGTGGTTTCTTGTACAACCGTGAAATACAGCCAGGTTATGCAGTTTGCATTGCTGCACAATTGTGCCTGCCTAGCTCTGACACGGTTGCACACTTTCAGGCGTGGCAGCCAGATAGGCTGGTCCCCGTAGGAAACTGCCAGCGGACTGGGTATATCTGATTCCCGTTTTTCTCGCCTGAGTGCTACTGATTCCAGCTTTGACGGCTACACTCTACTCAACCGGAGCATTAAGTTCAACCTCAACTTAGGGCACTTTGTGAAAGTGTTGAAAACTAGAGCTAAGTTGTTTGGCATTCCAGCACTGTCCCTCCAGCACTATGGACGGCACTGCCTACATCGGGCTCTAATTAATCCACCTTTGTGTTCAGCCGAATGACCTCTGCCGGGAACACTCAGAATGAGGTTCTGAGTTATTGCAACATAGGAGCGTTTCACTGCTTTCAAGGCTTCTTAGGAAGAATTCCGGAATCTTGCTGGGGGAAGGCCTCCGGCTGTTCCGGGTTAACATGTCCTTGTAAATCCCCCGTGGTTTCTTGTACACCCGTGAAATTTCGCCAGGTTATGAAGTTTGTATTGCTGCACAATTGCGCCTGCCTAGCTCTGCCGCGGTTGCAAATATTCAGGCGTGGCAACCAGATAGGCTGGTCCCTGTAGGACACTGCCAGCGGACTGGGTATATCTGATTCCCGATCTTCTCACCTGAGTGCTACTGATGCCAGCTTTGACGGCTACACTCTACTCAACCGGAGCAGTAAGTTGAACCTCAACTTATGGCACTTTGTGAAAGTGTTGAGAACTAGAGCTCAGTTGTTTGGCAAGCCACCACTGTCCATCCAGCACTATGGATGGCACTGCCTACATCTTTCTCTAATTAGTCCACGGTTGTGTTCACATAAATGAACTCTGCCAGGAGCACTCAGAATGAGGTTCTGAGTTACTGAAACATAGGAGCGTTTCACTGCTTTCAAGGCTTCTTAGGATGAATTCCGGAATGTTGCTGTGGGCAGGCCTCCGGCTGTTCCGGGTGAACATGTCCTTGTAAATCCCCCGTGGTTTCTTGTACACCCGTGAAATTTGTCCAGGTTATGCAGTTTGAATTGCTGCATGATTGCGACTGCTTAGCTCTGCCGCAGTTGCAAATATTGAGGCGTGGCAGACAGATAGGCTGGACACCGTAGGACACTGCCAGCGGACTGGGTATATCTGCTTCTCGTTCTTCTCACCTCAGTGCTATTGATTCTAGCTTTGACGGCTACACTCTACTCAACCGAAGCAGGAAGTTGAACCTCTACTTATGGCACTCTGTTAAAATTTGGAGAACTAGAGCTCAGTTGTTTGGTACGCTACGACTGTCCATTAAGCACTATGGAAGGCACTGCCTACATCTTGCTATAGTTAGTCCACCGTTGTGTTTAGCCGAATGAGCTCTGCTGGGAACACTCACAATAAGGTTCTAAGTTATTGCAACATAGGAGTGTTTCAGTACGTTCAAGGTTTCTTAGGAAGAATTCTGGAATCTTGCTGCCGGCAGGCCTCCGGTTGTTCAAGTGAACATCTCCTTGTAAATCCCCCGTGGTTTCTTGTACACCCGTGAAATTTGGCTAGGTTATGCTGTTTGCATTGCTGCATAATTTCGCCTGCCTAGCTCTGGCGCGGTTGCAAACATTCAGGCGTGGCAGACAGATAGGCTGGTCCGAGTTGGACACTGCCAGCGGACTGGGTATATCTGCTTCCCATTCTTCTCACCTGAGTGCTTCTGATTCCCGCTTTGACGGCTACACTCTACTCAACCGAAGCAGTAAGTTGAACCTCTACTTATGGCACTCTGTTAAAGTTTGGAGACCTAGAGCTCAGTTGTTTGGCACGCGACCACTGTCCATCCAGCACTATGGACGGCACTGCCTACATCTGGCTCTAATTAGTCCATGGTTGTGTTCAGCCGAATGACCTCTGCCAGGAACACTCAGAATGACCTGCTGAGTTATTGCAACATAGGAGCGTATCACTGCGTTCAAGGATTCTTAGGAAGAATTCCGGAATCTTGCTGCCGGCAGGCCTCTGGCTGTTCCGAGTGAACATCTCCTTGTATTTCCTCGTGGTTTCTTGTACACCCGTGAAATTTGGCCAGGTAATGCAGTTTGCATTGCTGCATAATTGCGACTGTCTAGCCCTGTCGCGGTTGCAAACATTCAGGCGTGTCAGCCAGACAGGCTAGTCCCTGTAGGACTCTGCCAGCCGAGTGGGTATATCTGCTTCTCGTTCTTCTCACCTGAGTGCTACTGATTCCAGCTTTGACGGCTACACTCTACTCAACTGGAGCAGTAAGTTGAACCTCAACTTATGGCACTTTGTGAACGTTTGGAGAACTAGAGCTCAGTTGTTTAGCATTTGACCCCTGTCCGCCAAGCACTATGAACGGCACTGCCTACATCTGGCTCTAATTAGTCTTCGGTTGTGTTCAGCCGAATGACCTCTGTCGGGAACACTCAAAATGAGGTTCTCAGTTATTGCAACATAGGAGCGTTTCACTTCGTTCAAGGTTTCTTAGGAAGAAATCCGGAAACTTGCTGCCGGCTGGCCTCCAGCTGTTCCGGGTGAACATCTACTTGTAAATCCCCCGTGGTTTCTTGTACACCTGTGAAATTTGGCAAAGTTATGTAGTTTGCATTGCTGCAGAATTGCGACTGCCTATCTCTGCCGGGGTTGCAAACATTCAGGCATGGCAGCCAGATAGGCTTGTCCCCGTAGGACACTGCCAGCGGACTGCATATATCAGCTTCCCGTTCTTCTCACCTCAGTGCTACTGATTTCAGCTTTGACAGCTACACTCTACTCAACCGGAGCAGTAAGTTGAACCTCAAATTATGGCACTTTGTGCAAGTGTAGAGAACTAGAGCTCAGTTGTTTGGCATGCCACCACTGTCCATCCAGCACTACTGACGGCACTGCCTACATCTGGCTATAGTTAGTCCACGGTTTTCTTCAGCCGAATAACCTCTGCCGGGAACACTCAGAATGAGGTTCTGAGTTATTGCAACATAGGAGCGTTTCACTGCTTTCAAGGCTTCTTAGGAAGAATTCCAGAATCTTGCTTCCGACAGGCCTCCTGCTGTTCAGGGAGAACATCTCCTTGTAAATCCCCCGTGGTTTCTTGTACACCCCTGAAATTTAGGGAGGTTATGCAGTTTGCATTGCTGCACAATTGCGCCAGCCTACCCATGACGCGGTTGCAAACATTCAGGCGTGGCAGCCAGATAGGCTGGTCCCCATAGGACAATGCCAGCGGACTGGGTATAACTGCTTCGGGTTCTTCTCACCTGAGTGTTACTGATTCCAGCTTTGACGGCTACACTCTACTCAACCGGAGCAGTAAGTTGAACCTCAACTTATGTCACTTTGTGAAAGTGTTGAGAAGTAGAGCTCAGTTGTTTGGCATGCCACCACTCTCCCTCCAGCAGTATGGACAGCACTGCCTACATCTGGCTCTAATTAGTCCACGGTTGTGTTCAGCCGAATGACCTCTTCCGGGAACACTCAGAATGAGGTTCTGAGTTATTGCAACAAAGGAGGTTTCACTGCTTTCAAGGCTTCTTAGGAAGGATTCCGGAAACTTGCTGCAGGCAGGCCTCGGGCTGTTCCGGGTGAACATCTCCTTGTAAATCCACCGTGCTTTCTTGTAAACCCGTGAAAATTTGCCAGGTTATGAAGTTTGTATTGCTGCACAATTGCGCCTGTCTAGCTCTGCCGCGTTTGAAAATATT
This sequence comes from Dipodomys merriami, assembly GCF_024711535.1. Classification (NCBI taxonomy): domain Eukaryota; kingdom Metazoa; phylum Chordata; class Mammalia; order Rodentia; family Heteromyidae; genus Dipodomys; species Dipodomys merriami. The sequence continues at coordinate 1,577,168 of NW_027204015.1, read as the reverse complement.
CAGGCATGGCAATCAGATAGGCTGGTCCCCGTAGGACATTGCCAGCGGACTGGGTATAGCTGCTTCCCCTTCTTCTCACCTGAGTGCTACTGATTCCACCATTGACGGCTACACTCTACACAACCGGAGCAGTAAGTTGAACCTCAACTCATGGCACTTTGTGAAAGTGTTGAGAACTAGAGCTCAATTGTTTGGCACGCCACCACTGTCCATCCAGCACTATGGACGGCACTGCCTACATCTGGCTATAATGAGTCCACGGTTGATTTGAGCCGAATGACCTCTGCTGCGGACACTCAGAATGAGGTTCTGAGTTATTGCCACATAGGAGCGTTTCACTGCTTTCAAGGCTTCTTAGGAAGGATTCCGGAATGTTGCTGCCGGCAGGCCTCTGGCTGTTTCGTGTGAACATCTCATTGTAAATCCGCCGTGGTTTCTTGTACACCCGTCAAATTTGGCCAGGTTATGCAGTTTGCATTGTTGCACAATTGTGCCTGCAAAGCTCTGCCGCGATTGCAAACATTCAGACGTGGCAGCCAGATATGCTGGTCCCCGTAGGACACTGCCAGCGGACTGGGTATATCTGCTTCCCGTTCTTCTCACCTGAGTGCTACTGATTCCAGCTTTGACGGCTACACTCTACTCAACCGGAGCAGTAAGTTGAACCTCAACTTATGGCACTTTGTGAAAGTGTTGAGAACTAGAGCTAGGTTGTTTGGCAAGCCACCACTGTCCATCCAGCAATATGGACGGCACTGCCTACATCTTTCTCTAATTAGTCCACGGTTGTGTTCAGCCGAAGGAACTCTGCCGGGAACATTCAGAATGAGGTTCTGAGTTACTGAAACATAGGAGCGTTTCACTGCTTTCAAGGCTTCTTAGGAAGAATTCCGGAATCTCGCTGGGGCCAGGCCTCCGGCTGTTCCGGGTGAACATGTCCTTGTAAATCCACCGTGGTTTCTTGTATACCCGTGAAATTTGGCCAGGTTATGCAGTTTGAATTGCTGCATAATTGCCACTGCTTAGCTCTGCCGTGGTTGCCAATATTTTGGCGTGGCAGACAGATAGGCTGGACACCGTAGGACACTGCCAGCGGACTGGGTATATCTGCTTTTCGTTCTTCTCACCTGAGTGCTGCTGATTCTAGCTTTGACGGCTACACTCTACTCAACCGAAGCAGGAAGTTGAACCTCTACTTATGGCACTCTGTTAAAGTTTGGAGAACTAGAGCTCAGTTGTTTGGCACGCCACGACTGTCCATTAAGCACTATGGACGTCACTGCTTACATCTGGCTATAGTTAGTCCACGGTAGTGATCAGCCGAATGAGCTCTGTTGGGAACACTCACAATACGGTTCTAAGTTATTGCAACATAGGAGTGTTTCACTTCGTTAAAGGTTTCTTAGGAAGAATTCTGGAATCTTGCTGCCCGCAGTCCTCCGGTTGTTCCGAGTGAATATCTCCTTGTAAATCCGCCGTGGTTTCATGTACACCCGTGAAATTTGGCTAGGTTATGCAGTTTGTATTGCTGCATAATTGCGCCTGCCTAGCTCTGGCACGGTTGCAAACATTCAGGCGTGGCAGACAGATAGGCTGGTCAGCGTAGGACACTGCCAGCGGACTGGGTATATCTGCTTCCAGTTCTTCTCACCTGAGTGCTACTGATTCCAGCTTTGACGGCTACACTCTGCTCAAACGGCGAAGTAAGTGGAACCTTAATCTATGGCAATTTGTAAAAGTCTTGAGAACTAGAGCTCAGTTGTTGGCACGCCACCACTGTCCATCCAGCACTATGGACGGCACTGACTACATCTGGCTCTAATAAGTTCATAGTTGTGTTCAGCCGAATGACCTCTGCCGGAAACACTCAGAATGGGGTTCTGAGTTATGGCAACATAGGAGCATTTCACTGCTTTCAAGGCTTCTTAGGAAGGATTCCGGAATCTTGCTGCCGGCAGGCCTCCGGCTGTTCCGGGTGTATATGTCCTCGTAAATGCGCCGTGGTTTCTTGTACACCCGTGAAATTTGGCCAGGTTATGCAGTTTGCATTGCTGCACAATTGTACCTGCCAAGCTCTGCCACGGTTGCAAACATTCAGGCGTGGCAGCCAGATAGGCTGGTCCCCGTAGGACACTGCCAGCGGACTGGGTCTATCTGCTTCCCGTTCTTCTCACCTGAGTGCTACTGATTCCAGCTTTCACGCCTACACTCTATTCAACCGGAGCAGTAAGTTGAACCTCAACTTATGGCACTTTGTGTGAAAGTTTGGAGAACTAAATCTCAGTTGTTTTCCAATTGAAAACAATGCCTATATCTGGCTCTAATTAGTCCATTGCCTACATCTGGCTCTAATTATTCTACTGCCTACATCTGGCTCTAATAAGTCCACGGTTGTGTTCAGCCGAATGAACTCTGCCGGAAAAACTCAGAATGAGGTTCTGAGTTATTGCAACATAGGAGCGTTTCACTGCTTTCCAGGCTTCTTAGGAAGAATTCCAGAATCTTGCTGCCAGCAGGCCTCTGGCTGTTCCGGGTGAACATCTCCTTGTACATCCCCCGTGGTTTCTTGTACACCCGTGAAATTTGGCCAGGTTATGCAGTTTGCATTGAGGCACAATTGTGCCTGCCTTGGTCTGTCTCGGTTGCAAACATTCAGGCGTGGCAGCCAGATTGGCTGGTCCCCGTAGGACACTGCCAGCGGACTGGGTCTATCTGCTTCCCGTTCTTCTCCCCTGAGTGCTACTGATTCCAGCTTTGACGGCTACACTCTACTCCACCGGAGCAGTAAGTTGAACCTCAACTTATGGCAGTATGTGATAGTGTTGAGAAATAAAGCTCAGTTGTTTGGCACGCCACCACTGTCCTTCCAGCACTATGGACGGCACTGCCTACATCTGGCTCTAATTAGTCCACGGTTGTGTTCAGCCGAATGATCTGTGCTGCGAACACTCAGAATGAGGTTCTGAGTTATGGCAACATAAGACCGTTTCACTGCTTTCAAGGCTTCTTCGGAAGGATTCCGGAATTTTGTTGCCAGCAGGCCTCCGGCTGTTCTGGGTGAACATCTCCTTGTAAATCCCCGAGGTTTCTTGTACACCCGTGAAATTTGGCCAGGTTATGCAGTTTGCATTGCTGCACAATTGCGCCTGGCAAGCTCTGCTGCGGTTGCAAACATTCAGGCGTGGCAGCCAGATAGGCTGGTCCCCGAAGGACACTGCCAGCGGACTGGGTATATCTGCTTCCTGTTCTTCTCACCTGAGTGCTACTGATTCCAGTTTTGACGGCTACACTCTACTCAACCGGAGCAGTAATTTGAACCTCAACTTATGGCACTTTGTGAAAGTGCTGAGAATGAGAGCACAGTTGTTTGGCACGCCACCACTGTCCATCCAGCACTATGGACGGCACTGCCTACATCTGGCTCTAAGAAGTTCATGGTTGTGTTCAGCCGAATTACCTCCGCCTGGAACACTCAGAATGACGTGCTGAGTTATTGCAACATAGGAGCGTTTCACTGCGTTCAAGGCTTCTTAGGAAGAATTCCGGAATCTTGCTCCCGGCAGGCCTCCGGCCGTTCCGGGTAAACATCTCCTTGTATTTCCTTCTGGTTTCTTGTACACCCGTGAAATTTGGCCAGGTTATGCAGTTTTCATTGCTGCATAATTGCGACTGTCTAGCTCTGTCGCGGTTGCAAACATTCAGGCGTATCAGCCAGATAGGCTGGTCCCCGTAGGACACTGCCAGCGGATTGGGTATATCTGCTTCTCGTTCTTCTCACCTGAGTACTACTGATTCCAGCTTTGACGGCTACACTCTACTCAACTGGAGCAGTAAGTTGAACCTCAACTTATGGCACTTTGTGAACGTTTGGAGAACTAGAGCTCAGTTGTTTAGCATGTGACCCCAGTCCGCCCAGCACTATCGACGGCACTGCCTACATCTGGCTCTAATTAGTCTTCGGTTGTGTTCAGCCGAATGACCTCTGTCGGGAACACTCAAAATGAGGTTCTGAGTTATTGCAACATAGGAGCGTTTCACTGCGTTCAAAGTTTCTTAGGAAGAAATCCGGAATCTTGCTGCCGGCTGGCCTCCGGCTGTTCCGGGTGAACATCTCCTTGTAAATCCCCCGAGGTTTCTTGTACACCTGTGAAATTTGGCCAAGTTATGCAGTTTGCATTGCTGCAGAATTGCGACTGCCTATCTCTGCCGGGGTTGCAAACATTCAGGCATGGCAGCCAGATAGGCTGGTCCCCGTAGGACACTGCCAGCAGACTGGGTATATCTCCTTCCCGTTCTTCTTACCTCAGTGCTACTGATTCCAGCTTTGATGGCTACACTCTACTCAACCGGAGCAGTAAGTTGAACCTCAACTTATGGCACTTTGTGCAAGTGTTGAGAACGAGAGCCCAGTTGTTTGGCTAGCCACCACTGTCCATTCAGCAGTATGGACGGCACTGTCTACATCTTGCTCTAAATAGTCCGGGGTTGTGTTCAGCCTCTGCCGGGAACACTAAGAATGACGTTCTGAGTTATTGAACATAGGAGCGTTTCACTGCTTTCAAGGCTTCACACGAAGAATTCCGGAATCTTGCTGCCGTCAAGACTCCGGCTGTTCCAGGTGAACATCTCCTTGAAAATCCCCCGTGGTTTCTTGTACACCCGTGAAATTTGGCCAGGTTATGCAGTTTGCATTGCTGCACAATTGTGCCTGCCTGGCTCTGCCATGGTTGCAAACATTCAGCCGTGGCAGCCAGATAGGCTGGTCCCCATAGGACACTGCCAGCGGACTGGGTCTATCTGCTTCCCGTTCTTCTCACCTGAGTGCTACTGATTCCAGCTTTGACCAGTATACTCTACTCAATCGGAGGAGTAAGTTGAACCTCAACTTATGGCACTTTGTGAAAGTTTGGAGAACTAAAGCTCAGTTGTTTTCCAATCGAAAACACTGCCTATATCTGGCTCTAATTAGTCTATTGCCTACATCTGGCTCTAATTAGTCCACTGCCTACATCTGGCTCTAATTAGTCCACTGCCTACATCTGGCTCTAATTAGTCCACGGATGAGTTCAGCCGAATGACCTCTGCCGGGAACACTCAGAATGAGGTTCTGAGTTATTGCAACATAGGAACGTTTCACTGCTTTCCAGGCTTCTTAGGAAGAATTCCGGAATCTTGCTGCCAGCAGGCCTCTGGCTGTTCCGGGTGAACATCTCCTTGTACATCCCCCGTGGTTCCTTGTACACCCGTGAAATTTGGCCAGGTTATGCAGTTTGCATTGAGGCACAATTGTGCCTGCCTTGCTCTGTCTCAGTTGCAAACATTCAGGCGTGGCAGCCAGATAGGCTGGTCCCCGAAGGACACTGCCAGCGGACTAGGTATATCTGCTTCCTGTTCTTCTCACCTGAGTGCTACTGATTCCAGCTTTGATGGCTACACTCTACTAAACCGGCAGTGTCCATCCAGCACTATGTATGGCACTGCCTACATGTGGCTATAATTAGTCCTCGGTTGGGATCAGCCGAATGACCTCTGCCGGGAACACTCATAATGAGGTTCGGAGTTATTGCAATATAGGAGACTTTCACTGCTTTCAAGTCTTCTCAGGAAGGATTCCGGAATGTTGTTCCCCGCAGGCCTCCGGCTGTTCCGAGTGAACATCTCTTTGTAAATCACCCATTGTTTCTTGTACAGCCGTGAAATTTGGCCAGGTTATGCACTTTGCACTGTTGCACAATTGCGCCTGCCTAGCTCAGCCGCGGTGGCAAACATTCAGGCATGGCAGCCAGATAGGCTGGTCTCCGAAGGACACTGCCAGCGGAGTGGGTATATCTGCATCACGTTCTTCTCACCTGAGTGCTAGTGATTGCAGGTTTGACGGCTACACTCTACTCAACCGGAAAAGTAAGTTGAACCTCAAATTATGGCACTTTGTGAAAGTGTTGAGAACTAGAGCTGAGTTGTTTGGCACGCCACCACTGTCGATCTAGCACTATGGCTGGCAATGCCTACATCTGGCTCTAATTAGTCCACTGTTGTGTTCAGCCGAATGACCTCTGCTGGGAACACTCAGAATGAGGTTCTGATTTATTGCAACACAGGAGCGATTCACTGCTTTCAAGGCTTCTTCGGAAGGATTCCGGAATGTTGCTGCCGGCAGGGCTACGGCTGTTCCGGGTGAACATCTCCTTGTAAATTCCCCGTGGTTTCTTGTACACCCGTGAAATTGGGCCAGATTATGCAGGTTGCATTCCTGTACAATTGCGAATGCCTAGCTCTGCCGCGGTGGCATACATTCAGGCGTGGCAGCCAGATAGGCTGGTCCCCGTAAGACATTGCCAGCGAACTGCATATATCTGTTTCCCATTCTTCTCACCTGAGTGCTACTGATTCCAGTTTTGACGGCTACACTCTACCCAACCGGAGCACTAAGTTGAATCTCAACTTATGGCACTTTGTGAAAGTGTTGAGAACTAGAGCTCAATTGTTTGGCACGCCACCACTGTCCATCCAGCAGTATGGACAGCAGAGTCTACATCTGGCTCTAATTAGTCCACGGTTGTGTTCAGCCGAATGACCTCTGCCGGGAACACTCAGAATGAGGTTCTGAGTTATTGCAACATAGGAGCGTTTCACTGCTTTCAAGGATTCACAGGAAGAATTCCGGAAATTTGCTGCCACCAGGCCTCCGGCTCTTCCGGATGATGATCTCATTGTGAATCCCCCGTGGTTTCTTGGACACCCGTGAAATTTGGCCAGGTTATGCAGTTTGCATTGCTGCACAATTGCGCCTGCCTAGCTCTGCCGCGGTTGCAAACATTCAGGCGTGGCAGCCAGATAGGCTGGTCGCCGTAGGACACTGCCAGCGGACTGGGTATATCTGCTTCCCATTCTTCTCACCTGAGTGCTACTGATTCCTGCTTTGACGGCTACAATCTACTCAACCGGAGCAGTAAGTTGAACCTCAAATTATGGCACTTTGTGAAAGTTTGGAGAACGAAAGCTCAGTTGTTTTCCAATCGAAAACACTGCCGATATCTGGCTCTAATTAGTCCATTGCTACATGTGGCTCTAATTAGTCCACTGCCTACATCTGGCTCTAATTAGTCCACGGTTGTGTTCAGCCGAATGACCTCTGCCGGGAACACTCAGAATGAGGTTCTGAGTTATTGCAACATAGGAGCGTTTCACTGCTTTCAAGGCTTCTCAGGAAGGATTCCGGAATCTTGCTGTCGGTAGGTTTCCGACTGATCTGGGTTAAGATCTCCTTGTAAATCCCGCGTTGTTTCTTGTACACCCATGAAATTTGGCCAGGTTATGAAGTTTGCTTTGCTGCACAATTGCGCCTGCCTAGCTCTGTCGCGTTGGCAAACATTCAGGCATGGCATCCAGATAGGCTGCTCCCCATAGGACACTGGCAGCGGATTGGGTATATCTGCTTCCCGTTCTTCTGACCTGAGTGCTACTGATTTCAGCTTTGACAGCTTCACTCTAGTCAACCGGAGCAGTAAGTTGAAGCTCAACTTAGTGCACTTTCTGAAAGTGTTGAGAACTAGAACTCAGATGTTGGGCATGTGTCCACAGTCCATCCAGCACTATGGACGGCACTGCCTACATCTGGCTCTAATTAGTCCACGGTTGTGTTCAGCCGAATGACCTCTGCTGGGAACACTCAAAATGAGATTCTGAGTTATTGCAACATAGGAGCGTTTCACTGCTTTCAAGGCTTCTTAGCAAGAATTCCGGAATCTTGCTGCCGGCAGGTCTCCGGCTGTTCCGGGTAAACATGTCCTTGTAAATCTCCCGTGGTTTCTTGCACACCCGTGAAATTTGGCCAGATAATGCAGTTTGCATTGCTGCATAATTGCGACTGCTTAGCTCTGCCCCGGTTGTAAACATTGAGGCGTGGCAGCCAGTTAGGCTGGACACCGTAGGACACTGCCAACGGACTGGGTATATCTGCTTCCTATTCTCACCTGAGTGCTGCTGATTCTAGCTTTGACGGCTACACTCTACTCAACCAGAGCAGTAAGTTGATCCTCAACTTATGGCACTTTGTGAAAGTGTTGAGAACTAGAGCTCACTTGTTTGGCACACCATCATTGTCCAGCCAGCACTATGGACGGCACTGCATGCATCTGGCTATAGTTAGTCCACGGTTGTGTTCAGCCGAATGAGCCCTGCCGGAAACACTCAGAATGAGGTTCTGAGTTATTGCAACATAGGAGCGTTTCACTGCTTTCAAGGCTTCTCAGGAAGGATTCCGGAATGTTACTGCCGGAAGGCCTCCGGCTGTTCCCGGTGAACATCTCCTTGTAAATCCCCCGTGGTTTCTTGTACACCCGTGAAATTTGGCCAGGTTATGCAGTTTGCATTGCTGCACAATTGCGTCTGTCTAGCTCTGCCGCGGTTGCAAACATTCAGGCGTGGCAGCCAGATAGGCTGGTCCCTGTAGGACACTGCCAGCAGACTGGGTCTATCTGCTTCCCGTTCTTCTCACCTGAGTGCTACTGATTCCAGATTTGTTGCCTACAATCTACTCAACCGGAGCAAAAAGTTGAACCACAACTTATGGCACTTTATTTAAGTGTTGAGAACTAGAGCTCAGTTGTTTGGCATGCCACCACTGTCCATCCAGCACTATGGACGGCACTGCCTACATCTGGCTCTAAGTAGTCCATGGTTGTGTTCAGCCGAATGACCTCTGCCGGGAACACTCAGAATGAGATTCTGAGTTATTGCAAAATAGGAGCGTTTCACTGCTATCAAGGCTTCACAGGAAGAATTTTGGAATCTTGCTGCCGGCAGTCCTCCGGCTGTTCCGGGTGAACATCTCCTTGTAAATCCCCCGTGTTTTCTTGTACACCCGTGAAATTTGGACAGGTTATGCAGTTTGCATGGCTGCAGAATTGCGCCTGCCTAGCTCTGCCACGGTTGCAAACATTCAGGAGTGGCAGCCAGATTGGCTGGTTCCTGTAGGACACTGCCAGAGGACTGGGTCTATGTGCTTCCCGTTGTTCTCAAATGAGTGCTACTGATTCCAGCTTTGACGGCTACACTCTACTCAACCGGAGCAGTAAGTTGAACCTCAACTTATGGCACTTTGTGAAAGTGTTGAGAACTAGAGCTCAGTTGTTTGGAACGCCACAACAGTCCATCCAGCACTATGGACAGCAAAGCCTACATCTGGCTCTAATTAGTCCACGGTTGTGTTCAGCGGAATGACCTCTACCGGGTACACTCAGAATGAAGTTCTGAGTTATTGCAACATAGGAGCGTTTCACTGCTTTCAAGGCTTCTTAGGAAGAATTCCGGAATGTTGCTGCCGGCAGGCCTCCAGCTGTTCCGGGTGAACATCTCCTTGTAAATCCCCCGTGGTTTCTTGTACACCCGTGAAATTTGGCCTGGTTATGCAGTTTGCATTGCTGCACAATTGTGACTGCCTTGCTCTACCGCGGTTGCAAACATTCAGGCGTGGCAGCCAGATAGGCTGGTCCCCTAAGACACTGCCAGCGGACTGGGTATATCTGCTTCCCATTCTTCTCACCTGAGTGCTACTGATTCCAGCTTTGACGGCTACACTCTACTCAACCGGAGCAGTAAGTTGAACCTCAACTTATGGCACTTTGTGAAAGTTTGGAGAACTAAAGCTCAGTTGTTTTCCAATCGAAAACACTGCCTATATCAGCCTCTAATTAGTCCATTGCCTACATCTGGCTCTAATTAGTCCACTGCGTACATCTGGCTCTAATTAGTCCACGGATGAGTTCAGCCGAATGACCTCTGCTGGGAACACTCATAATGAGGTTCTGAGTTATTGCAACACAGGAGCGTTTCACTGCTTTCAAGGCTTCTCAGGAAGGATTCTGGAATCTTGCTGTCGGTAGGCCTCCGGCTGTTCTGGGTGAACATCTCCTTGTAAATCTGCCGTTGTTTCTTGTACACCCGTGAAATTTGGCCAGGTTATGCAGTTTGCTTTGCTGCACAATTGTGACTGCCTTGCTCTGCCGCGGTGGCAACCATTCAGGCATTCCAGCCAGATAGGCTGCTCCCCATAGGACACTGCCAGCGGACTGGGTGTATCCGCTTCCCGTTCTTCTCACCTGTGTGCTACTGATTCCAGCTTTGACGGCTACACTCTACTCAACCGCAGCAGTAAGTTGAACCTCAACTTCGGGCACTTTCTGAAACTGTTGAGAACTAGAGCTCAGATGTTGGGCATGAGACCACTGTCCATCCAGCACTATGGACGGCACTGTCTACATCTGGCTCTAATTAGTCCACGGTTGTGTTCAGCCGAATGACCTCTGCCGGGAACACTCAGAATGTGGTTCTGAGTTATTGCAACCGAGGAGCGTTTCGTTGCTTTCACGGCTTCTTAGGATGAATTCCGGAATCTTGCTGCTGGCAGGCCTCCGTTGGTTCTGGGTGAACATCTCCTTCTAAATCCCCCGTGGTTTATTTTACACCCATGAATTTTTGCCAGGTTATGCAGTTTGCATTGCTGCACAAATGTGCCTGCCTAGCTCTGCCAAGGTTGCAAACATTCAGGCGTGGCATCCAGATAGACTGGTCCCCATAGGACATTGCCAGCGGACTGGGTATATCTGCTTCCCGTTCTTCTCACATGAGTGCTACTGATTCCAGCTTTGACGCCTACACTCTACTCAACCGGAGCAGTAAGTTAAACCTCAACTTATGGCACTTTGTGAAAGTGTTGAGAACTAGAGCTCAGTTGTTTGGCACGCCACCACTGTCAATCCAGCACTGTGGATGGCACTGCCTACATCTGGCTCTATTAATCCACGCTTGTGTTCAGCCGCATGACCTCTGCCGGGAAAACTCAGAATTAGGTTCTGCGTTCCTGCAACATAGGAGCATTTCACTGCTTTCAAGGCTTCTTAGGAAGGATTCTGGAAGGTTGCTGCCGGCAGGCCTCCTGCTGTTCCGGGTGAACATCTCCTTGTAAATCCCCCGTGGTTTCTTGTACACCCGTGAATTTTGGACAGGTTATGCAGTTTGCATTGCTGCACAATTGCACCTGCCAAGCTCTGCCGTGGTAGCAAACATTCAGACATAGCAGCCAGATAGGCTGGTCCACGCAGGACACTGCCAGCAGACCTTGTATATCTGCTTCCCGTTCTTTTCACCTGAGTGCTACTGATTCCAGCTTTGAAGGCTAAACTCTACTCAACCGGCAGTGTCCATCCAGCACTATGGACGGCACTGCCTACATCGGGCTCTATTAATCCACGGTTGAGTTCAGCCTAATGACCTCTGCCGGGAACAATGAGAATGAGGTTCTGTGTTATTGCAATATAGGAGCGTTTCACTGCTTTCAAGGCTTCTTAGGAAGGATTCCGAAATGTTGCTGCCGGCAGGCCTCCGGTTGTTCCGGGTGAACATCTCCTTGTAAATCCCCCGTGGTTTCTTGTACACCCGTGAATTTTGGCCAGGTTATGCAGTTTGCATTGCTGCACAATTGTGCCTGCCTAGCTCTGCCGAGGTTGCAAACATTCAGTCGTGGCAGCCAGATAGGCTGGACCCAGTAGGACACTGCAAGCGGACTGGGTATATCTGCTTCCCATTCTTCTCACCTGCGTGCTCCTGATTCCTGCTTTGCCGGCTACACTCTACTCAACCGCAGCAGTAAGTTGAACCTCAACTTATGGCACTTTGTGAAAGTGTTGAGAACTAGAGCTCAGTTGTTTGGCATGCCACGACTCTCCATCCAGCACTAAGGACAGCACTGCCTACCTCTGGCTCTAATTAGTTCACGGTTGTGTTCAGCCGAATGACCTCTGCCGGGAACACTCAGAATGAGGTTCTGAGTTATTGCAACATAGGAGCGTTTCACTGCTTTCAAGGCTTCACAGGAAGAATTCCGGAATTTTGCTGCCAGCAGGTCTCCGGCTGTTCCGGGTGAACATCTCCTTGTAAATCCCCGTGGTTTCTTGTACACCGGTGAAATTTTGCCAGGTTATGCAGTTTGCATTGCTGCACAATTGCGCCTGCCTAGCTCTGCCACGGTTGCAAACATTCCGGTGTGGCAGCCACATAGGCTGGTCCCTGTAAGACATTGCCAGCGGACTGGGTTTATCTGCTTCCCTTTCTTCTCACCTGAGTGCTACTGATTCCAGCTTTGACGGCTACACTCTACTCAAGCGCAGCAGTAAGTTGAAACTCATCTTATGGCACTTTGTGAAAGTGTTGAAAACTAGAGCTCAGTTGTTTGGCACGCCACCACTGTCCATCCAGGACTACGGACCGTAATGCCTACATCTGACTCTAATTAAACCACGGTTGTGTTCAGCCGAATGACCTCTGCCTGGAACACTCAGAATGAGCTTCTGAGTTATTGCAACATAGGAGCATTTCACTGCTTTCAAGGCTTCTTACCAAGGATTCCGGAATGTTGCTGCTGGGAGGCCTCCGGATGTCCCGGGTGAACATCTCCTTGTAAATCCCCCGTGGTTTCTTGGTCACCCGTGAAATTTGGCCAGCGTATGCAGTTTGCATTGCTACACAATTGCGCCTCCCTAACTCTGCCGCGGTTGCAAACATTCAGGCTTGGCAGCCAGATAGGCTGGACCCCGTAGGACACTGCCAGCAGACTGGGTATATCTGCTTCCCGTTCTCACCTGAGTGCTACTGATTTTAGCTTTGACGGCTACACTCTACTCAACCGCACCAGTAAGTTGAACCTCAACTTATGGCACTTTGTGAAAGTGTTGAGAACTAGAGCTCAGTTGTTTGGCACGCGACCACTTTCCATTCAGCACTATGGAGGAACTGCCTACATCTGGCGCTAATTATTCCACGGTTGTGTTCAGCCGAATGACCTCTGCCGGGAACACTCAGAATGAGGTTCTCAGTTATTTCAACATAGGAGCGTTTCACTGCTTTCAAGGCTTCTTAGGAAGAATTCCAGAAACTTGTTGCCGACAGGCTTCCGGCTATTCCGGGTGAACGTCTCCTTGTAAATCCCAAGTGCTTTCTTGCACACCCGTGAAATTTTGCCAGGTTATGCAGTTTGCATTGCTGCACAATTGCGTCTGCCTAGCTCTGCCGCGGTTGCAAACATTCAGGCGTGGCAGCCAGATAGGCTGGTCCCCATAGGACACTGCCAGCGGACTGGGTCTATCTGCTTCCCGTTCTTCTCACCTGAGTGCTACTGATTCCAGATTTGCTGCCTCCACTCTACTCAACCGGAGCAAAAAGTTGAACCACAACTTATGGCACTTTGTGAAAATGTTGAGAACTAGAACTCAGTTGTTTGGCATGCCACCATTGTCCATCCAGCACTATGGACGGCACTGCCTACATCTGGCTCTAAGTAGTCCATGGTTGTGTTCAGCCGAATGACCTCTGCCGGGAACACTCAGAATGAGGTTCTGAGTTATGGCAACATAGGTGCGTTTCACTGCTTTCAAGGCTTCACAGGAAGAATTCCATAATCTGGCTGCGCGCAAGCCTCTGGCTGTTCCGGGTGAACATCTCCTTGTAAATCCCCCCTGGTTTCTTGTAAAACCGTGAAATTTGGCTAGGTTATGCAGTTTGCATTGCTGCACAATTGCGCCTGCCTAGCTCTGCCGCGCTTGCAAACATTCAGGAGCGGCAGCCAGATAGGCTGGTCCCCGTAGGACACTGCCAGCGGACTGGGTCTATCTGCTTCCCGTTCTTCTCACCTGAGTGCTACTGATTCCAGCTTTGACTGCTACACTCTACTCAACCGTTGAAGTAGTTGAACCTCAACCTATGGCAATTTGTAAAAGACTTGAGAAATAGAGCTCAGTTGTTTGCCACGCCACCACTGTCCATCCAGCACTATGGACGGAACTGCATACATTTGGCTCTAATAAGTTCTTGGTTGTGTTCAGCCAAATGACCCCTGCCGGGAATACTCAGAATGGGGTTCTGAGTTATGGCAACCTAGGATCATTTCACTGCTTTCAAGGCTTCGTGAGAAGAATTCCGGAATGTTGCTGCCGGCAGGCCTCCGGCTGTTCCGAGTTAACATCTCCATATAAATCCCGCGTGGTTTCTTGTACACGCGTGAAATTTGGCCAGGGTATGCAGTTTGCATTGCTGCACAATTGCGCCTGGCTAGCTCTGCCACGTTTGCAAATATTCAGGCGTGGCAGCCAGATTTACTGATCCCTGTAGGACACTGCCAGCGGACTGGTTATATCAGCTTCCCGTTCTTCTCACCTCAGAGCTACTGATTCCAGCTTTGACGGCTACACTCTACTCAACGGGAGCAGTAAGTTGAACCTCAACTTATGGCACTTTGTGAAAGTGTTGAGACTTAGAGCTCAGTTGTTTGGCACGCCACCACTGTCCATCCAGCACCATGGACGTCACTGCCTACATCTGGCTCTAATTAGTCCACGGTTGTGTTCAGCCGAATGACCTGTGCTGGGAACACTCAGAATGAGTTTCTGAGTTATTGCAACATAGGAGCGTTTCACTGCTTTCAAGGCTTCACAGGAAGAATTCCGGAATGTTGCTGCCGGCAGACCTCCGGCTGCTCCGGGTGAATATCTCCTTGTAAATCCCCCGTGGTTACTTGTACACCGGTGAAATTTGGCCAGGTTATGCAGTTTGCATTGCTGCACAATTGCGCCTGCCTAGCACTGCCGTGGTTACAAACATTCAGGCGTGGTAGCCAGAGAGGCTGGACCTCGTAGGACACTACCATGGGACTCGGTATATGTGCTTCCCGTTCTTCTCACCTGAGTGCTACTTATTCCAGCTTTGACGGCTACACTGTACTCAACAGGAGCAGTAAGTTGAACCTCAACTCATGGCACTTTATGAAAGTGTTGAGAACTAGAGCTCCGTTGTTTGGCATGCCACCACGGTCCTTCCATCACTATGGACGGCACTGTGTACATCTGGCTCTAATTAGTCCACGGTTGTCTTCAGCCGAATGCCCTCTGCCAAGAAAACTCAGAATGACATTCTGAGTTGTTACAACTTAGGAGCATTTCTCTGCTTTCAAGGCTTCTTAGGAAGAATTCCCGAATGTTTTTGCCGGCAGACCTCTGGCTGTTCCGGGTGACCATCTCCTTGTAAATCCCCTGTGGTTTCTTGTACACACGTGAAATTTGGCCAGGATGTGCAGTGTGCATTGCTGCAGAATTGCGCCTGCCTAGCTCTGCCGCGGTTGCAAACATTCAGGCGTGGCAGCCAGATAGGCTGGTCCCCGTAGGACACTGCCAGCGGACTGGTTCTATCTGCTTCCCGTTCTTTTCACCTGAGTGCTACTGATTCCAGCTTTGACGGCTACACTCTACTCAATCGGAGGAGTAAGTTGAACCTCAACTTATGGCACTTTGTGAAAGTTTGGAGAACTAAAGCTCAGTTGTTTTCCAATCGAAAACACTGCCTATATCTGGCTCTAATTAGTCCATTGCCTACATCTGGCTCTAATTAGTCCACTGCCTACATCTGGCTCTAATTAGTCCACGGATGAGTTCAGCCGAATGACCTCTGCCGGGAACACTCAGAATGAGGTTCTGAGTTATTGCAACATAGGAGCGTTTCACTGCTTTCAAGGCTTCTTAGGAAGAGTTCCGGAATCTTGCAGCCAGCAGGCCTCCGGTTGTTCTCGGGGAACATCTCCTTGTAAATCCCCCGTGGTTTCTTGTACACCTGTGAAATTTTGCTAGGTTATGAAGTTTGCATTGCTCCATAATTTTGCCTGCTGAGCTCTGCCGCGGTTGCAAACATTCAGGCGTTGCAGCCACAGAGGCTGGTCCCGGTAGGACACTGCTGACAGACTGGGTTTATCTGCTTCCCATTCTTCTCACCTGAGTGCTTCTGATTCCCGCTTTGACAGCTACAATCTACTCAAACGAAGCAGTAAGTTGAACCTCAACTTATGGCACTTTGTGATAGTGTTGAGAACTAAAGCTCAGTTGTTTGACAGGCCACCACTGTCCATTCAGCACTATGGACGGCACTGTCTGCATCAGGCTCTAATTAGTCCACGGTTGTGTTCAGCCGAATGACCTCTGCCGGAAACACTCAGAATGAGGTTCTGAGTTGTTGCAACATAGGAGCGTTTCACTGCGTTCAAGCCTTCTTAGAAAGAATTCCGGAATCTTGCTGCTGGCAGGCCTCCGGCTGTTCCGGGTTAACATCTCCTTGTAAATCCCCCGTGGTTTCTTGTACACCGGTGAAATTTGGCCAGGTTATGCAGTTTGCATTGCTGCACAATTGCGCCTGCCTAGCTTTGCCACGGTTGCAAACATTCAGGCGTGGCAGCCAGAGAGGCTGGTCCCCGTAGGACACTGCCAGAAGACTGGGAATATCTGCTTTCCGATCTTCTCACCTGAGTGCTACTGATTCCAGCTTTGACGGCTACACTCTACTCAACCGGAGCAGTAAGTTGAACCTCAACTTATGGCACTTTGTGAAAGTGTTGAGAACTAGAGCTCAGTTGTTTGGCACGCCACCACTGTCCATCCAGCACTATGGACGGCACTGCTTACATCTGGCTCTAAGAAGTTCATGGTTGTGTTCAGCCGAATGACCTCTGCCGGGAACACTCAGAATGGGGTTCTGAGTTATGGCAACATAGGAGCATTTCACTGCTTTCAAGGTTTCTTAGGAAGAATTCCGGAATCTTGCTGCCGGCTGGCCTCCAGCTGTTCCGGGTGAACATCTACTTGTAAATCCCCCGTGGTTTCTTGTACACCTGTGAAATTTGGTAAAGTTATGTAGTTTGCATTGCTGCATAATTGCGTCTGCCTATCTCTGCCGGGGTTGCAAACATTCAGGCATGGCAGCCAGATAGGCTGGTCCCCGTAGGACACTGCCAGCAGACTGGGTATATCAGTTTCCCGTTCTTCTCACCTCAGTGCTACTGATTCCAGGTTTGACGGCTATACTCTACTCAGCCGGAGCAGTAAGTTGAAGCTCAACTTATGGCACTTTGTGCAAGTGTTGAGAACTAGAGCTCAGTTGTTTGGCACGCCATCACTGTCCATCCAGCACTACCGACGGCACTGCCTACATCTGGCTATAGTTAGTCCACGGTTCTGTTCAGCCGAATGACCTCTGCCGGGAAAACTCAAATGAGGTTCTGAGTTATTGCAACATAGGAGCGTTTCACTGCTTTCAAGGCTTCTTAGGAAGAATTCCAAAATCTTCCTTCCGGCAGGCCTCCTGCTGTTCAGGGAGAACATCTCCTTGTAAATCCCCCGTGGTTTCTTGTACACCCCTGAAATTTAGGGAGGTTATGCAGTTTGCATTGCTGCACAATTGCGCCGGCCTACCCATGACGCGTTTGCAAACATTCAGGCGTGGAAGCCAGATAGGCTGGTCCCAGTAGGACACAGCCAGGGGACTGGGTATATCTGCTTTCTGTTCTTCTCACCTGAGTGCTACTGATTCCAGCATTGACGGCTACAATCTACTCAACGAGAGCAGTAAGTAGAACCTCAACTTATGGCACTTTGTGAAAGTGTTGTGAACTAGATCTCAGGTGTTTGGCACGCCACAAATATCCATCCAGCACTATGGAAGGCACTGCCTATATCAGGCTCTAATTAGTCCACAGTTGTGTTCAGCTGAATGATCTCTGCCAGGAACACGTAGAATGAGGTTCTCAGTTATTGCAACCTAGGAGTGTTTCACTGCTTTCAAGGTTTCACAGGAAGAATTCCGGAATCTTGCTGCCGGCAGGCCTCCGGATGTTCCGAGGGAAATCCCCTTGTAAATGCCCCGTGGTTTCTTGTACACCCGTGAAAATTGTCCAGGTTATGCAGTTTGCATTGCTGCACAATTGCGCCTGCCTAGCTTTGCCGCGGTTGCAAACATTCAGGCAAGCAGCCAGATAGGCTGGTCCCCGTAGGACACTGCCAGCGGACTGGGTCTATCTGCTTCCCGTTCTTCTCACCTGAGTGCTACTGATTCCAGCTTTGACGGCTACACTCTACTCAACCAGAGCAGTAAGTTGAACCTCAACTTATGGCACTTTGTGAAAGTGTTAAGAACTAGAGCTCAGTTGTTTGGCACTCCACCACTGTCCATCCAACAATATGGACGGCACTGCCTACACCTGGCTCTAATTAGTCCACGGTTGTGTTTAGCCCAATGACCTGTGCCGGGAACAATCAGAATGAGTTTCTGAGTTATTGCAACATAGGCGCGTTTCACAGCTTTCAAGGCTTCACTGGAAGAATTCCGGAATCTTGCTGCCGGTAGGCCTCCTGCTGTTCCGGGTGATCATGTCCTTGTAAATCCCCCGTGGTTTCTTGTACACCCCTGAAATTTGGGGCGCTTACGCAGTTTGCATTGCTGCACAATTGCACCTGCCTACCCCTGCCGCGCTTGCAAACATTCAGGCGTATCAGCCAGATAGGCTGGTCCCCGTAAGACACTTCCAGCAAACTGGGTCTATCTGTTTCCAGTTCTTCTCACCTGAGTGCTACTGATTCCAGCTTTGATGGCTACACTCTTCTCAACCAGACCAATTAGTTGAACGTCAACTTATGGCACTTTGTGAAAGTTTGGAGAACTAAAGCTCAGTTGTTTTCCAATCGAAAACACTGCCTATACCGAGCTCTAATTAGTCCATTGCCTACATCGGGCTCTAATTTTTCCACTGCCTACATCTGGCTCTAATTAGTCCACGGATGAGTTCAGCCGAATGACCTCTGCCGGGAACACTCAGAATGAGGTTATGAGTTATTGCAACATAGCAGCGTTTCACTGCTTGCAAGGCTTCTTAGGAAGAATTCCGGAATCTTGCTGCCGGCAGGCCTCTGGCTGTTCCGGGTGAACATCTAATTATACATCCCCCGTGGTTTCTTGTACACCCGTGAAATTTGGCCAGTTAATGCAGTTTGCATTGCTGCACAATTGCGCCTGCCTAGCTCTGCCGCAGTTGCAAACATTCAGGCGTGGCAGCCAGAAAGGCTGTTCCACGTAGGACACTGCCAGCAGACTTGGTATATCTGCTTCTCGTTCTTCTCAACTGAGTGCTACTGATTCCAGCGTTGATTGCTACACTCTACTCAACCGAAGCAGTAAGTTGAACCTCAATTTATGGCACGTTGTGCACGTTTGGAGAACTAGAGCTCAGTTGTTTAGCATGCGACCACTGTCCCCCCAGCACTATGGATGGCACTGCCTATATCTGGCTCTAATTAGTCCTCGGTTGTGTTCAGCCGAATGACCTCTGTCGGGAACACTAAAAATGAGGTTCTGAGTTATTGCAACATACGAGCGTTTCACTGCGTTCAAGGTTTCTTAGGAAGATTCCGGAATCTTGCTGCCGGCTGGCCTCCGGATGTTCCTGGTGAACATCTCCTTGTAAATCCCCAGTGGTTTCTTGTACACCTGTGAAATTAGGCCAAGTTATGCAGTTTGCATTGCTGCATAATTGCGACTGCCTATCTCTGCCGGGGTTGCAAACATTCAGGCGTGGCAGCCAGTAAGGCTGGTCCCCGTAGGACACTGCCAGCAGACTGGGTATATCTGCTTCCCGTTCTTCTCACCTGAGTGCTACTGATTCCAGCTTTGACGGCTACACTCTACTCAACCGGAGCAGTAAGTTGAACCTCAACTTATGGCACTTTGTGCAAGTGTTGAGAACTAGAGCTCAGTTGTTTGGCACGCCACCACTGTCCATCCAGCACTATGGACGGCACTGCCTACATCTGGCTATAGTTAGTCCACGGTTGTGTTCACCCGAATGACCTCTGCCGGGAACAGTCAAAATGAGGTTCTGAGATATTGCAACATAGGAGCGTTTCACTGCTTTCAAGGCTTCTTAGGAAGAATTCCAGAATCTTGCTGCCAGCAGGCCTCCTGCTGTTCAGGGTGAACATCTCCTTGTAAATCCCCCGTGGTTTCTTGTACACCCCTGAAATTTGGGGAGGTTATGCAGTTTGCATTGCTGCACAATTGCGCCTGCCTTCCCCTGCCGCGGTTGCAAACATTCAGGCGTGGCAGCCAGATAGGCTGGTCCCCGTAGGGCACTGCTAGGGACTGGTTATATCTGCTTTCCTTTCTTCTCACCTGAGTGCTACTGATTCCAGCTTTGACGGCTACACTCTACTCAACCGGAGCACTAAGTAGAACCTCAACGTATGGCACTTTGTGAAAGTGTTGTGAACTAGATCTCAGGTGTTTGGCACGCCACCAATATCC
Source organism: Dipodomys merriami (assembly GCF_024711535.1). Lineage (NCBI taxonomy): Eukaryota > Metazoa > Chordata > Mammalia > Rodentia > Heteromyidae > Dipodomys > Dipodomys merriami. The sequence continues at coordinate 1,557,005 of NW_027204015.1, read as the reverse complement.
ATTCAGCACTATGGACGGCACTGCCTATATCTGGCTCTAATTACTCCACAGTTGTGTTCAGCCGAATGATCTCTGCGGGGAACACTCAGAATGAGGTTCTGAGTTATTGCCACCTAGGTGCGTTTCACTGCTTTCAAGGTTTCACAGGAAGAATTCCGGAATCTTGTTGCCGGCAGGCCTCCGGCTCTTCCGGGTGAAATCCCCTTGTATATCCCCCGTGGTTTCTCGTACACCCGTGAAATTTGGCCAGGTTATGCAGTTTGCATTGCTGCACATTTCCGCCTGCATAGCTCTGCCGTGTTTACAAACATTCAGGCGTGGCAGCCAGAAAGGCTGGTCATCGTAGGACACTGCCAGCGGACTGGGTCTACCTGCTTCCCGTTCTACTCAACTCAGTGCTACTGATTCCAGCTTTGACGTGTACACTCTACTCGCCCGGAGCAGTAAGTTGAACCTCAACTTATGGCAATTTGAGAAAGTTTGGAGAACTAAAGCTCAGTTGTTTTCCAATCGAATACACTGCCTATATCTGGCTCTAATTAGTCCATTGCCTACATCTGGCTCTAATTAGTCCACTGCCTACATCTGGCTCTAATTAGTCCACGGATGAGTTCACCTGAATAACCTCTGCCGGGAACACTCAGAATGAGGTTCTGAGTTATTGCAACATAGGAGCGTTTCACTGCTTTCAAGGCTTCTTAGGAAGGATTCCGGAATCTTACTGCCGGGAGGCCTCTGTCTGTTCCGGGTGAACATCTCCTTGTAAATCCGCCGTGGTTTCTTGTACACCCGTCAAATTTGGCCAGGGTATGCAGTTTGCATTGCTGCACAATTGTGCCTGCCTAGCTCTGCCGGGATTGCAAAGATTCAGGCGTGGCAGCCAGATATGCTGGTCCCCGTAGGACACTGCCAGCGAACTGGGTATATATGCTTCCCGTACTTCTCACCTGAGTGCTACTGATTCCAGCTTTGACGGCTACACTCTACTCAACCGGAGCAGTAAGTTGAACCTCAACTTATGGCACTTTGTGAAAGTGTTGAGAACTAGAACTCAGTTGTTTGACACGCCACAACTGTCCATCCAGCACTATGGAGGCACTGCATACATTTGACTCTAATTAGTCCACCGTCGTGTTCAGCCGAATGACCTCTTCCAGGAACACTCAGAATGAGGTTCTGAGTTAGTGCAACATAGGAGAGTTTCACTGCTTTCAAGGCTTCTTAGGAAGAAGTCCGGAATATTGCTGCCGGCAGGCCTCTGGCTGTTCCGAGTGATCATCTCCATGTAAATCCCCCGTGGTTTCTTGTACACCCGTGAAATTTGGCCAGGTTATGCAGTTTGCATTGCTGCACAATTGCACCTGCCAAGCTCTGCCACGGTTGCAAACATTCAGGCGTGGCAGCCAGATAGGCTGGTCCCCATAGGACACTGCCAGCGGACTGGGTCTATCTGCTTCCCGTTCTTCTCACCTGAGTGCTACTGATTCCAGCTTTGACGGCTACACTCTACTCAACCGGAGCACTAAGTTGAACCTCAACTTATGGCACTATGTGAAAGTGTTGAGAACTACAGCTCAGTTGTTTGGCACAACACCACTGTCCATCCAGCACTATGGACGGCGCCACATTCATCTAGCTGTAATTGGTCCACGGTTGTGTTCAGCCGAATGACCTCTGCCGTGAACACTCAGAATGAGGTTCTGAGTTATGGCAACATAGGTGCGTTTCACTGCTTTCAAGGCTTCTTCGGAAGGATTCCGGAATCTTGCTGCCGGCAGGCCTCTGTCTGTTCCGGGTGAACATCTCCTTGTAAATCCCCCGTGGTTTCTTGTACACCCGTGAAATTTGGCCAGGTTATGCAGTTTGCATTGCTGCACAATTGCGCCTACCTAGCTCTGCCGCAGTGGCAAACATTCAGGCGTGACAGGCAAATAGGCGGGTCCCCGTAGGACTCTGCCATCAGACTGGGTCTATCTGCTTCCCGTTCTTCTCACCTGAGTGCTACTGATTCCAGCTTTGACGGCTACACTGTACTCAACCGTTGAAGTAGTTGAACCTCAACCTATGGCAATTTGTAAAAGACTTGAGAAATAGAGCTCAGTTGTTTGGCACGCCACAACTGTCCATCCAGCACTATGGACGGAACTGCATACATTTGGCTCTAATAAGTTCTTGGTTGTGTTCAGCCAAATGACCCCTGCCGGGAACACTCAGAATGGGGTTCTGAGTTATGGCAACATAAGAGCATTTCACTGCTTTCAAGGCTTCTTGAGAAGAATTCCGGAATGTTGCTGCCGGCAGGCCTCCGGCTGTTCTGAGTTAACATCTCCATATAAATCCCACGTGGTTTCTTTTACACCCGTGAAATTTGGCCAGGTTATGCAGTTTGCATTGCTGCACAATTGCGCCTGGCTAGCTCTACCACTTTTGCAAACATTCAGGCGTGGCAGCCAGATTTACTGATCCCTGTAGGACACTGCCAGTGGACTTCGTATATCAGCTTCCCGTTCTTCTCACCTGAGTGCTTCTGATTCCAGCTTTGACGGCTACACTCTACTCAACGGGAGCAGTAAGTTGAACCTCAACTTATGGCACTTTGTGAAAGTGTTGAGACCTAGATCTCAGTTGTTTGGCACGCCACCACTGTCCATCCAGCACCATGGACGTCACTGCCTACATCTGGCTCTAATTAGTCCACGGTTGTGTTCAGCCGAATGAACTCTGCCAGGTACACTCAGAATGAGTTTCTGAGTTATTGCAACATAGGAGCGTTTCACTGCTTTCCAGGCTTCACAGGAAGAATTCCGGAATGTTGCTGCCGGCAGGCCTCCGGCTGCTCCGGGTGAATATCTCCTTGTAAATCCCCCGTGGTTACTTGTACACCGGTGAAATTTGGCCAGGTTATGCAGTTTGCATTGCTGCACAATTGCGCCTGCCTAGCACTGCCGTGGTTGCAAACATTCAGGCGTGGTAGCCAGAGAGGCTGGACCTCGTAGGACACTACCATCGGACTGGGTATATGTGCTTCCCGTTCTTCTCACCTGAGTGCTACTGATTCCAGCTTTGACGGCTACACTCTACTCAACAGGAGCAATAAGTTGAACCTCAACTTATGGCACTTTATGAAAGTGTTGAGAACTAGAGCTCCGTTGTTTGGCATGCCACCACGGTCCTTCCATCACTATGGACGGCACTGTGTACATCTGGCTCTAATTAGTCCACGGTTGTCTTCAGCCGAATGCCCTCTGCCAAGAAAACTCAGAATGAGATTCTGAGTTGTTACAACTTAGGAGCATTTCTCTGCTTTCAAGGCTTCTTAGGAAGAATTCCCGAATGTTTTTGCCGGCTGACCTCTGGCTGTTCCGGGTGACCATCTCCTTGAAAATCCCCTGTGGTTTCTTGTACACACGTGAAATTTGGCCAGGATATGCAGTGTGCATTGCTGCACAATTGCGCCTGCCTAGCTCTGCCGCGGTTGCAAACATTCAGGCGTGGCAGCCAGATAGGCTGGTCCCCGTAGGACACTGCCAGCGGACTGGTTCTATCTGCTTCCCGTTCTTTTCACCTGAGTGCTACTGATTCCAGCTTTGACGGCTACACTCTACTCAATCGGAGCAGTAAGTTGAACCTCAATTTATGGCATTTTGTGAAAGTATTGACACCTAGAGCTCAGTTGTTTGGCCCGCCACAACTGTATATCCAGCACTATGGACGGCACTGCCTATATCTGGCTCTAATTAGTCCAGGGTTGTGTTCAGGCGAATGACCTCTGCGGGGAACACTCAGAATGAGGTTCTGAGTTGTTGCAACATAGGAGCGTTTCACTGCTTTCAAGGCTTCTTAGGAAGCATTCCGGAAACTTGCTGTGGACAGGCCTCCCTCTTTTCCTGGTGAACATCTCCTTGTAAATCCCCCGTGTTTTCTTGTACACCCATGAAATTTGGCGAGGTTATGCAGTTTGCATTGCTGCACAATTGTGCCTGCCTTTATCTGCCGAGGTTGCAAACATTCAGGCACGGCAGCAAGATAAGTGGTCCCCGTTGAACGCTGCCAGCGGACTGGGTCTATCTGCTTCCTGTTCTTCTCTCCTGAGTGCTACTGATTCCAGCTTTGACGGCTACACTCTACTCAACCGGAGCAGTAAGTTGAACCTCAACTTATGACACTTTGTGAAAGTGTTGAGAACTAGAGCTCAGTTGTTTGGCACCCCAACCCCTGTCCATCCAGGTCCATGGACGTCACTGCCTACATCTGGCTCTAATTAGTCCACGGTTGTGTTCAGCCGAATGACCTGTGCCGGGAACACTCAGAATGAGGTTCTGAGTTATTGCAACATAGGAGCGTTTCACTGCTTTCAAGGCTTCTCAGGAAGAATTCCGGAATGTTGCTGCCGGCTGGCCTCCGGCTGTTCCGGGTGAACATCTCCTTGTAAATCCCTCGTGATTTCTTGTACACCCATGAAATTTGGCCAGGTTATGCAGTATGAATTGCTGCATAATTGCGCCTGCCGAGCTCTGGCGTGGTTGCAAACATTCAGGCGTGGTAGCCAGAGAGGCTGTACCTCGTAGGACACTACCATCGGACTGGGTATATGTGCTTCCCGTTCTTCTCACCTGAGTGCTACTGATTCCAGCTTTGACGGCTCCACTGTACTCAACAGGAGCAGTAAGTTGAACCTCAACTTATGGCACTTTATGAAAGTGTTGAGAACTAGAGCTCCGTTGTTTGGCATGCCACCACGGTCCTTCCATCACTATGGACGGCACTGTGTACATCTGGCTCTAATTAGTCCCCGGTTGTCTTCAGCCGAATGCCCTCTGCCGAGAACACTCAGAATGACATTCTGAGTTGTTGCAACTTAGGAGCATTTCTCTACTTTCAAGGCTTCATAGGAAGAATTCCCGAATGTTTTTGCCGGAAGGCCTCTGGCTATTCCGGGTGACCATCTCCTTGTAAATCCCCTGTGGTTTCTTGTACAACCGTGAAATACAGCCAGGTTATGCAGTTTGCATTGCTGCACAATTGTGCCTGCCTAGCTCTGACACGGTTGCACACTTTCAGGCGTGGCAGCCAGATAGGCTGGTCCCCGTAGGAAACTGCCAGCGGACTGGGTATATCTGATTCCCGTTTTTCTCGCCTGAGTGCTACTGATTCCAGCTTTGACGGCTACACTCTACTCAACCGGAGCATTAAGTTCAACCTCAACTTAGGGCACTTTGTGAAAGTGTTGAAAACTAGAGCTAAGTTGTTTGGCATTCCAGCACTGTCCCTCCAGCACTATGGACGGCACTGCCTACATCGGGCTCTAATTAATCCACCTTTGTGTTCAGCCGAATGACCTCTGCCGGGAACACTCAGAATGAGGTTCTGAGTTATTGCAACATAGGAGCGTTTCACTGCTTTCAAGGCTTCTTAGGAAGAATTCCGGAATCTTGCTGGGGGCAGGCCTCCGGCTGTTCCGGGTTAACATGTCCTTGTAAATCCCCCGTGGTTTCTTGTACACCCGTGAAATTTCGCCAGGTTATGAAGTTTGTATTGCTGCACAATTGCGCCTGCCTAGCTCTGCCGCGGTTGCAAATATTCAGGCGTGGCAACCAGATAGGCTGGTCCCTGTAGGACACTGCCAGCGGACTGGGTATATCTGCTTCCCGATCTTCTCACCTGAGTGCTACTGATGCCAGCTTTGACGGCTACACTCTACTCAACCGGAGCAGTAAGTTGAACCTCAACTTATGGCACTTTGTGAAAGTGTTGAGAACTAGAGCTCAGTTGTTTGGCAAGCCACCACTGTCCATCCAGCACTATGGATGGCACTGCCTACATCTTTCTCTAATTAGTCCACGGTTGTGTTCACATAAATGAACTCTGCCAGGAGCACTCAGAATGAGGTTCTGAGTTACTGAAACATAGGAGCGTTTCACTGCTTTCAAGGCTTCTTAGGATGAATTCCGGAATGTTGCTGTGGGCAGGCCTCCGGCTGTTCCGGGTGAACATGTCCTTGTAAATCCCCCGTGGTTTCTTGTACACCCGTGAAATTTGTCCAGGTTATGCAGTTTGAATTGCTGCATGATTGCGACTGCTTAGCTCTGCCGCAGTTGCAAATATTGAGGCGTGGCAGACAGATAGGCTGGACACCGTAGGACACTGCCAGCGGACTGGGTATATCTGCTTCTCGTTCTTCTCACCTCAGTGCTATTGATTCTAGCTTTGACGGCTACACTCTACTCAACCGAAGCAGGAAGTTGAACCTCTACTTATGGCACTCTGTTAAAATTTGGAGAACTAGAGCTCAGTTGTTTGGTACGCTACGACTGTCCATTAAGCACTATGGAAGGCACTGCCTACATCTTGCTATAGTTAGTCCACCGTTGTGTTCAGCCGAATGAGCTCTGCTGGGAACACTCACAATAAGGTTCTAAGTTATTGCAACATAGGAGTGTTTCAGTACGTTCAAGGTTTCTTAGGAAGAATTCTGGAATCTTGCTGCCGGCAGGCCTCCGGTTGTTCAAGTGAACATCTCCTTGTAAATCCCCCGTGGTTTCTTGTACACCCGTGAAATTTGGCTAGGTTATGCTGTTTGCATTGCTGCATAATTTCGCCTGCCTAGCTCTGGCGCGGTTGCAAACATTCAGGCGTGGCAGACAGATAGGCTGATCCGAGTTGAACACTGCCATCGGACTGGGTATATCTGCTTCCCATTCTTCTCACCTGAGTGCTTCTGATTCCCGCTTTGACGGCTACACTCTACTCAACCGAAGCAGTAAGTTGAACCTCTACTTATGGCACTCTGTTAAAGTTTGGAGACCTAGAGCTCAGTTGTTTGGCACGCGACCACTGTCCATCCAGCACTATGGACGGCACTGCCTACATCTGGCTCTAATTAGTCCATGGTTGTGTTCAGCCGAATGACCTCTGCCAGGAACACTCAGAATGACCTGCTGAGTTATTGCAACATAGGAGCGTATCACTGCGTTCAAGGCTTCTTAGGAAGAATTCCGGAATCTTGCTGCCGGCAGGCCTCTGGCTGTTCCGAGTGAACATCTCCTTGTATTTCCTCGTGGTTTCTTGTACACCCGTGAAATTTGGCCAGGTAATGCAGTTTGCATTGCTGCATAATTGCGACTGTCTAGCCCTGTCGCGGTTGCAAACATTCAGGCGTGTCAGCCAGACAGGCTAGTCCCTGTAGGACTCTGCCAGCGGAGTGGGTATATCTGCTTCTCGTTCTTCTCACCTGAGTGCTACTGATTCCAGCTTTGACGGCTACACTCTACTCAACTGGAGCAGTAAGTTGAACCTCAACTTATGGCACTTTGTGAACGTTTGGAGAACTAGAGCTCAGTTGTTTAGCATTTGACCCCTGTCCGCCAAGCACTATGAACGGCACTGCCTACATCTGGCTCTAATTAGTCTTCGGTTGTGTTCAGCCGAATGACCTCTGTCGGGAACACTCAAAATGAGGTTCTCAGTTATTGCAACATAGGAGCGTTTCACTTCGTTCAAGGTTTCTTAGGAAGAAATCCGGAAACTTGCTGCCGGCTGGCCTCCAGCTGTTCCGGGTGAACATCTACTTGTAAATCCCCCGTGGTTTCTTGTACACCTGTGAAATTTGGCAAAGTTATGTAGTTTGCATTGCTGCAGAATTGCGACTGCCTATCTCTGCCGGGGTTGCAAACATTCAGGCATGGCAGCCAGATAGGCTTGTCCCCGTAGGACACTGCCAGCGGACTGCATATATCAGCTTCCCGTTCTTCTCACCTCAGTGCTACTGATTTCAGCTTTGACAGCTACACTCTACTCAACCGGAGCAGTAAGTTGAACCTCAAATTATGGCACTTTGTGCAAGTGTTGAGAACTAGAGCTCAGTTGTTTGGCATGCCACCACTGTCCATCCAGCACTACTGACGGCACTGCCTACATCTGGCTATAGTTAGTCCACGGTTCTCTTCAGCCGAATGACCTCTGCCGGGAACACTCAGAATGAGGTTCTGAGTTATTGCAACATAGGAGCGTTTCACTGCTTTCAAGGCTTCTTAGGAAGAATTCCAGAATCTTGCTTCCGACAGGCCTCCTGCTGTTCAGGGAGAACATCTCCTTGTAAATCCCCCGTGGTTTCTTGTACACCCCTGAAATTTAGGGAGGTTATGCAGTTTGCATTGCTGCACAATTGCGCCAGCCTACCCATGACGCGGTTGCAAACATTCAGGCGTGGCAGCCAGATAGGCTGGTCCCCATAGGACAATGCCAGCGGACTGGGTATAACTGCTTCGGGTTCTTCTCACCTGAGTGTTACTGATTCCAGCTTTGACGGCTACACTCTACTCAACCGGAGCAGTAAGTTGAACCTCAACTTATGTCACTTTGTGAAAGTGTTGAGAAGTAGAGCTCAGTTGTTTGGCATGCCACCACTCTCCCTCCAGCAGTATGGACAGCACTGCCTACATCTGGCTCTAATTAGTCCACGGTTGTGTTCAGCCGAATGACCTCTTCCGGGAACACTCAGAATGAGGTTCTGAGTTATTGCAACAAAGGAGGTTTCACTGCTTTCAAGGCTTCTTAGGAAGGATTCCGGAAACTTGCTGCAGGCAGGCCTCGGGCTGTTCCGGGTGAACATCTCCTTGTAAATCCACCGTGCTTTCTTGTAAACCCGTGAAAATTTGCCAGGTTATGAAGTTTGTATTGCTGCACAATTGCGCCTGTCTAGCTCTGCCGCGTTTGAAAATATTCAGGCATGGCAATCAGATAGGCTGGTCCCCGTAGGACATTGCCAGCGGACTGGGTATAGCTGCTTCCCCTTCTTCTCACCTGAGTGCTACTGATTCCACCATTGACGGCTACACTCTACACAACCGGAGCAGTAAGTTGAACCTCAACTCATGGCACTTTGTGAAAGTGTTGAGAACTAGAGCTCAATTGTTTGGCACGCCACCACTGTCCATCCAGCACTATGGACGGCACTGCCTACATCTGGCTATAATGAGTCCACGGTTGATTTGAGCCGAATGACCTCTGCTGCGGACACTCAGAATGAGGTTCTGAGTTATTGCCACATAGGAGCGTTTCACTGCTTTCAAGGCTTCTTAGGAAGGATTCCGGAATGTTGCTGCCGGCAGGCCTCTGGCTGTTTCGTGTGAACATCTCATTGTAAATCCGCCGTGGTTTCTTGTACACCCGTCAAATTTGGCCAGGTTATGCAGTTTGCATTGTTGCACAATTGTGCCTGCAAAGCTCTGCCGCGATTGCAAACATTCAGGCGTGGCAGCCAGATATGCTGGTCCCCGTAGGACACTGCCAGCGGACTGGGTATATCTGCTTCCCGTTCTTCTCACCTGAGTGCTACTGATTCCAGCTTTGACGGCTACACTCTACTCAACCGGAGCAGTAAGTTGAACCTCAACTTATGGCACTTTGTGAAAGTGTTGAGAACTAGAGCTAGGTTGTTTGGCAAGCCACCACTGTCCATCCAGCAATATGGACGGCACTGCCTACATCTTTCTCTAATTAGTCCACGGTTGTGTTCAGCCGAAGGAACTCTGCCGGGAACATTCAGAATGAGGTTCTGAGTTACTGAAACATAGGAGCGTTTCACTGCTTTCAAGGCTTCTTAGGAAGAATTCCGGAATCTCGCTGGGGCCAGGCCTCCGGCTGTTCCGGGTGAACATGTCCTTGTAAATCCACCGTAGTTTCTTGTATACCCGTGAAATTTGGCCAGGTTATGCAGTTTGAATTGCTGCATAATTGCCACTGCTTAGCTCTGCCGTGGTTGCCAATATTTTGGCGTGGCAGACAGATAGGCTGGACACCGTAGGACACTGCCAGCGGACTGGGTATATCTGCTTTTCGTTCTTCTCACCTGAGTGCTGCTGATTCTAGCTTTGACGGCTACACTCTACTCAACCGAAGCAGGAAGTTGAACCTCTACTTATGGCACTCTGTTAAAGTTTGGAGAACTAGAGCTCAGTTGTTTGGCACGCCACGACTGTCCATTAAGCACTATGGACGTCACTGCTTACATCTGGCTATAGTTAGTCCACGGTAGTGATCAGCCGAATGAGCTCTGTTGGGAACACTCACAATACGGTTCTAAGTTATTGCAACATAGGAGTGTTTCACTTCGTTAAAGGTTTCTTAGGAAGAATTCTGGAATCTTGCTGCCCGCAGTCCTCCGGTTGTTCCGAGTGAATATCTCCTTGTAAATCCGCCGTGGTTTCATGTACACCCGTGAAATTTGGCTAGGTTATGCAGTTTGTATTGCTGCATAATTGCGCCTGCCTAGCTCTGGCACGGTTGCAAACATTCAGGCGTGGCAGACAGATAGGCTGGTCAGCGTAGGACACTGCCAGCGGACTGGGTATATCTGCTTCCAGTTCTTCTCACCTGAGTGCTACTGATTCCAGCTTTGACGGCTACACTCTGCTCAAACGGCGAAGTAAGTGGAACCTTAATCTATGGCAATTTGTAAAAGTCTTGAGAACTAGAGCTCAGTTGTTGGCACGCCACCACTGTCCATCCAGCACTATGGACGGCACTGACTACATCTGGCTCTAATAAGTTCATAGTTGTGTTCAGCCGAATGACCTCTGCCGGAAACACTCAGAATGGGGTTCTGAGTTATGGCAACATAGGAGCATTTCACTGCTTTCAAGGCTTCTTAGGAAGGATTCCGGAATCTTGCTGCCGGCAGGCCTCCGGCTGTTCCGGGTGTATATGTCCTCGTAAATGCGCCGTGGTTTCTTGTACACCCGTGAAATTTGGCCAGGTTATGCAGTTTGCATTGCTGCACAATTGTACCTGCCAAGCTCTGCCACGGTTGCAAACATTCAGGCGTGGCAGCCAGATAGGCTGGTCCCCGTAGGACACTGCCAGCGGACTGGGTCTATCTGCTTCCCGTTCTTCTCACCTGAGTGCTACTGATTCCAGCTTTCACGCCTACACTCTACTCAACCGGAGCAGTAAGTTGAACCTCAACTTATGGCACTTTGTGTGAAAGTTTGGAGAACTAAATCTCAGTTGTTTTCCAATTGAAAACAATGCCTATATCTGGCTCTAATTAGTCCATTGCCTACATCTGGCTCTAATTATTCTACTGCCTACATCTGGCTCTAATAAGTCCACGGTTGTGTTCAGCCGAATGAACTCTGCCGGAAAAACTCAGAATGAGGTTCTGAGTTATTGCAACATAGGAGCGTTTCACTGCTTTCCAGGCTTCTTAGGAAGAATTCCAGAATCTTGCTGCCAGCAGGCCTCTGGCTGTTCCGGGTGAACATCTCCTTGTACATCCCCCGTGGTTTCTTGTACACCCGTGAAATTTGGCCAGGTTATGCAGTTTGCATTGAGGCACAATTGTGCCTGCCTTGGTCTGTCTCGGTTGCAAACATTCAGGCGTGGCAGCCAGATTGGCTGGTCCCCGTAGGACACTGCCAGCGGACTGGGTCTATCTGCTTCCCGTTCTTCTCCCCTGAGTGCTACTGATTCCAGCTTTGACGGCTACACTCTACTCCACCGGAGCAGTAAGTTGAACCTCAACTTATGGCAGTATGTGATAGTGTTGAGAAATAAAGCTCAGTTGTTTGGCACGCCACCACTGTCCTTCCAGCACTATGGACGGCACTGCCTACATCTGGCTCTAATTAGTCCACGGTTGTGTTCAGCCGAATGATCTGTGCTGCGAACACTCAGAATGAGGTTCTGAGTTATGGCAACATAAGACCGTTTCACTGCTTTCAAGGCTTCTTCGGAAGGATTCCGGAATTTTGTTGCCAGCAGGCCTCCGGCTGTTCTGGGTGAACATCTCCTTGTAAATCCCCGAGGTTTCTTGTACACCCGTGAAATTTGGCCAGGTTATGCAGTTTGCATTGCTGCACAATTGCGCCTGGCAAGCTCTGCTGCGGTTGCAAACATTCAGGCGTGGCAGCCAGATAGGCTGGTCCCCGAAGGACACTGCCAGCGGACTGGGTATATCTGCTTCCTGTTCTTCTCACCTGAGTGCTACTGATTCCAGTTTTGACGGCTACACTCTACTCAACCGGAGCAGTAATTTGAACCTCAACTTATGGCACTTTGTGAAAGTGCTGAGAATGAGAGCACAGTTGTTTGGCACGCCACCACTGTCCATCCAGCACTATGGACGGCACTGCCTACATCTGGCTCTAAGAAGTTCATGGTTGTGTTCAGCCGAATTACCTCCGCCTGGAACACTCAGAATGACGTGCTGAGTTATTGCAACATAGGAGCGTTTCACTGCGTTCAAGGCTTCTTAGGAAGAATTCCGGAATCTTGCTCCCGGCAGGCCTCCGGCCGTTCCGGGTAAACATCTCCTTGTATTTCCTTCTGGTTTCTTGTACACCCGTGAAATTTGGCCAGGTTATGCAGTTTTCATTGCTGCATAATTGCGACTGTCTAGCTCTGTCGCGGTTGCAAACATTCAGGCGTATCAGCCAGATAGGCTGGTCCCCGTAGGACACTGCCAGCGGATTGGGTATATCTGCTTCTCGTTCTTCTCACCTGAGTACTACTGATTCCAGCTTTGACGGCTACACTCTACTCAACTGGAGCAGTAAGTTGAACCTCAACTTATGGCACTTTGTGAACGTTTGGAGAACTAGAGCTCAGTTGTTTAGCATGTGACCCCAGTCCGCCCAGCACTATCGACGGCACTGCCTACATCTGGCTCTAATTAGTCTTCGGTTGTGTTCAGCCGAATGACCTCTGTCGGGAACACTCAAAATGAGGTTCTGAGTTATTGCAACATAGGAGCGTTTCACTGCGTTCAAACTTTCTTAGGAAGAAATCCGGAATCTTGCTGCCGGCTGGCCTCCGGCTGTTCCGGGTGAACATCTCCTTGTAAATCCCCCGAGGTTTCTTGTACACCTGTGAAATTTGGCCAAGTTATGCAGTTTGCATTGCTGCAGAATTGCGACTGCCTATCTCTGCCGGGGTTGCAAACATTCAGGCATGGCAGCCAGATAGGCTGGTCCCCGTAGGACACTGCAAGCAGACTGGGTATATCTCCTTCCCGTTCTTCTTACCTCAGTGCTACTGATTCCAGCTTTGATGGCTACACTCTACTCTACCGGAGCAGTAAGTTGAACCTCAACTTATGGCACTTTGTGCAAGTGTTGAGAACGAGAGCCCAGTTGTTTGGCTAGCCACCACTGTCCATTCAGCAGTATGGACGGCACTGTCTACATCTTGCTCTAAATAGTCCGGGGTTGTGTTCAGCCTCTGCCGGGAACACTAAGAATGACGTTCTGAGTTATTGAACATAGGAGCGTTTCACTGCTTTCAAGGCTTCACAGGAAGAATTCCGGAATCTTGCTGCCGTCAAGACTCCGGCTGTTCCAGGTGAACATCTCCTTGAAAATCCCCCGTGGTTTCTTGTACACCCGTGAAATTTGGCCAGGTTATGCAGTTTGCATTGCTGCACAATTGTGCCTGCCTGGCTCTGCCATGGTTGCAAACATTCAGCCGTGGCAGCCAGATAGGCTGGTCCCCATAGGACACTGCCAGCGGACTGGGTCTATCTGCTTCCCGTTCTTCTCACCTGAGTGCTACTGATTCCAGCTTTGACCAGTATACTCTACTCAATCGGAGGAGTAAGTTGAACCTCAACTTATGGCACTTTGTGAAAGTTTGGAGAACTAAAGCTCAGTTGTTTTCCAATCGAAAACACTGCCTATATCTGGCTCTAATTAGTCTATTGCCTACATCTGGCTCTAATTAGTCCACTGCCTACATCTGGCTCTAATTAGTCCACTGCCTACATCTGGCTCTAATTAGTCCACTGCCTACATCTGGCTCTAATTAGTCCACTGCCTACATCTGGCTCTAATTAGTCCACTGCCTACATCTGGCTCTAATTAGTCCACTGCCTACATCTGGCTCTAATTAGTCCACGGATGAGTTCAGCCGAATGACCTCTGCCGGGAACACTCAGAATGAGGTTCTGAGTTATTGCAACATAGGAACGTTTCACTGCTTTCCAGGCTTCTTAGGAAGAATTCCGGAATCTTGCTGCCAGCAGGCCTCTGGCTGTTCCGGGTGAACATCTCCTTGTACATCCCCCGTGGTTCCTTGTACACCCGTGAAATTTGGCCAGGTTATGCAGTTTGCATTGAGGCACAATTGTGCCTGCCTTGCTCTGTCTCAGTTGCAAACATTCAGGCGTGGCAGCCAGATAGGCTGGTCCCCGAAGGACACTGCCAGCGGACTGGGTATATCTGCTTCCTGTTCTTCTCACCTGAGTGCTACTGATTCCAGCTTTGATGGCTACACTCTACTAAACCGGCAGTGTCCATCCAGCACTATGTATGGCACTGCCTACATGTGGCTATAATTAGTCCTCGGTTGGGATCAGCCGAATGACCTCTGCCGGGAACACTCATAATGAGGTTCGGAGTTATTGCAATATAGGAGACTTTCACTGCTTTCAAGTCTTCTCAGGAAGGATTCCGGAATGTTGTTCCCCGCAGGCCTCCGGCTGTTCCGAGTGAACATCTCTTTGTAAATCACCCATTGTTTCTTGTACAGCCGTGAAATTTGGCCAGGTTATGCACTTTGCACTGTTGCACAATTGCGCCTGCCTAGCTCAGCCGCGGTGGCAAACATTCAGGCATGGCAGCCAGATAGGCTGGTCTCCGAAGGACACTGCCAGCGGAGTGGGTATATCTGCATCACGTTCTTCTCACCTGAGTGCTAGTGATTGCAGGTTTGACGGCTACACTCTACTCAACCGGAAAAGTAAGTTGAACCTCAAATTATGGCACTTTGTGAAAGTGTTGAGAACTAGAGCTGAGTTGTTTGGCACGCCACCACTGTCGATCTAGCACTATGGCTGGCAATGCCTACATCTGGCTCTAATTAGTCCACTGTTGTGTTCAGCCGAATGACCTCTGCTGGGAACACTCAGAATGAGGTTCTGATTTATTGCAACACAGGAGCGATTCACTGCTTTCAAGGCTTCTTCGGAAGGATTCCGGAATGTTGCTGCCGGCAGGGCTACGGCTGTTCCGGGTGAACATCTCCTTGTAAATTCCCCGTGGTTTCTTGTACACCCGTGAAATTGGGCCAGATTATGCAGGTTGCATTCCTGTACAATTGCGAATGCCTAGCTCTGCCGCGGTGGCATACATTCAGGCGTGGCAGCCAGATAGGCTGGTCCCTGTAAGACATTGCCAGCGAACTGCATATATCTGTTTCCCATTCTTCTCACCTGAGTGCTACTGATTCCAGTTTTGACGGCTACACTCTACCCAACCGGAGCACTAAGTTGAATCTCAACTTATGGCACTTTGTGAAAGTGTTGAGAACTAGAGCTCAATTGTTTGGCACGCCACCACTGTCCATCCAGCAGTATGGACAGCAGAGTCTACATCTGGCTCTAATTAGTCCACGGTTGTGTTCAGCCGAATGACCTCTGCCGGGAACACTCAGAATGAGGTTCTGAGTTATTGCAACATAGGAGCGTTTCACTGCTTTCAAGGATTCACAGGAAGAATTCCGGAAATTTGCTGCCACCAGGCCTCCGGCTCTTCCGGATGATGATCTCATTGTGAATCCCCCGTGGTTTCTTGGACACCCGTGAAATTTGGCCAGGTTATGCAGTTTGCATTGCTGCACAATTGCGCCTGCCTAGCTCTGCCGCGGTTGCAAACATTCAGGCGTGGCAGCCAGATAGGCTGGTCGCCGTAGGACACTGCCAGCGGACTGGGTATATCTGCTTCCCATTCTTCTCACCTGAGTGCTACTGATTCCTGCTTTGACGGCTACAATCTACTCAACCGGAGCAGTAAGTTGAACCTCAAATTATGGCACTTTGTGAAAGTTTGGAGAACGAAAGCTCAGTTGTTTTCCAATCGAAAACACTGCGGATATCTGGCTCTAATTAGTCCATTGCTACATGTGGCTCTAATTAGTCCACTGCCTACATCTGGCTCTAATTAGTCCACGGTTGTGTTCAGCCGAATGACCTCTGCCGGGAACACTCAGAATGAGGTTCTGAGTTATTGCAACATAGGAGCGTTTCACTGCTTTCAAGGCTTCTCAGGAAGGATTCCGGAATCTTGCTGTCGGTAGGTTTCCGACTGATCTGGGTTAAGATCTCCTTGTAAATCCCGCGTTGTTTCTTGTACACCCGTGAAATTTGGCCAGGTTATGAAGTTTGCTTTGCTGCACAATTGCGCCTGCCTAGCTCTGTCGCGTTGGCAAACATTCAGGCATGGCATCCAGATAGGCTGCTCCCCATAGGACACTGGCAGCGGATTGGGTATATCTGCTTCCCGTTCTTCTGACCTGAGTGCTACTGATTTCAGCTTTGACAGCTTCACTCTAGTCAACCGGAGCAGTAAGTTGAAGCTCAACTTAGTGCACTTTCTGAAAGTGTTGAGAACTAGAACTCAGATGTTGGGCATGTGTCCACAGTCCATCCAGCACTATGGACGGCACTGCCTACATCTGGCTCTAATTAGTCCACGGTTGTGTTCAGCCGAATGACCTCTGCTGGGAACACTCAAAATGAGATTCTGAGTTATTGCAACATAGGAGCGTTTCACTGCTTTCAAGGCTTCTTAGCAAGAATTCCGGAATCTTGCTGCCGGCAGGTCTCCGGCTGTTCCGGGTAAACATGTCCTTGTAAATCTCCCGTGGTTTCTTGCACACCCGTGAAATTTGGCCAGATAATGCAGTTTGCATTGCTGCATAATTGCGACTGCTTAGCTCTGCCCCGGTTGTAAACATTGAGGCGTGGCAGCCAGTTAGGCTGGACACCGTAGGACACTGCCAACGGACTGGGTATATCTGCTTCCTATTCTCACCTGAGTGCTGCTGATTCTAGCTTTGACGGCTACACTCTACTCAACCAGAGCAGTAAGTTGATCCTCAACTTATGGCACTTTGTGAAAGTGTTGAGAACTAGAGCTCACTTGTTTGGCACACCATCATTGTCCAGCCAGCACTATGGACGGCACTGCATGCATCTGGCTATAGTTAGTCCACGGTTGTGTTCAGCCGAATGAGCCCTGCCGGGAACACTCACAATGAGGTTCTGAGTTATTGCAACATAGGAGCGTTTCACTGCTTTCAAGGCTTCTCAGGAAGGATTCCGGAATGTTACTGCCGGAAGGCCTCCGGCTGTTCCCGGTGAACATCTCCTTGTAAATCCCCCGTGGTTTCTTGTACACCCGTGAAATTTGGCCAGGTTATGCAGTTTGCATTGCTGCACAATTGCGTCTGTCTAGCTCTGCCGCGGTTGCAAACATTCAGGCGTGGCAGCCAGATAGGCTGGTCCCTGTAGGACACTGCCAGCAGACTGGGTCTATCTGCTTCCCGTTCTTCTCACCTGAGTGCTACTGATTCCAGATTTGTTGCCTACAATCTACTCAACCGGAGCAAAAAGTTGAACCACAACTTATGGCACTTTATTTAAGTGTTGAGAACTAGAGCTCAGTTGTTTGGCATGCCACCACTGTCCATCCAGCACTATGGACGGCACTGCCTACATCTGGCTCTAAGTAGTCCATGGTTGTGTTCAGCCGAATGACCTCTGCCGGGAACACTCAGAATGAGATTCTGAGTTATTGCAAAATAGGAGCGTTTCACTGCTATCAAGGCTTCACAGGAAGAATTTTGGAATCTTGCTGCCGGCAGTCCTCCGGCTGTTCCGGGTGAACATCTCCTTGTAAATCCCCCGTGTTTTCTTGTACACCCGTGAAATTTGGACAGGTTATGCAGTTTGCATGGCTGCAGAATTGCGCCTGCCTAGCTCTGCCACGGTTGCAAACATTCAGGAGTGGCAGCCAGATTGGCTGGTTCCTGTAGGACACTGCCAGAGGACTGGGTCTATGTGCTTCCCGTTGTTCTCAAATGAGTGCTACTGATTCCAGCTTTGACGGCTACACTCTACTCAACCGGAGCAGTAAGTTGAACCTCAACTTATGGCACTTTGTGAAAGTGTTGAGAACTAGAGCTCAGTTGTTTGGAACGCCACAACAGTCCATCCAGCACTATGGACAGCAAAGCCTACATCTGGCTCTAATTAGTCCACGGTTGTGTTCAGCGGAATGACCTCTACCGGGTACACTCAGAATGAAGTTCTGAGTTATTGCAACATAGGAGCGTTTCACTGCTTTCAAGGCTTCTTAGGAAGAATTCCGGAATGTTGCTGCCGGCAGGCCTCCAGCTGTTCCGGGTGAACATCTCCTTGTAAATCCCCCGTGGTTTCTTGTACACCCGTGAAATTTGGCCTGGTTATGCAGTTTGCATTGCTGCACAATTGTGACTGCCTTGCTCTACCGCGGTTGCAAACATTCAGGCGTGGCAGCCAGATAGGCTGGTCCCCTAAGACACTGCCAGCGGACTGGGTATATCTGCTTCCCATTCTTCTCACCTGAGTGCTACTGATTCCAGCTTTGACGGCTACACTCTACTCAACCGGAGCAGTAAGTTGAACCTCAACTTATGGCACTTTGTGAAAGTTTGGAGAACTAAAGCTCAGTTGTTTTCCAATCGAAAACACTGCCTATATCAGCCTCTAATTAGTCCATTGCCTACATCTGGCTCTAATTAGTCCACTGCGTACATCTGGCTCTAATTAGTCCACGGATGAGTTCAGCCGAATGACCTCTGCTGGGAACACTCATAATGAGGTTCTGAGTTATTGCAACACAGGAGCGTTTCACTGCTTTCAAGGCTTCTCAGGAAGGATTCTGGAATCTTGCTGTCGGTAGGCCTCCGGCTGTTCTGGGTGAACATCTCCTTGTAAATCTGCCGTTGTTTCTTGTACACCCGTGAAATTTGGCCAGGTTATGCAGTTTGCTTTGCTGCACAATTGTGACTGCCTTGCTCTGCCGCGGTGGCAACCATTCAGGCATTCCAGCCAGATAGGCTGCTCCCCATAGGACACTGCCAGCGGACTGGGTGTATCCGCTTCCCGTTCTTCTCACCTGTGTGCTACTGATTCCAGCTTTGACGGCTACACTCTACTCAACCGCAGCAGTAAGTTGAACCTCAACTTCGGGCACTTTCTGAAACTGTTGAGAACTAGAGCTCAGATGTTGGGCATGAGACCACTGTCCATCCAGCACTATGGACGGCACTGTCTACATCTGGCTCTAATTAGTCCACGGTTGTGTTCAGCCGAATGACCTCTGCCGGGAACACTCAGAATGTGGTTCTGAGTTATTGCAACCGAGGAGCGTTTCGTTGCTTTCACGGCTTCTTAGGATGAATTCCGGAATCTTGCTGCTGGCAGGCCTCCGTTGGTTCTGGGTGAACATCTCCTTCTAAATCCCCCGTGGTTTATTTTACACCCATGAATTTTTGCCAGGTTATGCAGTTTGCATTGCTGCACAAATGTGCCTGCCTAGCTCTGCCAAGGTTGCAAACATTCAGGCGTGGCATCCAGATAGACTGGTCCCCATAGGACATTGCCAGCGGACTGGGTATATCTGCTTCCCGTTCTTCTCACATGAGTGCTACTGATTCCAGCTTTGACGCCTACACTCTACTCAACCGGAGCAGTAAGTTAAACCTCAACTTATGGCACTTTGTGAAAGTGTTGAGAACTAGAGCTCAGTTGTTTGGCACGCCACCACTGTCAATCCAGCACTGTGGATGGCACTGCCTACATCTGGCTCTATTAATCCACGCTTGTGTTCAGCCGCATGACCTCTGCCGGGAAAACTCAGAATTAGGTTCTGCGTTCCTGCAACATAGGAGCGTTTCACTGCTTTCAAGGCTTCTTAGGAAGGATTCTGGAAGGTTGCTGCCGGCAGGCCTCCTGCTGTTCCGGGTGAACATCTCCTTGTAAATCCCCCGTGGTTTCTTGTACACCCGTGAATTTTGGACAGGTTATGCAGTTTGCATTGCTGCACAATTGCACCTGCCAAGCTCTGCCGTGGTAGCAAACATTCAGACATAGCAGCCAGATAGGCTGGTCCACGCAGGACACTGCCAGCAGACCTTGTATATCTGCTTCCCGTTCTTTTCACCTGAGTGCTACTGATTCCAGCTTTGAAGGCTAAACTCTACTCAACCGGCAGTGTCCATCCAGCACTATGGACGGCACTGCCTACATCGGGCTCTATTAATCCACGGTTGAGTTCAGCCTAATGACCTCTGCCGGGAACAATGAGAATGAGGTTCTGTGTTATTGCAATATAGGAGCGTTTCACTGCTTTCAAGGCTTCTTAGGAAGGATTCCGAAATGTTGCTGCCGGCAGGCCTCCGGTTGTTCCGGGTGAACATCTCCTTGTAAATCCCCCGTGGTTTCTTGTACACCCGTGAATTTTGGCCAGGTTATGCAGTTTGCATTGCTGCACAATTGTGCCTGCCTAGCTCTGCCGAGGTTGCAAACATTCAGTCGTGGCAGCCAGATAGGCTGGACCCAGTAGGACACTGCAAGCGGACTGGGTATATCTGCTTCCCATTCTTCTCACCTGCGTGCTCCTGATTCCTGCTTTGCCGGCTACACTCTACTCAACCGCAGCAGTAAGTTGAACCTCAACTTATGGCACTTTGTGAAAGTGTTGAGAACTAGAGCTCAGTTGTTTGGCATGCCACGACTCTCCATCCAGCACTAAGGACAGCACTGCCTACCTCTGGCTCTAATTAGTTCACGGTTGTGTTCAGCCGAATGACCTCTGCCGGGAACACTCAGAATGAGGTTCTGAGTTATTGCAACATAGGAGCGTTTCACTGCTTTCAAGGCTTCACAGGAAGAATTCCGGAATTTTGCTGCCAGCAGGTCTCCGGCTGTTCCGGGTGAACATCTCCTTGTAAATCCCCGTGGTTTCTTGTACACCGGTGAAATTTTGCCAGGTTATGCAGTTTGCATTGCTGCACAATTGCGCCTGCCTAGCTCTGCCACGGTTGCAAACATTCCGGTGTGGCAGCCACATAGGCTGGTCCCTGTAAGACATTGCCAGCGGACTGGGTTTATCTGCTTCCCTTTCTTCTCACCTGAGTGCTACTGATTCCAGCTTTGACGGCTACACTCTACTCAAGCGCAGCAGTAAGTTGAAACTCATCTTATGGCACTTTGTGAAAGTGTTGAAAACTAGAGCTCAGTTGTTTGGCACGCCACCACTGTCCATCCAGGACTACGGACCGTAATGCCTACATCTGACTCTAATTAAACCACGGTTGTGTTCAGCCGAATGACCTCTGCCTGGAACACTCAGAATGAGCTTCTGAGTTATTGCAACATAGGAGCATTTCACTGCTTTCAAGGCTTCTTACCAAGGATTCCGGAATGTTGCTGCTGGGAGGCCTCCGGATGTCCCGGGTGAACATCTCCTTGTAAATCCCCCGTGGTTTCTTGGTCACCCGTGAAATTTGGCCAGCGTATGCAGTTTGCATTGCTACACAATTGCGCCTCCCTAACTCTGCCGCGGTTGCAAACATTCAGGCTTGGCAGCCAGATAGGCTGGACCCCGTAGGACACTGCCAGCAGACTGGGTATATCTGCTTCCCGTTCTCACCTGAGTGCTACTGATTTTAGCTTTGACGGCTACACTCTACTCAAAAGCACCAGTAAGTTGAACCTCAACTTATGGCACTTTGTGAAAGTGTTGAGAACTAGAGCTCAGTTGTTTGGCACGCGACCACTTTCCATTCAGCACTATGGAGGAACTGCCTACATCTGGCGCTAATTATTCCACGGTTGTGTTCAGCCGAATGACCTCTGCCGGGAACACTCAGAATGAGGTTCTCAGTTATTTCAACATAGGAGCGTTGCACTGCTTTCAAGGCTTCTTAGGAAGAATTCCAGAAACTTGTTGCCGACAGGCTTCCGGCTATTCCGGGTGAACGTCTCCTTGTAAATCCCAAGTGCTTTCTTGCACACCCGTGAAATTTTGCCAGGTTATGCAGTTTGCATTGCTGCACAATTGCGTCTGCCTAGCTCTGCCGCGGTTGCAAACATTCAGGCGTGGCAGCCAGATAGGCTGGTCCCCATAGGACACTGCCAGCGGACTGGGTCTATCTGCTTCCCGTTCTTCTCACCTGAGTGCTACTGATTCCAGATTTGCTGCCTCCACTCTACTCAACCGGAGCAAAAAGTTGAACCACAACTTATGGCACTTTGTGAAAGTGTTGAGAACTAGAACTCAGTTGTTTGGCATGCCACCATTGTCCATCCAGCACTATGGACGGCACTGCCTACATCTGGCTCTAAGTAGTCCATGGTTGTGTTCAGCCGAATGACCTCTGCCGGGAACACTCAGAATGAGGTTCTGAGTTATGGCAACATAGGTGCGTTTCACTGCTTTCAAGGCTTCACAGGAAGAATTCCATAATCTGGCTGCGCGCAAGCCTCTGGCTGTTCCGGGTGAACATCTCCTTGTAAATCCCCCCTGGTTTCTTGTAAAACCGTGAAATTTGGCTAGGTTATGCAGTTTGCATTGCTGCACAATTGCGCCTGCCTAGCTCTGCCGCGCTTGCAAACATTCAGGAGCGGCAGCCAGATAGGCTGGTCCCCGTAGGACACTGCCAGCGGACTGGGTCTATCTGCTTCCCGTTCTTCTCACCTGAGTGCTACTGATTCCAGCTTTGACTGCTACACTCTACTCAACCGTTGAAGTAGTTGAACCTCAACCTATGGCAATTTGTAAAAGACTTGAGAAATAGAGCTCAGTTGTTTGCCACGCCACCACTGTCCATCCAGCACTATGGACGGAACTGCATACATTTGGCTCTAATAAGTTCTTGGTTGTGTTCAGCCAAATGACCCCTGCCGGGAATACTCAGAATGGGGTTCTGAGTTATGGCAACCTAGGATCATTTCACTGCTTTCAAGGCTTCGTGAGAAGAATTCCGGAATGTTGCTGCCGGCAGGCCTCCGGCTGTTCCGAGTTAACATCTCCATATAAATCCCGCGTGGTTTCTTGTACACGCGTGAAATTTGGCCAGGGTATGCAGTTTGCATTGCTGCACAATTGCGCCTGGCTAGCTCTGCCACGTTTGCAAATATTCAGGCGTGGCAGCCAGATTTACTGATCCCTGTAGGACACTGCCAGCGGACTGGTTATATCAGCTTCCCGTTCTTCTCACCTCAGAGCTACTGATTCCAGCTTTGACGGCTACACTCTACTCAACGGGAGCAGTAAGTTGAACCTCAACTTATGGCACTTTGTGAAAGTGTTGAGACTTAGAGCTCAGTTGTTTGGCACGCCACCACTGTCCATCCAGCACCATGGACGTCACTGCCTACATCTGGCTCTAATTAGTCCACGGTTGTGTTCAGCCGAATGACCTGTGCTGGGAACACTCAGAATGAGTTTCTGAGTTATTGCAACATAGGAGCGTTTCACTGCTTTCAAGGCTTCACAGGAAGAATTCCGGAATGTTGCTGCCGGCAGGCCTCCGGCTGCTCCGGGTGAATATCTCCTTGTAAATCCCCCGTGGTTACTTGTACACCGGTGAAATTTGGCCAGGTTATGCAGTTTGCATTGCTGCACAATTGCGCCTGCCTAGCACTGCCGTGGTTACAAACATTCAGGCGTGGTAGCCAGAGAGGCTGGACCTCGTAGGACACTACCATGGGACTCGGTATATGTGCTTCCCGTTCTTCTCACCTGAGTGCTACTTATTCCAGCTTTGACGGCTACACTGTACTCAACAGGAGCAGTAAGTTGAACCTCAACTCATGGCACTTTATGAAAGTGTTGAGAACTAGAGCTCCGTTGTTTGGCATGCCACCACGGTCCTTCCATCACTATGGACGGCACTGTGTACATCTGGCTCTAATTAGTCCACGGTTGTCTTCAGCCGAATGCCCTCTGCCAAGAAAACTCAGAATGACATTCTGAGTTGTTACAACTTAGGAGCATTTCTCTGCTTTCAAGGCTTCTTAGGAAGAATTCCCGAATGTTTTTGCCGGCAGACCTCTGGCTGTTCCGGGTGACCATCTCCTTGTAAATCCCCTGTGGTTTCTTGTACACACGTGAAATTTGGCCAGGATGTGCAGTGTGCATTGCTGCAGAATTGCGCCTGCCTAGCTCTGCCGCGGTTGCAAACATTCAGGCGTGGCAGCCAGATAGGCTGGTCCCCGTAGGACACTGCCAGCGGACTGGTTCTATCTGCTTCCCGTTCTTTTCACCTGAGTGCTACTGATTCCAGCTTTGACGGCTACACTCTACTCAATCGGAGGAGTAAGTTGAACCTCAACTTATGGCACTTTGTGAAAGTTTGGAGAACTAAAGCTCAGTTGTTTTCCAATCGAAAACACTGCCTATATCTGGCTCTAATTAGTCCATTGCCTACATCTGGCTCTAATTAGTCCACTGCCTACATCTGGCTCTAATTAGTCCACGGATGAGTTCAGCCGAATGACCTCTGCCGGGAACACTCAGAATGAGGTTCTGAGTTATTGCAACATAGGAGCGTTTCACTGCTTTCAAGGCTTCTTAGGAAGAGTTCCGGAATCTTGCAGCCAGCAGGCCTCCGGTTGTTCCCGGGGAACATCTCCTTGTAAATCCCCCGTGGTTTCTTGTACACCTGTGAAATTTTGCTAGGTTATGAAGTTTGCATTGCTCCATAATTTTGCCTGCTGAGCTCTGCCGCGGTTGCAAACATTCAGGCGTTGCAGCCAGAGAGGCTGGTCCCGGTAGGACACTGCTGACAGACTGGGTTTATCTGCTTCCCATTCTTCTCACCTGAGTGCTTCTGATTCCCGCTTTGACAGCTACAATCTACTCAAACGAAGCAGTAAGTTGAACCTCAACTTATGGCACTTTGTGATAGTGTTGAGAACTAAAGCTCAGTTGTTTGACAGGCCACCACTGTCCATTCAGCACTATGGACGGCACTGTCTGCATCAGGCTCTAATTAGTCCACGGTTGTGTTCAGCCGAATGACCTCTGCCGGAAACACTCAGAATGAGGTTCTGAGTTGTTGCAACATAGGAGCGTTTCACTGCGTTCAAGCCTTCTTAGAAAGAATTCCGGAATCTTGCTGCTGGCAGGCCTCCGGCTGTTCCGGGTTAACATCTCCTTGTAAATCCCCCGTGGTTTCTTGTACACCGGTGAAATTTGGCCAGGTTATGCAGTTTGCATTGCTGCACAATTGCGCCTGCCTAGCTTTGCCACGGTTGCAAACATTCAGGCGTGGCAGCCAGAGAGGCTGGTCCCCGTAGGACACTGCCAGAAGACTGGGAATATCTGCTTTCCGATCTTCTCACCTGAGTGCTACTGATTCCAGCTTTGACGGCTACACTCTACTCAACCGGAGCAGTAAGTTGAACCTCAACTTATGGCACTTTGTGAAAGTGTTGAGAACTAGAGCTCAGTTGTTTGGCACGCCACCTCTGTCCATCCAGCACTATGGACGGCACTGCTTACATCTGGCTCTAAGAAGTTCATGGTTGTGTTCAGCCGAATGACCTCTGCCGGGAACACTCAGAATGGGGTTCTGAGTTATGGCAACATAGGAGCATTTCACTGCTTTCAAGGATTCTTAGGAAGAATTCCGGAATCTTGCTGCCGGCTGGCCTCCAGCTGTTCCGGGTGAACATCTACTTGTAAATCCCCCGTGGTTTCTTGTACACCTGTTAAATTTGGTAAAGTTATGTAGTTTGCATTGCTGCATAATTGCGTCTGCCTATCTCTGCCGGGGTTGCAAACATTCAGGCATGGCAGCCAGATAGGCTGGTCCCCGTAGGACACTGCCAGCAGACTGGGTATATCAGTTTCCCGTTCTTCTCACCTCAGTGCTACTGATTCCAGGTTTGACGGCTATACTCTACTCAACCGGAGCAGTAAGTTGAAGCTCAACTTATGGCACTTTGTGCAAGTGTTGAGAACTAGAGCTCAGTTGTTTGGCACGCCATCACTGTCCATCCAGCACTACCGACGGCACTGCTTACATCTGGCTATAGTTAGTCCACGGTTCTGTTCAGCCGAATGACCTCTGCCGGGAAAACTCAAATGAGGTTCTGAGTTATTGCAACATAGGAGCGTTTCACTGCTTTCAAGGCTTCTTAGGAAGAATTCCAAAATCTTGCTTCCGGCAGGCCTCCTGCTGTTCAGGGAGAACATCTCCTTGTAAATCCCCCGTGGTTTCTTGTACACCCCTGAAATTTAGGGAGGTTATGCAGTTTGCATTGCTGCACAATTGCGCCGGCCTACCCATGACGCGTTTGCAAACATTCAGGCGTGGAAGCCAGATAGGCTGGTCCCAGTAGGACACAGCCAGGGGACTGGGTATATCTGCTTTCTGTTCTTCTCACCTGAGTGCTACTGATTCCAGCATTGACGGCTACAATCTACTCAACGAGAGCAGTAAGTAGAACCTCAACTTATGGCACTTTGTGAAAGTGTTGTGAACTAGATCTCAGGTGTTTGGCACGCCACAAATATCCATCCAGCACTATGGAAGGCACTGCCTATATCAGGCTCTAATTAGTCCACAGTTGTGTTCAGCTGAATGATCTCTGCCAGGAACACGTAGAATGAGGTTCTCAGTTATTGCAACCTAGGAGTGTTTCACTGCTTTCAAGGTTTCACAGGAAGAATTCCGGAATCTTGCTGCCGGCAGGCCTCCGGATGTTCCGAGGGAAATCCCCTTGTAAATGCCCCGTGGTTTCTTGTACACCCGTGAAAATTGTCCAGGTTATGCAGTTTGCATTGCTGCACAATTGCGCCTGCCTAGCTTTGCCGCGGTTGCAAACATTCAGGCAAGCAGCCAGATAGGCTGGTCCCCGTAGGACACTGCCAGCGGACTGGGTCTATCTGCTTCCCGTTCTTCTCACCTGAGTGCTACTGATTCCAGCTTTGACGGCTACACTCTACTCAACCAGAGCAGTAAGTTGAACCTCAACTTATGGCACTTTGTGAAAGTGTTAAGAACTAGAGCTCAGTTGTTTGGCACTCCACCACTGTCCATCCAACAGTATGGACGGCACTGCCTACACCTGGCTCTAATTAGTCCACGGTTGTGTTTAGCCCAATGACCTGTGCCGGGAACAATCAGAATGAGTTTCTGAGTTATTGCAACATAGGCGCGTTTCACAGCTTTCAAGGCTTCACTGGAAGAATTCTGGAATCTTGCTGCCGGTAGGCCTCCTGCTGTTCCGGGTGATCATGTCCTTGTAAATCCCCCGTGGTTTCTTGTACACCCCTGAAATTTGGGGCGCTTACGCAGTTTGCATTGCTGCACAATTGCACCTGCCTACCCCTGCCGCGCTTGCAAACATTCAGGCGTATCAGCCAGATAGGCTGGTCCCCGTAAGACACTTCCAGCAAACTGGGTCTATCTGTTTCCAGTTCTTCTCACCTGAGTGCTACTGATTCCAGCTTTGATGGCTACACTCTTCTCAACCAGACCAATAAGTTGAACGTCAACTTATGGCACTTTGTGAAAGTTTGGAGAACTAAAGCTCAGTTGTTTTCCAATCGAAAACACTGCCTATACCGAGCTCTAATTAGTCCATTGCCTACATCGGGCTCTAATTTTTCCACTGCCTACATCTGGCTCTAATTAGTCCACGGATGAGTTCAGCCGAATGACCTCTGCCGGGAACACTCAGAATGAGGTTCTGAGTTATTGCAACATAGCAGCGTTTCACTGCTTGCAAGGCTTCTTAGGAAGAATTCCGGAATCTTGCTGCCGGCAGGCCTCTGGCTGTTCCGGGTGAACATCTAATTATACATCCCCCGTGGTTTCTTGTACACCCGTGAAATTTGGCCAGTTAATGCAGTTTGCATTGCTGCACAATTGCGCCTGCCTAGCTCTGCCGCAGTTGCAAACATTCAGGCGTGGCAGCCAGAAAGGCTGTTCCACGTAGGACACTGCCAGCAGACTTGGTATATCTGCTTCTCGTTCTTCTCAACTGAGTGCTACTGATTCCAGCGTTGATTGCTACACTCTACTCAACCGAAGCAGTAAGTTGAACCTCAATTTATGGCACGTTGTGCACGTTTGGAGAACTAGAGCTCAGTTGTTTAGCATGCGACCACTGTCCCCCCAGCACTATGGATGGCACTGCCTATATCTGGCTCTAATTAGTCCTCGGTTGTGTTCAGCCGAATGACCTCTGTCGGGAACACTAAAAATGAGGTTCTGAGTTATTGCAACATACGAGCGTTTCACTGCGTTCAAGGTTTCTTAGGAAGATTCCGGAATCTTGCTGCCGGCTGGCCTCCGGATGTTCCGGGTGAACATCTCCTTGTAAATCCCCAGTGGTTTCTTGTACACCTGTGAAATTAGGCCAAGTTATGCAGTTTGCATTGCTGCATAATTGCGACTGCCTATCTCTGCCGGGGTTGCAAACATTCAGGCGTGGCAGCCAGTAAGGCTGGTCCCCGTAGGACACTGCCAGCAGACTGGGTATATCTGCTTCCCGTTCTTCTCACCTGAGTGCTACTGATTCCAGCTTTGACGGCTACACTCTACTCAACCGGAGCAGTAAGTTGAACCTCAACTTATGGCACTTTGTGCAAGTGTTGAGAACTAGAGCTCAGTTGTTTGGCACGCCACCACTGTCCATCCAGCACTATGGACGGCACTGCCTACATCTGGCTATAGTTAGTCCACGGTTGTGTTCAGCCGAATGACCTCTGCCGGGAACAGTCAAAATGAGGTTCTGAGATATTGCAACATAGGAGCGTTTCACTGCTTTCAAGGCTTCTTAGGAAGAATTCCAGAATCTTGCTGCCAGCAGGCCTCCTGCTGTTCAGGGTGAACATCTCCTTGTAAATCCCCCGTGGTTTCTTGTACACCCCTGAAATTTGGGGAGGTTATGCAGTTTGCATTGCTGCACAATTGCGCCTGCCTTCCCCTGCCGCGGTTGCAAACATTCAGGCGTGGCAGCCAGATAGGCTGGTCCCCGTAGGGCACTGCTAGGGACTGGTTATATCTGCTTTCCTTTCTTCTCACCTGAGTGCTACTGATTCCAGCTTTGACGGCTACACTCTACTCAACCGGAGCACTAAGTAGAACCTCAACGTATGGCACTTTGTGAAAGTGTTGTGAACTAGATCTCAGGTGTTTGGCACGCCACCAATATCCATTCAGCACTATGGACGGCACTGCCTATATCTGGCTCTAATTACTCCACAGTTGTGTTCAGCCGAATGATCTCTGCGGGGAACACTCAGAATGAGGTTCTGAGTTATTGCCACCTAGGTGCGTTTCACTGCTTTCAAGGTTTCACAGGAAGAATTCCGGAATCTTGTTGCCGGCAGGCCTCCGGCTCTTCCGGGTGAAATCCCCTTGTATATCCCCCGTGGTTTCTCGTACACCCGTGAAATTTGGCCAGGTTATGCAGTTTGCATTGCTGCACATTTCCGCCTGCATAGCTCTGCCGTGTTTACAAACATTCAGGCGTGGCAGCCAGAAAGGCTGGTCATCGTAGGACACTGCCAGCGGACTGGGTCTACCTGCTTCCCGTTCTACTCAACTCAGTGCTACTGATTCCAGCTTTGACGTGTACACTCTACTCGACCGGAGCAGTAAGTTGAACCTCAACTTATGGCAATTTGAGAAAGTTTGGAGAACTAAAGCTCAGTTGTTTTCCAATCGAATACACTGCCTATATCTGGCTCTAATTAGTCCATTGCCTACATCTGGCTCTAATTAGTCCACTGCCTACATCTGGCTCTAATTAGTCCACGGATGAGTTCACCTGAATAACCTCTGCCGGGAACACTCAGAATGAGGTTCTGAGTTATTGCAACATAGGAGCGTTTCACTGCTTTCAAGGCTTCTTAGGAAGGATTCCGGAATCTTGCTGCCGGGAGGCCTCTGTCTGTTCCGGGTGAACATCTCCTTGTAAATCCGCCGTGGTTTCTTGTACACCCGTCAAATTTGGCCAGGGTATGCAGTTTGCATTGCTGCACAATTGTGCCTGCCTAGCTCTGCCGGGATTGCAAAGATTCAGGCGTGGCAGCCAGATATGCTGGTCCCCGTAGGACACTGCCAGCGAACTGGGTATATATGCTTCCCGTACTTCTCACCTGAGTGCTACTGATTCCAGCTTTGACGGCTACACTCTACTCAACCGGAGCAGTAAGTTGAACCTCAACTTATGGCACTTTGTGAAAGTGTTGAGAACTACAGCTCAGTTGTTTGGCACGCCACAACTGTCCATCCAGCACTATGGAGGCACTGCATACATTTGACTCTAATTAGTCCACCGTCGTGTTCAGCCGAATGACCTCTTCCAGGAACACTCAGAATGAGGTTCTGAGTTAGTGCAACATAGGAGAGTTTCACTGCTTTCAAGGCTTCTTAGGAAGAAGTCCGGAATATTGCTGCCGGCAGGCCTCTGGCTGTTCCGAGTGATCATCTCCATGTAAATCCCCCGTGGTTTCTTGTACACCCGTGAAATTTGGCCAGGTTATGCAGTTTGCATTGCTGCACAATTGCACCTGCCAAGCTCTGCCACGGTTGCAAACATTCAGGCGTGGCAGCCAGATAGGCTGGTCCCCATAGGACACTGCCAGCGGACTGGGTCTATCTGCTTCCCGTTCTTCTCACCTGAGTGCTACTGATTCCAGCTTTGACGGCTACACTCTACTCAACCGGAGCACTAAGTTGAACCTCAACTTATGGCACTATGTGAAAGTGTTGAGAACTACAGCTCAGTTGTTTGGCACGACACCACTGTCCATCCAGCACTATGGAAGGCGCCACATTCATCTAGCTGTAATTGGTCCACGGTTGTGTTCAGCCGAATGACCTCTGCCGTGAACACTCAGAATGAGGTTCTGAGTTATGGCAACATAGGTGCGTTTCACTGCTTTCAAGGCTTCTTCGGAAGGATTCCGGAATCTTGCTGCCGGCAGGCCTCTGTCTGTTCCGGGTGAACATCTCCTTGTAAATCCCCCGTGGTTTCTTGTACACCCGTGAAATTTGGCCAGGTTATGCAGTTTGCATTGCTGCACAATTGCGCCTACCTAGCTCTGCCGCAGTGGCAAACATTCAGGCGTGACAGGCAAATAGGCGGGTCCCCGTAGGACTCTGCCATCAGACTGGGTCTATCTGCTTCCCGTTCTTCTCACCTGAGTGCTACTGATTCCAGCTTTGACGGCTACACTCTACTCAACCGTTGAAGTAGTTGAACCTCAACCTATGGCAATTTGTAAAAGACTTGAGAAATAGAGCTCAGTTGTTTGGCACGCCACAACTGTCCATCCAGCACTATGGACGGAACTGCATACATTTGGCTCTAATAAGTTCTTGGTTGTGTTCAGCCAAATGACCCCTGCCGGGAACACTCAGAATGGGGTTCTGAGTTATGGCAACATAGGAGCATTTCACTGCTTTCAAGGCTTCTTGAGAAGAATTCCGGAATGTTGCTGCCGGCAGTCCTCCGGCTGTTCTGAGTTAACATCTCCATATAAATCCCACGTGGTTTCTTTTACACCCGTGAAATTTGGCCAGGTTATGCAGTTTGCATTGCTGCACAATTGCGCCTGGCTAGCTCTACCACTTTTGCAAACATTCAGGCGTGGCAACCAGATTTACTGATCCCTGTAGGACACTGCCAGTGGACTGCGTATATCAGCTTCCCGTTCTTCTCACCTGAGTGCTTCTGATTCCAGCTTTGAAGGCTACACTCTACTCAACGGGAGCAGTAAGTTGAACCTCAACTTATGGCACTTTGTGAAAGTGTTGAGACCTAGATCTCAGTTGTTTGGCACGCCACCACTGTCCATCCAGCACCATGGACGTCACTGCCTACATCTGGCTCTAATTAGTCCACGGTTGTGTTCAGCTGAATGAACTCTGCCAGGTACACTCAGAATGAGGTTCTGAGTTATTGCAACATAGGAGCGTTTCACTGCTTTCCAGGCTTCACAGGAAGAATTCCGGAATGTTGCTGCCGGCAGGCCTCCGGCTGCTCCGGGTGAATATCTCCTTGTAAATCCCCCGTGGTTACTTGTACACCGGTGAAATTTGGCCAGGTTATGCAGTTTGCATTGCTGCACAATTGCGCCTGCCTAGCACTGCCGTGGTTACAAACATTCAGGCGTGGTAGCCAGAGAGGCTGGACCTCGTAGGACACTACCATCGGACTGGGTATATGTTCTTCCCGTTCTTCTCACCTGAGTGCTACTGATTCCAGCTTTGACGGCTACACTCTACTCAACAGGAGCAGTAAGTTGAACCTCAACTTATGGCACTTTATGAAAGTGTTGAGAACTAGAGCTCCGTTGTTTGGCATGCCACCACGGTCCTTCCATCACTATGGACGGCACTGTGTACATCTGGCTCTAATTAGTCCACGGTTGTCTTCAGCCGAATGCCCTCTGCCAAGAAAACTCAGAATGAGATTCTGAGTTGTTACAACTTAGGAGCATTTCTCTGCTTTCAAGGCTTCTTAGGAAGAATTCCCGAATGTTTTTGCCGGCAGACCTCTGGCTGTTCCGGGTGACCATCTCCTTGTAAATCCCCTGTGGTTTCTTGTACACACGTGAAATTTGGCCAGGATATGCAGTGTGCATTGCTGCACAATTGCGCCTGCCTAGCTCTGCCGCGGTTGCAAACATTCAGGCGTGGCAGCCAGATAGGCTGGTCCCCGTAGGACACTGCCAGCGGACTGGTTCTATCTGCTTCCCGTTCTTTTCACCTGAGTGCTACTGATTCCAGCTTTGACGGCTACACTCTACTCAATCGGAGCAGTAAGTTGAACCTCAATTTATGGCATTTTGTGAAAGTATTGACACCTAGAGCTCAGTTGTTTGGCCCGCCACAACTGTCCATCCAGCACTATGGACGGCACTGCCTATATCTGGCTCTAATTAGTCCAGGGTTGTGTTCAGGCGAATGACCTCTGCGGGGAACACTCAGAATGAGGTTCTGAGTTGTTGCAACATAGGAGCGTTTCACTGCTTTCAAGGCTTCTTAGGAAGCATTCCGGAAACTTGCTGTGGACAGGCCTCCCTCTTTTCCTGGTGAACATCTCCTTGTAAATCCCCCGTGTTTTCTTGTACACCCATGAAATTTGGCGAGGTTATGCAGTTTGCATTGCTGCACAATTGTGCCTGCCTTGCTCTGCCGAGGTTGCAAACATTCAGGCACGGCAGCAAGATAAGTGGTCCCCGTTGAACGCTGCCAGCGGACTGGGTCTATCTGCTTCCTGTTCTTCTCTCCTGAGTGCTACTGATTCCAGCTTTGACGGCTACACTCTACTCAACCGGAGCAGTAAGTTGAACCTCAACTTATGACACTTTGTGAAAGTGTTGAGAACTAGAGCTCAGTTGTTTGGCACCCCAACCCCTGTCCATCCAGGTCCATGGACGTCACTGCCTACATCTGGCTCTAATTAGTCCACGGTTGTGTTCAGCCGAATGACCTGTGCCGGGAACACTCAGAATGAGGTTCTGAGTTATTGCAACATAGGAGCGTTTCACTGCTTTCAAGGCTTCTCAGGAAGAATTCCGGAATGTTGCTGCCGGCTGGCCTCCGGCTGTTCCGGGTGAACATCTCCTTGTAAATCCCTCGTGATTTCTTGTACACCCATGAAATTTGGCCAGGTTATGCAGTATGAATTGCTGCATAATTGCGCCTGCCGAGCTCTGGCGTGGTTGCAAACATTCAGGCGTGGTAGCCAGAGAGGCTGTACCTCGTAGGACACTACCATCGGACTGGGTATATGTGCTTCCCGTTCTTCTCACCTGAGTGCTACTGATTCCAGCTTTGACGGCTCCACTGTACTCAACAGGAGCAGTAAGTTGAACCTCAACTTATGGCACTTTATGAAAGTGTTGAGAACTAGAGCTCCGTTGTTTGGCATGCCACCACGGTCCTTCCATCACTATGGACGGCACTGTGTACATCTGGCTCTAATTAGTCCCCGGTTGTCTTCAGCCGAATGCCCTCTGCCGAGAACACTCAGAATGACATTCTGAGTTGTTGCAACGTAGGAGCATTTCTCTACTTTCAAGGCTTCATAGGAAGAATTCCCGAATGTTTTTGCCGGAAGGCCTCTGGCTATTCCGGGTGACCATCTCCTTGTAAATCCCCTGTGGTTTCTTGTACAACCGTGAAATACAGCCAGGTTATGCAGTTTGCATTGCTGCACAATTGTGCCTGCCTAGCTCTGACACGGTTGCACACTTTCAGGCGTGGCAGCCAGATAGGCTGGTCCCCGTAGGAAACTGCCAGCGGACTGGGTATATCTGATTCCCGTTTTTCTCGCCTGAGTGCTACTGATTCCAGCTTTGACGGCTACACTCTACTCAACCGGAGCATTAAGTTCAACCTCAACTTAGGGCACTTTGTGAAAGTGTTGAAAACTAGAGCTAAGTTGTTTGGCATTCCAGCACTGTCCCTCCAGCACTATGGACGGCACTGCCTACATCGGGCTCTAATTAATCCACCTTTGTGTTCAGCCGAATGACCTCTGCCGGGAACACTCAGAATGAGGTTCTGAGTTATTGCAACATAGGAGCGTTTCACTGCTTTCAAGGCTTCTTAGGAAGAATTCCGGAATCTTGCTGGGGGAAGGCCTCCGGCTGTTCCGGGTTAACATGTCCTTGTAAATCCCCCGTGGTTTCTTGTACACCCGTGAAATTTCGCCAGGTTATGAAGTTTGTATTGCTGCACAATTGCGCCTGCCTAGCTCTGCCGCGGTTGCAAATATTCAGGCGTGGCAACCAGATAGGCTGGTCCCTGTAGGACACTGCCAGCGGACTGGGTATATCTGCTTCCCGATCTTCTCACCTGAGTGCTACTGATGCCAGCTTTGACGGCTACACTCTACTCAACCGGAGCAGTAAGTTGAACCTCGACTTATGGCACTTTGTGAAAGTGTTGAGAACTAGAGCTCAGTTGTTTGGCAAGCCACCACTGTCCATCCAGCACTATGGATGGCACTGCCTACATCTTTCTCTAATTAGTCCACGGTTGTGTTCACATAAATGAACTCTGCCAGGAGCACTCAGAATGAGGTTCTGAGTTACTGAAACATAGGAGCGTTTCACTGCTTTCAAGGCTTCTTAGGATGAATTCCGGAATGTTGCTGTGGGCAGGCCTCCGGCTGTTCCGGGTGAACATGTCCTTGTAAATCCCCCGTGGTTTCTTGTACACCCGTGAAATTTGTCCAGGTTATGCAGTTTGAATTGCTGCATGATTGCGACTGCTTAGCTCTGCCGCAGTTGCAAATATTGAGGCGTGGCAGACAGATAGGCTGGACACCGTAGGACACTGCCAGCGGACTGGGTATATCTGCTTCTCGTTCTTCTCACCACAGTGCTATTGATTCTAGCTTTGACGGCTACACTCTACTCAACCGAAGCAGGAAGTTGAACCTCTACTTATGGCACTCTGTTAAAATTTGGAGAACTAGAGCTCAGTTGTTTGGTACGCTACGACTGTCCATTAAGCACTATGGACGGCACTGCCTACATCTTGCTATAGTTAGTCCACCGTTGTGTTCAGCCGAATGACCTCTGCCAGGAACACTCAGAATGACCTGCTGAGTTATTGCAACATAGGAGCTTATCACTGCGTTCAAGGCTTCTTAGGAAGAATTCCGGAATCTTGCTGCCGGCAGGCCTCTGGCTGTTCCGAGTGAACATCTCCTTGTATTTCCTCGTGGTTTCTTGTACACCCGTGAAATTTGGCCAGGTAATGCAGTTTGCATTGCTGCATAATTGCGACTGTCTAGCCCTGTCGCGGTTGCAAACATTCAGGCGTGTCAGCCAGACAGGCTAGTCCCTGTAGGACTCTGCCAGCGGAGTGGGTATATCTGCTTCTCGTTCTTCTCACCTGAGTGCTACTGATTCCAGCTTTGACGGCTACACTCTACTCAACTGGAGCAGTAAGTTGAACCTCAACTTATGGCACTTTGTGAACGTTTGGAGAACTAGAGCTCAGTTGTTTAGCATTTGACCCCTGTCCGCCAAGCACTATGAACGGCACTGCCTACATCTGGCTCTAATTAGTCTTCGGTTGTGTTCAGCCGAATGACCTCTGTCGGGAACACTCAAAATGAGGTTCTCAGTTATTGCAACATAGGAGCGTTTCACTTCGTTCAAGGTTTCTTAGGAAGAAATCCGGAAACTTGCTGCCGGCTGGCCTCCAGCTGTTCCGGGTGAACATCTACTTGTAAATCCCCCGTGGTTTCTTGTACACCTGTGAAATTTGGCAAAGTTATGTAGTTTGCATTGCTGCAGAATTGCGACTGCCTATCTCTGCCGGGGTTGCAAACATTCAGGCATGGCAGCCAGATAGGCTTGTCCCCGTAGGACACTGCCAGCGGACTGCATATATCAGCTTCCCGTTCTTCTCACCTCAGTGCTACTGATTTCAGCTTTGACAGCTACACTCTACTCAACCGGAGCAGTAAGTTGAACCTCAAATTATGGCACTTTGTGCAAGTGTTGAGAACTAGAGCTCAGTTGTTTGGCACGCCACCACTGTCCATCCAGCACTACTGACGGCACTGCCTACATCTGGCTATAGTTAGTCCACGGTTCTGTTCAGCCGAATGACCTCTGCCGGGAACACTCAGAATGAGGTTCTGAGTTATTGCAACATAGGAGCGTTTCACTGCTTTCAAGGCTTCTTAGGAAGAATTCCAGAATCTTGCTTCCGACAGGCCTCCTGCTGTTCAGGGAGAACATCTCCTTGTAAATCCCCCGTGGTTTCTTGTACACCCCTGAAATTTAGGGAGGTTATGCAGTTTGCATTGCTGCACAATTGCGCCAGCCTACCCATGACGCGGTTGCAAACATTCAGGCGTGGCAGCCAGATAGGCTGGTCCCCATAGGACAATGCCAGCGGACTGGGTATAACTGCTTCGGGTTCTTCTCACCTGAGTGTTACTGATTCCAGCTTTGACGGCTACACTCTACTCAACCGGAGCAGTAAGTTGAACCTCAACTTATGTCACTTTGTGAAAGTGTTGAGAAGTAGAGCTCAGTTGTTTGGCATGCCACCACTCTCCCTCCAGCAGTATGGACAGCACTGCCTACATCTGGCTCTAATTAGTCCACGGTTGTGTTCAGCCGAATGACCTCTTCCGGGAACACTCAGAATGAGGTTCTGAGTTATTGCAACAAAGGAGGTTTCACTGCTTTCAAGGCTTCTTAGGAAGGATTCCGGAAACTTGCTGCAGGCAGGCCTCGGGCTGTTCCGGGTGAACATCTCCTTGTAAATCCACCGTGCTTTCTTGTAAACCCGTGAAAATTTGCCAGGTTATGAAGTTTGTATTGCTGCACAATTGCGCCTGTCTAGCTCTGCCGCGTTTGAAAATATTCAGGCATGGCAATCAGATAGGCTGGTCCCCGTAGGACATTGCCAGCGGACTGGGTATATCTGCTTCCCCTTCTTCTCACCTGAGTGCTACTGATTCCACCATTGACGGCTACACTCTACACAACCGGAGCAGTAAGTTGAACCTCAACTCATGGCACTTTGTGAAAGTGTTGAGAACTAGAGCTCAATTGTTTGGCACGCCACCACTGTCCATCCAGCACTATGGACGGCACTGCCTACATCTGGCTATAATGAGTCCACGGTTGATTTGAGCCGAATGACCTCTGCTGCGGACACTCAGAATGAGGTTCTGAGTTATTGCCACATAGGAGCGTTTCACTGCTTTCAAGGCTTCTTAGGAAGGATTCCGGAATGTTGCTGCCGGCAGGCCTCTGGCTGTTTCGTGTGAACATCTCATTGTAAATCCGCCGTGGTTTCTTGTACACCCGTCAAATTTGGCCAGGTTATGCAGTTTGCATTGTTGCACAATTGTGCCTGCAAAGCTCTGCCGCGATTGCAAACATTCAGGCGTGGCAGCCAGATATGCTGGTCCCCGTAGGACACTGCCAGCGGACTGGGTATATCTGCTTCCCGTTCTTCTCACCTGAGTGCTACTGATTCCAGCTTTGACGGCTACACTCTACTCAACCGGAGCAGTAAGTTGAACCTCAACTTATGGCACTTTGTGAAAGTGTTGAGAACTAGAGCTAGGTTGTTTGGCAAGCCACCACTGTCCATCCAGCAATATGGACGGCACTGCCTACATCTTTCTCTAATTAGTCCACGGTTGTGTTCAGCCGAAGGAACTCTGCCGGGAACATTCAGAATGAGGTTCTGAGTTACTGAAACATAGGAGCGTTTCACTGCTTTCAAGGCTTCTTAGGAAGAATTCCGGAATCTCGCTGGGGCCAGGCCTCCGGCTGTTCCGGGTGAACATGTCCTTGTAAATCCACCGTGGTTTCTTGTATACCCGTGAAATTTGGCCAGGTTATGCAGTTTGAATTGCTGCATAATTGCGACTGCTTAGCTCTGCCGTGGTTGCCAATATTGAGGCGTGGCAGACAGATAGGCTGGACACCGTAGGACACTGCCAGCGGACTGGGTATATCTGCTTTTCATTCTTCTCACCTGAGTGCTGCTGATTCTAGCTTTGACGGCTACACTCTACTCAACCGAAGCAGGAAGTTGAACCTCTACTTATGGCACTCTGTTAAAGTTTGGAGAACTAGAGCTCAGTTGTTTGGCACGCCACGACTGTCCATTAAGCACTATGGACGTCACTGCTTACATCTGGCTATAGTTAGTCCACGGTAGTGATCAGCCGAATGAGCTCTGTTGGGAACACTCACAATACGGTTCTAAGTTATTGCAACATAGGAGTGTTTCACTTCGTTAAAGGTTTCTTAGGAAGAATTCTGGAATCTTGCTGCCCGCAGTCCTCCGGTTGTTCCGAGTGAATATCTCCTTGTAAATCCGCCGTGGTTTCATGTACACCCGTGAAATTTGGCTAGGTTATGCAGTTTGTATTGCTGCATAATTGCGCCTGCCTAGCTCTGGCGCGGTTGCAAACATTCAGGCGTGGCAGACAGATAGGCTGGTCAGCGTAGGACACTGCCAGCGGACTGGGTATATCTGCTTCCAGTTCTTCTCACCTGAGTGCTACTGATTCCAGCTTTGACGGCTACACTCTGCTCAAACGGCGAAGTAAGTGGAACCTCAATCTATGGCAATTTGTAAAAGTCTTGAGAACTAGAGCTCAGTTGTTGGCACGCCACCACTGTCCATCCAGCACTATGGACGGCACTGACTACATCTGGCTCTAATAAGTTCATAGTTGTGTTCAGCCGAATGACCTCTGCCGGAAACACTCAGAATGGGGTTCTGAGTTATGGCAACATAGGAGCATTTCACTGCTTTCAAGGCTTCTTAGGAAGGATTCCGGAATCTTGCTGCCGGCAGGCCTCCGGCTGTTCCGGGTGTATATGTCCTCGTAAATGCGCCGTGGTTTCTTGTACACCCGTGAAATTTGGCCAGGTTATGCAGTTTGCATTGCTGCACAATTGTACCTGCCAAGCTCTGCCACGGTTGCAAACATTCAGGCGTGGCAGCCAGATAGGCTGGTCCCCGTAGGACACTGCCAGCGGACTGGGTCTATCTGCTTCCCGTTCTTCTCACCTGAGTGCTACTGATTCCAGCTTTCACGCCTACACTCTACTCAACCGGAGCAGTAAGTTGAACCTCAACTTATGGCACTTTGTGAAAGTGTTGAGAACTAAATCTCAGTTGTTTTCCAATTGAAAACAATGCCTATATCTGGCTCTAATTAGTCCATTGCCTACATCTTGCTCTAATTATTCTACTGCTTACATCTGGCTCTAATAAGTCCACGGTTGTGTTCAGCCGAATGAACTCTGCCGGAAAAACTCAGAATGAGGTTCTGAGTTATTGCAATATAGGAGCGTTTCACTGCTTTCCAGGCTTCTTAGGAAGAATTCCAGAATCTTGCTGCCAGCAGGCCTCTGGCTGTTCCGGGTGAACGTCTCCTTGTACATCCCCCGTGGTTTCTTGTACACCAGTGAAATTTGGCCAGGTTATGCAGTTTGCATTGAGGCACAATTGTGCCTGCCTTGGTCTGTCTCGGTTGCAAACATTCAGGCGTGGCAGCCAGATAGGCTGGTCCCCGTAGGACACTGCCAGCGGACTGGGTATATCTGCTTCCCGTTCTTCTCCCCTGAGTGCTACTGATTCCAGCTTTGACGGCTACACTCTACTCCACCGGAGCAGTAAGTTGAACCTCAACTTATGGCAGTATGTGATAGTATTGAGAAATAAAGCTCAGTTGTTTGGCTCGCCACCACTGTCCTTCCAGCACTATGGACGGCACTGCCTACATCTGGCTCTAATTAGTCCACGGTTGTGTTCAGCCGAATGATCTGTGCTGCGAACACTCAGAATGAGGTTCTGAGTTATGGCAACATAAGACCGTTTCACTGCTTTCAAGGCTTCTTCGGAAGGATTCCGGAATTTTGTTGCCAGCAGGCCTCCGGCTGTTCTGGGTGAACATCTCCTTGTAAATCCCCGTGGTTTCTTGTACACCCGCGAAATTTGGCCAGGTTATGCAGTTTGCATTGCTGCACAATTGCGCCTGGCAAGCTGTGCTGCGGTTGCAAACATTCACGCGTGGCAGCCAGATAGGCTGGTCCCCGAAGGACACTGCCAGCGGACTGGGTATATCTGCTTCCTGTTCTTCTCACCTGAGTGCTACTGATTCCAGCTTTGACGGCTACACTCTACTCAACCGGGGCAGTAATTTGAACCTCAACTTATGGCACTTTGTGAAAGTGCTGAGAATGAGAGCACAGTTGTTTGGCACGCCACCACTGTCCATCCAGCACTATGGACGGCACTGCCTACATCTGGCTCTAAGAAGTTCATGGTTGTGTTCAGCCGAATGACCTCTGCCTGGAACACTCAGAATGACGTGCTGAGTTATTGCAACATAGGAGCGTTTCACTGCGTTCAAGGCTTCTTAGGAAGAATTCTGGAATCTTGCTGCCGGCAGGCCTCCGGCCGTTCCGGGTAAACATCTCCTTGTATTTCCTTCTGGTTTCTTGTACACCCGTGAAATTTGGCCAGGTTATGCAGTTTTCATTGCTGCATAATTGCGACTGTCTAGCTCTGTCGCGGTTGGAAACATTCAGGCGTATCAGCCAGATAGGCTGGTCCCCGTAGGACACTGCCAGCGGATTGGGTATATCTGCTTCTCGTTCTTCTCACCTGAGTACTACTGATTCCAGCTTTGACGGCTACACTCTACTCAACTGGAGCAGTAAGTTGAACCTCAACTTATGGCACTTTGTGAACGTTTGGAGAACTAGAGCTCAGTTGTTTAGCATGTGACCCCAGTCCGCCCAGCACTATCGACGGCACTGCCTACATCTGGCTCTAATTAGTCTTCGGTTGTGTTCAGCCGAATGACCTCTGTCGGGAACACTCAAAATGAGGTTCTGAGTTATTGCAACATAGGAGCGTTTCACTGCGTTCAAAGTTTCTTAGGAAGAAATCCGGAATCTTGCTGCCGGCTGGCCTCCGGCTGTTCCGGGTGAACATCTCCTTGTAAATCCCCCGAGGTTTCTTGTACACCTGTGAAATTTGGCCAAGTTATGCAGTTTGCATTGCTGCAGAATTGCGACTGCCTATCTCTGCCGGGGTTGCAAACATTCAGGCATGGCAGCCAGATAGGCTGGTCCCCGTAGGACACTGCCAGCAGACTGGGTATATCTCCTTCCCGTTCTTCTTACCTCAGTGCTACTGATTCCAGTTTGATGGCTACACTCTACTCAACCGGAGCAGTAAGTTGAACCTCAACTTATGGCACTTTGTGCAAGTGTTGAGAACGAGAGCCCAGTTGTTTGGCTAGCCACCACTGTCCATTCAGCAGTATGGACGGCACTGTCTACATCTTGCTCTAAATAGTCCGGGGTTGTGTTCAGCCTCTGCCGGGAACACTAAGAATGACGTTCTGAGTTATTAAACATAGGAGCGTTTCACTGCTTTCAAGGCTTCACACGAAGAATTCCGGAATCTTGCTGCCGTCAAGACTCCGGCTGTTCCAGGTGAACATCTCCTTGAAAATCCCCCGTGGTTTCTTGTACACCCGTGAAATTTGGCCAGGTTATGCAGTTTGCATTGCTGCACAATTGTGCCTGCCTGGCTCTGCCATGGTTGCAAACATTCAGC
Organism: Dipodomys merriami; assembly: GCF_024711535.1. Lineage (NCBI taxonomy): Eukaryota > Metazoa > Chordata > Mammalia > Rodentia > Heteromyidae > Dipodomys > Dipodomys merriami. The sequence continues at coordinate 1,515,068 of NW_027204015.1, read as the reverse complement.
CGTGGCAGCCAGATAGGCTGGTCCCCATAGGACACTGCCAGCGGACTGGGTCTATCTGCTTCCCGTTCTTCTCACCTGAGTGCTACTGATTCCAGCTTTGACCAGTATACTCTACTCAATCGGAGGAGTAAGTTGAACCTCAACTTATGGCACTTTGTGAAAGTTTGGAGAACTAAAGCTCAGTTGTTTTCCAATCGAAAACACTGCCTATATCTGGCTCTAATTAGTCTATTGCCTACATCTGGCTCTAATTAGTCCACTGCCTACATCTGGCTCTAATTAGTCCACGGATGAGTTCAGCCGAATGACCTCTGCCGGGAACACTCAGAATGAGGTTCTGAGTTATTGCAACATAGGAACGTTTCACTGCTTTCCAGGCTTCTTAGGAAGAATTCCGGAATCTTGCTGCCAGCAGGCCTCTGGCTGTTCCGGGTGAACATCTCCTTGTACATCCCCCGTGGTTCCTTGTACACCCGTGAAATTTGGCCAGGTTATGCAGTTTGCATTGAGGCACAATTGTGCCTGCCTTGCTCTGTCTCAGTTGCAAACATTCAGGCGTGGCAGCCAGATAGGCTGGTCCCCGAAGGACACTGCCAGCGGACTGGGTATATCTGCTTCCTGTTCTTCTCACCTGAGTGCTACTGATTCCAGCTTTGATGGCTACACTCTACTAAACCGGCAGTGTCCATCCAGCACTATGTATGGCACTGCCTACATGTGGCTATAATTAGTCCTCGGTTGGGATCAGCCGAATGACCTCTGCCGGGAACACTCATAATGAGGTTCGGAGTTATTGCAATATAGGAGACTTTCACTGCTTTCAAGTCTTCTCAGGAAGGATTCCGGAATGTTGTTCCCCGCAGGCCTCCGGCTGTTCCGAGTGAACATCTCTTTGTAAATCACCCATTGTTTCTTGTACAGCCGTGAAATTTGGCCAGGTTATGCACTTTGCACTGTTGCACAATTGCGCCTGCCTAGCTCAGCCGCGGTGGCAAACATTCAGGCATGGCAGCCAGATAGGCTGGTCCCCGTAGGACACTGCCAGCGGAGTGGGTATATCTGCATCACGTTCTTCTCACCTGAGTGCTAGTGATTGCAGGTTTGACGGCTACACTCTACTCAACCGGAAAAGTAAGTTGAACCTCAAATTATGGCACTTTGTGAAAGTGTTGAGAACTAGAGCTGAGTTGTTTGGCACGCCACCACTGTCGATCTAGCACTATGGCTGGCAATGCCTACATCTGGCTCTAATTAGTCCACTGTTGTGTTCAGCCGAATGACCTCTGCTGGGAACACTCAGAATGAGGTTCTGATTTATTGCAACACAGGAGCGATTCAATGCTTTCAAGGCTTCTTCGGAAGGATTCCGGAATGTTGCTGCCGGCATGGCTACGGCTGTTCCGGGTGAACATCTCCTTGTAAATTCCCATTGGTTTCTTGTACACCCGTGAAATTGGGCCAGATTATGCAGGTTGCATTCCTGTACAATTGCGAATGCCTAGCTCTGCCGCGGTGGCATACATTCAGGCGTGGCAGCCAGATAGGCTGGTCCCCGTAAGACATTGCCAGCGAACTGCATATATCTGTTTCCCATTCTTCTCACTGAGTGCTACTGATTCCAGTTTTGATGGCTACACTCTACCCAACCGGAGCACTAAGTTGAATCTCAACTTATGGCAATTTGTGAAAGTGTTGAGAACTAGAGCTCAATTGTTTGGCACGCCACCACTGTCCATCCAGCAGTATGGACAGCAGAGTCTACATCTGGCTCTAATTAGTCCACGGTTGTGTTCAGCCGAATGACCTCTGCCGGGAACACTCAGAATGAGGTTCTGAGTTATTGCAACATAGGAGCGTTTCACTGCTTTCAAGGATTCAAAGGAAGAATTCCGGAATTTTGCTGCCACCAGGCCTCCGGCTCTTCCGGATGAAGATCTCATTGTGAATCCCCCGTGGTTTCTTGGACACCCGTGAAATTTGGCCAGGTTATGCAGTTTGCATTGCTGCACAATTGCGCCTGCCTAGCTCTGCCGCGGTTGCAAATATTCAGGCGTGGCAGCCAGATAGGCTGGTCGCCGTAGGACACTGCCAGCGGACTGGGTATATCTGCTTCCCATTCTTCTCACCTGAGTGCTACTGATTCCTGCTTTGACGGCTACAATCTACTCAACCGGAGCAGTAAGTTGAACCTCAAATTATGGCACTTTGTGAAAGTTTGGAGAACGAAAGCTCAGTTGTTTTCCAATCGAAAACACTGCCGATATCTGGCTCTAATTAGTCCATTGCTACATGTGGCTCTAATTAGTCCACTGCCTACATCTGGCTCTAATTAGTCCACGGTTGTGTTCAGCCGAATGACCTCTGCCGGGAACACTCAGAATGAGGTTCTGAGTTATTGCAACATAGGAGCGTTTCACTGCTTTCAAGGCTTCTCAGGAAGGATTCCGGAATCTTGCTGTCGGTAGGTTTCCGACTGATCTGGGTTAAGATCTCCTTGTAAATCCCGCGTTGTTTCTTGTACACCCGTGAAATTTGGCCAGGTTATGAAGTTTGCTTTGCTGCACAATTGCGCCTGCCTAGCTCTGTCGCGTTGGCAAACATTCAGGCATGGCATCCAGATAGGCTGCTCCCCATAGGACACTGGCAGCGGATTGGGTATATCTGCTTCCCGTTCTTCTGACCTGAGTGCTACTGATTTCAGCTTTGACAGCTTCACTCTAGTCAACCGGAGCAGTAAGTTGAAGCTCAACTTAGTGCACTTTCTGAAAGTGTTGAGAACTAGAACTCAGATGTTGGGCATGTGTCCACAGTCCATCCAGCACTATGGACGGCACTGCCTACATCTGGCTCTAATTAGTCCACGGTTGTGTTCAGCCGAATGACCTCTGCTGGGAACACTCAAAATGAGATTCTGAGTTATTGCAACATAGGAGCGTTTCACTGCTTTCAAGGCTTCTTAGCAAGAATTCCGGAATCTTGCTGCCGGCAGGTCTCCGGCTGTTCCGGGTAAACATGTCCTTGTAAATCTCCCGTGGTTTCTTGCACACCCGTGAAATTTGGCCAGATAATGCAGTTTGCATTGCTGCATAATTGCGACTGCTTAGCTCTGCCCCGGTTGTAAACATTGAGGCGTGGCAGCCAGTTAGGCTGGACACCGTAGGACACTGCCAACGGACTGGGTATATCTGCTTCCTATTCTCACCTGAGTGCTGCTGATTCTAGCTTTGACGGCTACACTCTACTCAACCAGAGCAGTAAGTTGATCCTCAACTTATGGCACTTTGTGAAAGTGTTGAGAACTAGAGCTCACTTGTTTGGCACACCATCATTGTCCAGCCAGCACTATGGACGGCACTGCATGCATCTAGCTATAGTTAGTCCACGGTTGTGTTCAGCCGAATGAGCCCTGCCGGGAACACTCACAATGAGGTTCTGAGTTATTGCAACATAGGAGCGTTTCACTGCTTTCAAGGCTTCTCAGGAAGGATTCCGGAATGTTACTGCCGGAAGGCCTCCGGCTGTTCCCGGTGAACATCTCCTTGTAAATCCCCCGTGGTTTCTTCTACACCCGTGAAATTTGGCCAGGTTATGCAGTTTGCATTGCTGCACAATTGCGTCTGTCTAGCTCTGCCGCGGTTGCAAACATTCAGGCGTGGCAGCCAGATAGGCTGGTCCCTGTAGGACACTGCCAGCAGACTGGGTCTATCTGCTTCCCGTTCTTCTCACCTGAGTGCTACTGATTCCAGATTTGTTGCCTACAATCTACTCAACCGGAGCAAAATGTAGAACCACAACTTATGGCACTTTATTTAAGTGTTGAGAACTAGAGCTCAGTTGTTTGGCATGCCACCACTGTCCATCCAGCACTATGGACGTCACTGCCTACATCTGGCTCTAAGTAGTCCATGGTTGTGTTCAGCCGAATGACCTCTGCCGGGAACACTCAGAATGAGATTCTGAGTTATTGCAAAATAGGAGCGTTTCACTGCTATCAAGGCTTCACAGGAAGAATTTTGGAATCTTGCTGCCGGCAGTCCTCCGGCTGTTCCGGGTGAACATCTCCTTGTAAATCCCCCGTGTTTTCTTGTACACCCGTGAAATTTGGACAGGTTATGCAGTTTGCATGGCTGCAGAATTGCGCCTGCCTAGCTCTGCCAGGGTTGCAAACATTCAGGAGTGGCAGCCAGATTGGCTGATTCCTGTAGGACACTGCCAGAGGACTGGGTCTATGTGCTTCCCGTTGTTCTCAAATGAGTGCTACTGATTCCAGCTTTGACGGCTACACTCTACTCAACCGGAGCAGTAAGTTGAACCTCAACTTATGGCACTTTTTGAAAGTGTTGAGAACTAGAGCTCAGTTGTTTGGAACGCCACAACAGTCCATCCAGCACTATGGACAGCAAAGCCTACATCTGGCTCTAATTAGTCCACGGTTGTGTTCAGCGGAATGACCTCTACCGGGAACACTCAGAATGAAGTTCTGAGTTATTGCAACATAGGAGCGTTTCACTGCTTTCAAGGCTTCTCAGGAAGGATTCTGGAATCTTGCTGTCGGTAGGCCTCCGGCTGTTCTGGGTGAACATCTCCTTGTAAATCCGCCATTGTTTCTTGTAGACCCCTGAAATTTGGCCAGGTTATGCAGTTTGCTTTGCTGCACAATTGTGACTGCCTTGCTCTGCCGCGGTGGCAACCATTCAGGCATTCCAGCCAGATAGGCTGCTCCCCATAGGACACTGCCAGCGGACTGGGTGTATCCGCTTCCCGTTCTTCTCACCTGTGTGCTACTGATTCCAGCTTTGACGGCTACACTCTACTCAACCGCAGCAGTAAGTTGAACCTCAACTTCGGGCACTTTCTGAAACTGTTGAGAACTAGAGCTCAGATGTTGGGCATGCGACCACTGTCCATCCAGCACTATGGACAGCACTGTCTACATCTGGCTCTAATTAGTCCACGGTTGTGTTCAGCCGAATGACCTCTGCCGGGAACACTCAGAATGTGGTTCTGAGTTATTGCAACCTAGGAGCGTTTCATTGCTTTCACGGCTTCTTAGGATGAATTCCGGAATCTTGCTGCCGGCAGGCCTCCGGCGGTTCTGGGTGAACATCTCCTTCTAAATCCCCCGTGGTTTATTTTACACCCATGAATTTTTGCCAGGTTATGCAGTTTGCATTGCTGCACAAATGTGCCTGCCTAGCTCTGCCAAGGTTGCAAACATTCAGGCGTGGCATCCAGATAGACTGGTCCCCATAGGACATTGCCAGCGGACTGGGTATATCTGCTTCCCGTTCTTTTCACATGAGTGCTACTGATTCCAGCTTTGACGCCTACACTCTACTAAACCGGAGCAGTAAGTTAAACCTCAACTTATGGCACTTTGTGAAAGTGTTGAGAACTAGAGCTCAGTTGTTTGGCACGCCACCACTGTCAATCCAGCACTGTGGATGGCACTGCCTACATCTGGCTCTATTAATCCACGCTTGTGTTCAGCCGCATGACCTCTGCCGGGAAAACTCAGAATTAGGTTCTGCGTTCCTGCAACATAGGAGCGTTTCACTGCTTTCAAGGCTCCTTAGGAAGGATTCTGGAAGGTTGCTGCCGGCAGGCCTCCTGCTGTTCCGGGTGAACATCTCCTTGTAAATCCCCCGTGGTTTCTTGTACACCCGTGAATTTTGGACAGGTTATGCAGTTTGCATTGCTGCACAATTGCGCCTGCCAAGCTCTTCCGTGGTAGCAAACATTCAGACATAGCAGCCAGATAGGCTGGTCCACGCAGGACACTGCCAGCAGACCTTGTATATCTGCTTCCCGTTCTTTTCACCTGAGTGCTACTGATTCCAGCTTTGAAGGCTAAACTCTACTCAACCGGCAGTGTCCGTCCAGCACTATGGACGGCACTGCCTACATCGGGCTCTATTAATCCACGGTTGAGTTCAGCCTAATGACCTCTGCCGGGAACAATGAGAATGAGGTTCTGTGTTATTGCAATATAGGAGCGTTTCACTGCTTTCAAGGCTTCTTAGGAAGGATTCCGAAATGTTGCTGCCGGCAGGCCTCCGGTTGTTCCGGGTGAACATCTCCTTGTAAATCCCCCGTGGTTTCTTGTACACCCGTGAATTTTGGCCAGGTTATGCAGTTTGCATTGCTGCACAATTGTGCCTGCCTAGCTCTGCCGAGGTTGCAAACATTCAGTCGTGGCAGCCAGATAGGCTGGACCCAGTAGGACACTGCAAGCGGACTGGGTATATCTGCTTCCCATTCTTCTCACCTGTGTGCTCCTGATTCCTGCTTTGCCGGCTACACTCTACTCAACCGCAGCAGTAAGTTGAACCTCAACTTATGGCACTTTGTGAAAGTGTTGAGAACTAGAGCTCAGTTGTTTGGCACGCAACCACTTTCCATCCAGCACTATGGAGGAACTGCCTACATCTGGCGCTAATTAGTCAATGGTTGCGTTCAGCCGAATGACCTCTGCCGGGATCACTCAGAATGAGGTTCTCAGTTATTTCAACATAGGTGCGTTTCACTGCTTTCAAGGCTTCACAGGAAGAATTCCAGAAACTTGTTGCCGACAGGCTTCCGGCTATTCCGGGTGAACGTCTCCTTGTAAATCCCAAGTGCTTTCTTGCACACCCGTGAAATTTGGCCAGGTTATGCAGTTTGCATTGCTGCACAATTGCGCCTGCCTAGCTCTGCCGCGCTTGCAAACATTCAGGCGCGGCAGCCAGATAGGCTGGTCCCCGTAGGACATTGCCAGCGGACTGGGTCTATCTGCTTCCCGTTCTTCTCACCTGAGTGCTACTGATTCCAGCTTTGACTGCTACACTCTACTCAACCGTTGAAGTAGTTGAACCTCAACCTATGGCAATTTGTAAAAGACTTGAGAAATAGAGCTCAGTTGTTTGGCACGACACCACTGTCCATCCAGCACTATGGACGGAACTGCATACATTTGGCTCTAATAAGTTCTTGGTTGTGTTCAGCCAAATGACCTCTGCCGGGAACACTCAGAATGGGGTTCTGAGTTATGGCAACCTAGGATCATTTCACTGCTTTCAAGGCTTCTTGAGAAGAATTTCGGAATGTTGCTGCCGGCAGGCCTCCGGCTGTTCCGAGTTAACATCTCCATATAAATCCCGCGTGGTTTCTTGTACACGCGTGAAATTTGGCCAGGTTATGCAGTTTGCATTGCTGCACAATTGCGCCTGGCTAGCTCTGCCACGTTTGCAAACATTCAGGCGTGGCAGCCAGATTTACTGATCCCTGTAGGACACTGCCAGCGGACTGGTTATATCAGCTTCCCGTTCTTCTCACCTCAGAGCTACTGATTCCAGCTTTGACTGCTACACTCTACTCAACCGTTGAAGTAGTTGAACCTCAACCTATGGCAATTTGTAAAAGACTTGAGAAATAGAGCTCAGTTGTTTGGCACGACACCACTGTCCATCCAGCACCATGGACGTCACTGCCTACATCCGGCTCTAATTAGTCCACGGTTGTGTTCAGCCGAATGACCTGTGCTGGGAACACTCAGAATGAGGTTCTGAGTTATTGCAACATAGGAGCGTTTCACTGCTTTCAAGGCTTCACAGGAAGAATTCCGGAATGTTGCTGCCGGCAGGCCTCCGGCTGCTCCGGGTGAATATCTCCTTGTAAATCCCCCGTGGTTACTTGTACACCGGTGAAATTTGGCCAGGTTATGCAGTTTGCATTGCTGCACAATTGCGCCTGCCTAGCACTGCCGTGGTTACAAACATTCAGGCGTGGTAGCCAGAGAGGCTGGACCTCGTAGGACACTACCATGGGACTCGGTATATGTGCTTCCCGTTCTTCTCACCTGAGTGCTACTGATTCCAGCTTTGACGGCTACACTCTACTCAACAGGAGCAGTAAGTTGAACCTCAACTCATGGCACTTTATGAAAGTGTTGAGAACTAGAGCTCCGTTGTTTGGCATGCCACCACGGTCCTTCCATCACTATGGACGGCACTGTGTACATCTGGCTCTAATTAGTCCACGGTTGTCTTCAGCCGAATGCCCTCTGCCAAGAAAACTCAGAATGAGATTCTGAGTTGTTACAACTTAGGAGCATTTCCCTGCTTTCAAGGCTTCTTAGGAAGAATTCCCGAATGTTTTTGCCGGCAGACCTCTGGCTGTTCCGGGTGACCATCTCCTTGTAAATCCCCTGTGGTTTCTTGTACACACGTGAAATTTGGCCAGAATATGCAGTGTGCATTGTTGCACAATTGCGCCTGCCTAGCTCTGCCGCGGTTGCAAACATTCAGGCATGGCAGCCAGATAGGCTGGTCCCCGTAGGACACTGCCAGCGGACTGGTTCTATCTGCTTCCCGTTCTTTTCACCTGAGTGCTACTGATTCCAGCTTTGACGGCTACACTCTACTCAATCGGAACAGTAAGTTGAACCTCAACTTATGGCATTTTGTGAAAGTATTGACACCTAGAGCTCAGTTGTTTGGCACGCCACAACTGTCCATCCAGCACTATGGACGGCACTGCCTATATCTGGCTCTAATTAGTCCAGGGTTGTGTTCAGGCGAATGACCTCTGCGGGGAACACTCAGAATGAGGTTCTGAGTTGTTGCAACATAGGAGCGTTTCACTGCTTTCAAGGCTTCTTAGGAAGCATTCCGGAAACTTGCTGTGGACAGGCCTCCGTCTTTTCCGGGTGAACATCTCCTTGTAAATCCCCCGTGGTTTCTTGTACACCCATGAAATTTGGCGAGGTTATGCAGTTTGCATTGCTGCACAATTGTGCCTGCCTTGCTCTGCCGAGGTTGCAAACATTCAGGCATGGCAGCCAGATAGGCTTGTCCCCGTAGGACACTGCCAGCGGACTGCATATATCAGCTTCCCGTTCTTCTCACCTCAGTGCTACTGATTTCAGCTTTGACAGCTACACTCTACTCAACCGGAGCAGTAAGTTGAACCTAAAATTATGGCACTTTGTGCAAGTGTTGAGAACTAGAGCTCAGTTGTTTGGCACGCCACCACTGTCCATCCAGCACTACTGACGGCACTGCCTACATCTGGCTATAGTTAGTCCACGGTTCTGTTCAGCCAAATGACCTCTGCCGGGAACACTCAGAATGAGGTTCTGAGTTATTGCAACATAGGAGCGTTTCACTGCTTTCAAGGCTTCTTAGGAAGAATTCCAGAATCTTGCTTCCGACAGGCCTCCTGCTGTTCAGGGAGAACATCTCCTTGCAAATCCCCCGTGGTTTCTTGTACACCCCTGAAATTTAGGGAGGTTATGCAGTTTGCATTGCTGCACAATTGCGCCAGCCTACCCATGACGCGGTTGCAAACATTCAGGCGTGGCAGCCAGATAGGCTGGTCCCCATAGGACAATGCCAGCGGACTGGGTATAACTGCTTCGGGTTCTTCTCACCTGAGTGTTACTGATTCCAGCTTTGACGGCTACACTCTACTCAACCGGAGCAGTAAGTTGAACCTCAACTTATGTCACTTTGTGAAAGTGTTGAGAAGTAGAGCTCAGTTGTTTGGCATGCCACCACTCTCCCTCCAGCAGTATGGACAGCACTGCCTACATCTGGCTCTAATTAGTCCACGGTTGTGTTCAGCCGAATGACCTCTTCCGGGAACACTCAGAATGAGGTTCTGAGTTATTGCAACAAAGGAGGTTTCACTGCTTTCAAGGCTTCTTAGGAAGGATTCCGGAAACTTGCTGCAGGCAGGCCTCGGGCTGTTCCGGGTGAACATCTCCTTGTAAATCCACCGTGCTTTCTTGTAAACCCGTGAAAATTTGCCAGGTTATGAAGTTTGTATTGCTGCACAATTGCGCCTGTCTAGCTCTGCCGCGTTTGAAAATATTCAGGCATGGCAATCAGATAGGCTGGTCCCCGTAAGACATTGCCAGCGGACTGGGTATATCTGCTTCCCCTTCTTCTCACCTGAGTGCTACTGATTCCACCATTGATGGCTACACTCTACACAACCGGAGCAGTAAGTTGAACCTCAACTCATGGCACTTTGTGAAAGAACTAGAGCTCAGTTGTTTGGCACGCCACCACTGTCCATCCAGCACTATGGACGGCACTGCCTACATCTAGCTATAATGAGTCCACGGTTGATTTGAGCCGAATGACCTCTGCTGCGAACACTCAGAATGAGGTTCTGAGTTATTGCCACATAGGAGCGTTTCACTGCTTTCAAGGCTTCTAAGGAAGGATTCCGGAATGTTGTTGCCGGGAGGACTCTGGCTGTTTCGTGTGAACATCTCATTGTAAATCCGCCGTGGTTTCTTGTACACCCGTGAAATTTGGCCAGGTTATGCAGTTTGCATTGTTGCACAATTGTGCCTGCAAAGCTCTGCCACGATTGCAAACATTCAGGCGTGGCAGCCAGATATGCTGGTCCCCGTAGGACACTGCCAGCGGACTGGGTATATCTGCTTCCCGTTCTTCTCACCTGAGTGCTACTGATTCCAGCTTTGACGGCTACACTCTACTCAACCGGAGCAGTAAGTTGAACCTCAACTTATGGCACTTTGTGAAAGTGTTGAGAACTAGAGCTAGGTTGTTTGGCAAGCCACCACTGTCCATCCAGCAATATGGACGGCACTGCCTACATCTTTCTCTAATTAGTCCACCGTTGTGTTCAGCCGAATGAACTCTGCCGGGAACACTCAGAATGAGGTTCTGAGTTACTGAAACATAGGAGCGTTTCACTGCTTTCAAGGCTTCTTAGGAAGAATTCCGTAATCTCGCTGGGGCCAGGCCTCCGGCTGTTCCGGGTGAACATGTCCTTGTAAATCCACCGTGGTTTCTTGTACACCCGTGAAATTTGGCCAGGTTATGCAGTTTGAATTGCTGCATAATTGCGACTGCTTAGCTCTGCCGTGGTTGCCAATATTGAGGCGTGGCAGACAGATAGGCTGGACACCGTAGGACACTGCCAGCGGACTGGGTATATCTGCTTTTCGTTCTTCTCACCTGAGTGCTGCTGATTCTAGCTTTGACGGCTACACTCTACTCAACCGAAGCAGGAAGTTGAACCTCTACTTATGGCACTCTGTTAAAGTTTGGAGAACTAGAGCTCAGTTGTTTGGCACGCCACGACTGTCCATTAAGCACTATGGACGTCACTGCTTACATCTGGCTATAGTTAGTCCACGGTAGTGATCAGCCGAATGAGCTCTGCTGGGAACACTCACAATACGGTTCTAAGTTATTGCAACATAGGAGTGTTTCACTTCGTTAAAGGTTTCTTAGGAAGAATTCTGGAATCTTGCTGCCCGCAGTCCTCCAGTTGTTCCGAGTGAATATCTCCTTGTAAATCCGCCGTGGTTTCATGTACACCCGTGAAATTTGGCTAGGTTATGCAGTTTGTATTGCTGCATAATTGCGTCTGCCTAGCTCTGGCGCGGTTGCAAACATTCAGGCGTGGCAGACAGATAGGCTGGTCCGCGTAGGACACTGCCAGCGGACTGGGTATATCTGCTTCCAGTTCTTCTCACCTGAGTGCTACTGATTCCAGCTTTGACGTCTACACTCTGCTCAAACGGCGAAGTAAGTGGAACCTCAATCTATGGCAATTTGTAAAAGTCTTGAGAACTAGAGCTCAGTTGTTTGGCACGCCACCACTGTCCATCCAGCACTATGGACGGCACTGACTACATCTGGCTCTAATAAGTTCATAGTTGTGTTCAGCCGAATGACCTCTGCCGGAAACACTCAGAATGGGGTTCTGAGTTATGGCAACATAGGAGCATTTCACTGCTTTCAAGGCTTCTTAGGAAGGATTCCGGAATCTTGCTGCCGGCAGGCCTCCGGCTGTTCCGGGTGTATATGTCCTCGTAAATGCGCCGTGGTTTCTTGTACACCCGTGAAATTTGGCCAGATTATGCAGTTTGCATTGCTGCACAATTGTACCTGCCAAGCTCTGCCACGGTTGCAAACATTCAGGCGTGGCAGCCAGATAGGCTGGTCCCCATAGGACACTGCCAGCGGACTGGGTCTATCTGCTTCCCGTTCTTCTCACCTGAGTGCTACTGATTCCAGCTTTCACGCCTACACTCTACTCAACCGGAGCAGTAAGTTGAACCTCAACTTATGGCACTTTGTGAAAGTTTGGAGAACTAAATCTCAGTTGTTTTCCAATTGAAAACAATGCCTATATCTGGCTCTAATTAGTCCATTGCCTACATCTGGCTCTAATTAGTCTACTGCCTACATCTGGCTCTAATAAGTCCACGGTTGTGTTCAGCCGAATGAACTCTGCCAGAAACACTCAGAATGAGGTTCTGAGTTATTGCAACATAGGAGCGTATCACTGCTTTCCAGGCTTCTTAGGAAGAATTCCAGAATCTTGCTGCCAGCAGGCCTCTGGCTGTTCCGGGTGAACATCTCCTTGTACATCCCCCGTGGTTTCTTGTACACCAGTGAAATTTGGCCAGGTTATGCAGTTTGCATTGAGGCACAATTGTGCCTGCCTTGGTCTGTCTCGGTTGCAAACATTCAGGCGTGGCAGCCAGATAGGCTGGTCCCCGTAGGACACTGCCAGCGGACTGGGTATATCTGCTTCCCGTTCTTCTCCCCTGAGTGCTACTGATTCCAGCTTTGACGGCTACACTCTACTCCACCGGAGCAGTAAGTTGAACCTCAACTTATGGCAGTATGTGATAGTGTTGAGAAATAAAGCTCAGTTGTTTGGCACGCCACCACTGTCCTTCCAGCACTATGGACGGCACTGCCTACATCTGGCTCTAATTAGGCTACGGTTGTGTTCAGCCGAATGATCTGTGCTGCGAACACTCAGAATGAGGTTCTGAGTTATGGCAACATAAGAGCGTTTCACTGCTTTCAAGGCTTCTTCGAAAGGATTCCGGAATTTTGTTGCCAGCAGGCCTCCGGCTGTTCTGGGTGAACATCTCCTTGTAAATCCCCCGTGGTTTCTTGTACACCCGTGAAATTTGGCCAGGTTATGCAGTTTGCATTGCTGCACAATTGCGCCTGGCAAGCTCTGCTGCGGTTGCAAACATTCAGGCAAGCAGCCAGATAGGCTGGTCCCCGAAGGACTCTGCCAGCGGACTGGGTATATCTGCTTCCTGTTCTTCTCACCTGAGTGCTACTGATTCCAGCTTTGACGGCTACACTCTACTCAACCGGAGCAGTAATTTGAACCTCAACTTATGGCACTTTGTGAAAGTGCTGAGAACGAGAGCGCAGTTGTTTGGCACGCCACCACTGTCCATCCAGCACTATGGACGGCACTGCATACATCTGGCTCTAAGAAGTTCATGGTTGTGTTCAGCCGAATGACCTCTGCCTGGAACACTCAGAATGACGTGCTGAGTTATTGCAACATAGGAGCGTTTCACTGCGTTCAAGGCTTCCTAGGAAGAATTCCGGAATCTTGCTGCCGGCAGGCCTCCGGCCATTCCGGGTAAACATCTCCTTGTATTTCCTTCTGGTTTCTTGTACACCCGTGAAATTTGGCCAGGTTATGCAGTTTGCATTGCTGCATAATTGCGACTGTCTAGCTCTGTCGCGGTTGCAAACATTCAGGCGTATCAGCCAGATAGGCTGGTCCCCGTAGGACACTGCCAGCGGAGTGGGTATATCTGCTTCTCGTTCTTCTCACCTGAGTACTACTGATTCCAGCTTTGACGGCTACACTCTACTCAACTGCAGCAGTAAGTTGAACCTCAACTTATGGCACTTTGTGAACGTTTGGAGAACTAGAGCTCAGTTGTTTAGCATGTGACCCCAGTCCGCCCAGCACTATCGACGGCACTGCCTACATCTGGCTCTAATTAGTCTTCGGTTGTGTTCAGCCGAATGACCTCTGTCGGGAACACTCAAAATGACGTTCTGAGTTATTGCAACATAGGAGCGTTTCACTGCTTTCAAGGCTTCACAGGAAGAATTCCGGAATCTTGCTGCCGTCAAGACTCCGGCTATTCCAGGTGAACATCTCCTTGAAAATCCCCCGTGGTTTCTTGTACACCCGTGAAATTTGGCCAGGTTATGCAGTTTGCATTGCTTCACAATTGTGCCTGCCTGGCTCTGCCATGGTTGCAAACATTCAGCCGTGGCAGCCAGATAGGCTGGTCCCCATAGGACACTGCCAGCGGACTAGGTCTATCTGCTTCCCGTTCTTCTCACCTGAGTGCTACTGATTCCAGATTTGACCAGTATACTCTACTCAATCGGAGGAGTAAGTTGAACCTCAACTTATGGCACTTTGTGAAAGTTTGGAGAACTAAAGCTCAGTTGTTTTCCAATCGAAAACACTGCCTATATCTGGCTCTAATTAGTCTATTGCCTACATCTGGCTCTAATTAGTCCACTGCCTACATCTGGCTCTAATTAGTCCACGGATGAGTTCAGCCGAATGACCTCTGCCGGGAACACTCAGAATGAGGTTCTGAGTTATTGCAACATAGGAACGTTTCACTGCTTTCCAGGCTTCTTAGGAAGAATTCCGGAATCTTGCTGCCAGCAGGCCTCTGGCTGTTCCGGGTGAACATCTCCTTGTACATCCCCCGTGGTTCCTTGTACACCCGTGAAATTTGGCCAGGTTATGCAGTTTGCATTGAGGCACAATTGTGCCTGCCTTGCTCTGTCTCAGTTGCAAACATTCAGGCGTGGCAGCCAGATAGGCTGGTCCCCGAAGGACACTGCCAGCGGACTGGGTATATCTGCTTCCTGTTCTTCTCACCTGAGTGCTACTGATTCCAGCTTTGACGGCTACACTCTACTCAACCGGATTAGTAATTTGAACCTCAACTTATGGCACTTTGAGAAAGTGCTGAGAACGAGAGCGCAGTTGTTTGGCTAGCCACCACTGTCCATCCAGCAGTATGGACGGCACTGTCTACATCTTGTTCTAAATAGTCCGCGGTTGTGTTCAGTCTCTGCCGGGAACACTCAGAGTGAGGTTCGGAGTTGTTGCAACATAGGAGCGTTTCACTGCTTTCAAGGCTTCACAGGAAGAATTTTGGAATCTTGCTGCCGGCAGGCCTCCTGCTGTTCAGGGTGAACATCTCCTTGTAAATCCCCCATGGTTTCTTGTACACCTGTGAAATTTGGGGAGGTTATGCAGTTTGCATTGCTGCACAATTGCGCCTGCCTACCCCTGACGCGGTTGCAAACATTCAGGCGTGGCAGCCAGATAGGCTGGTCCCCGTAAGACACTGCCAGGGACTGGGTATATCTGCTTTCCGTTTTTCTCACCTGAGTGCAACTGATTCAAGCTTTGACGGCTACACTCTACTCAACCGGAGCAGTAAGTAGATCCTCAACATATGGCACTTTGTGAAAGTGTTGTGAACTAGATCTCAGGTGTTTGGCACGCCACCAATATCCATCCAGCACTATGGACGGCACGGCCGATATCTGGCTCTAATTAGTCCACAGTTGTGTTCAGCTGAATGATCTCTGCCAGGAACACTCAGAATGAGGTTCTGAGTTATTGCAAACTAGGTGCGTTTCACTGCTTTCAAGGTTTCACAGGAAGAATTCCGGAATCTTGCTGTTGGCAGGCCTCTGCCTGTTCCAGGTGAAATCCCCTTGTAAATCCTCCGTGGTTTCTTGTACACCCGTGAAATTTGGCCAGGTTATGCAGTTTGCATTGCTGCACAATTCCGCCTGCATAGCTCTGCCGTGGTTACGAACATTCAGGCGTGGCAGCCAGAAAGGCTGGTCCCCGTAGGACACTGCCAGCGGACTGGGTCTACCTGCTTCTCGTTCTTCTCACCTGAGTGCTACTGATTCCAGCTTTGACGGGTACACTTTACTCAACCGGAGCAGTAAGTTGAACCTCAACTTATGGCAATTTGTGAAAGTTTGGAGAACTAAAGCTCAGTTGTTTTCCAATCGAAAACACTGCCTCTATCTGGCTCTAATTAGTCCATTGCCTACAACTGGCTCTAATTAGTCCACTGCCTACATCTGGCTCTAATTAGGCCACGAATGAGATCAGCCGAAAGACCTCTGCCGGGAACACTCAGAATGAGGTTCTGAGTTATTCCAACATAGGAGAGTTTCACTGCTTTCCAGGCTTCTTAGGAAGAAATCCGGAATGTTGCTGCCCGCAGGCCTCCGGCTGTTCCGGGTAAATATGTCCTTGTAAATCCCCCGTGGTTTCTTGAACACCCCTGAAATTTGGGGAGGTTATGCAGTTTGCATTGCTGCACAATTGCACCTGCCTACCCCTGCCACGGTTGCAAACATTCAGGCGTGGCAGCCAGATAGGCTGATCCCCGTAGGACACTGCCAGCGGACTGGGTATATCTGCTTCCCGTTCTTCTCACCTAGGAGTGCTACTGATTCCAGCTTTGATGGCTACACTCAACCGGAGCAGTAAGTTGAACTTCAACTTATGGCACTTTGTGAAAGTGTTGAGAACTATAGCTTAGTTGTTTGGCACGCCACCACAGTCCATCCAGCACTATGGACGGAACAGCCTACATTTGGCTCTATTAATCCACGGTTGTGTTCAGCCAAATGACCTCTGCCGGGAACACTCAGAATGATGTTCTGTGTTATTGCAACATAGGAGGGTTTCAATGCTTTCAAGGCTTCTTAGGAAGGAATCCGGAAACTTGCTGCTGGCAGGCCTCTGGCTGTTCCGGGTGAACATCTCCTTGTAAATCCCCCGTGGTTTCTTGTACACCTGTGAAATTTGGCGAGGTTATGCAGTTTGCATTGCTGCACAATTGAACCTGCCTGGCTCTGCCGTGGTTGCAAACATTCAGGCGTGGCAGCCAGATAGGCTGGTCCCCGTAGGACACTGTCAGCGGACTGGGTATATCTGCTTCCCGTTCTTCTCACCTGAGTGCAACTGATTACAGCTTTGATGGCTACACTCTACTAAACCGGCAGTGTCCATCCAGCACTATGTATGGCACTGCCTACATGTGGCTATAATTAGTCCTCGGTTGGGATCAGCCGAATGACCTCTGCCGGGAACACTCATAATGAGGTTCGGAGTTATTGCAACATAGGAGACTTTCACTGCTTTCAAGTCTTCTAAGGAAGGATTCCGGAATGTTGTTCCCCGCAGGCCTCCGGCTGTTCCGAGTGAACATCTCCTTGTAAATCACCCATGGTTTCTTGTACAGCCGTGAAATTTGGCCAGGTTATGCACTTTGCACTGTTGCACAATTGCGCCTGCCTAGCTCAGCCGCGGTGGCAAACATTCAGGCGTGGCAGCCAGATAGGCTGGTCCCCGTAGGACACTGCCAGCGGACTGGGTATATCTGCATCACGTTCTTCTCACCTGAGTGCTAGTGATTGCAGGTTTGACGGCTACACTCTACTCAACCGGAAAAGTAAGTTGAACCTCAAATTATGGCACTTTGTGAAAGTGTTGAGAACTAGAGCTCAGTTGTTTGGCACGCCACCACTGTCGATCTAGCACTATGGATGGCAATGCCTACATCTGGCTCTAATTAGTCCACTGTTGTGTTCAGCCGAATGACCTCTGCTGGGAACACTCAGAATGAGGTTCTGATTTATTGCAACACAGGAGCGATTCACTGCTTTCAAGGCTTCTTCGGAAGGATTCGGGAATGTTGCTGCCGGCAGGGCTACTGCTGTTCCGGGTGAACATCTCCTTGTAAATTCCCCGTGGTTTCTTGTACACCCGTGAAATTGGGCCAGATTATGCAGGTTGCATTCCTGTACAATTGCGAATGCCTAGCTCTGCCGCGGTGGCATACATTCAGGCGTGGCAGCCAGATAGGCTGGTCCCCGTAAGACATTGCCAGCGAACTCCATACATCTGTTTCCCATTCTTCTCACCTGAGTGCTACTGATTCCAGTTTTGACGGCTACACTCTACCCAACCGAAGCACTAAGTTGAATCTCAACTTATGGCACTTTGTGAAAGTGTTGAGAACTAGAGCTCAATTGTTTGGCACGCCACCACTGTCCATCCAGCAGTATGGACAGCAGAGTCTACATCTGGCTCTAATTAGTCCACGGTTGTGTTCAGCCGAATGACCTCTGCCGGGAACACTCAGAATGAGGTTCTGAGTTATTTCAACATAGGAGCGTTTCACTGCTTTAAAGGATTCACAGGAAGAATTCCGGAATTTTGCTGCCACCAGGCCTCCGGCTCTTCCGGATGAAGATCTCATTGTGAATCTCCCGTGGTTTCTTGGACACCCGTGAAATTTGGCCAGGTTATGCAGTTTCCATTGCTGCACAATTGCGCCTGCCTAGCTCTGCCGCGGTTGCAAACATTCAGGCGTGGCAGCCAGATAGGCTGGTCGCCGTAGGACACTGCCAGCGGACTGGGTATATCTGCTTCCCATTCTTCTCACCTGAGTGCTACTGATTCCTGCTTTGACGGCTACAATCTACTCAACCGGAGCAGTAAGTTGAACCTCAAATTATGGCACTTTGTGAAAGTTTGGAGAACGAAAGCTCAGTTGTTTTCCAATCGAAAACACTGCCGATATCTGGCTCTAATTAGTCCATTGCTACATGTGGCTCTAATTAGTCCACTGCCTACATCTGGCTCTAATTAGTCCACGGTTGTGTTCAGCCGAATGACCTCTGCCGGGAACACTCAGAATGAGGTTCTGAGTTATTGCAACATAGGAGCGTTTCACTGCTTTCAAGGCTTCTCAGGAAGGATTCCGGAATCTTGCTGTCGGTAGGTTTCCGACTGATCTGGGTTAAGATCTCCTTGTAAATCCCGCGTTGTTTCTTGTACACCCGTGAAATTTGGCCAGGTTATGAAGTTTGCTTTGCTGCACAATTGCGCCTGCCTAGCTCTGTCGCGTTGGCAAACATTCAGGCATGGCATCCAGATAGGCTGCTCCCCATAGGACACTGGCAGCGGATTGGGTATATCTGCTTCCCGTTCTTCTGACCTGAGTGCTACTGATTTCAGCTTTGACAGCTTCACTCTAGTCAACCGGAGCAGTAAGTTGAAGCTCAACTTAGTGCACATTCTGAAAGTGTTGAGAACTAGAGCTCAGTTGTTTGGCACGCCACCACTGTCCTTCCCGCACTGTGGACAGCACTGCTTACATCTGGCTCTAATTAGTCCACGATTGTGTTCATCCAAATGACCTCTGCGGGGAACACTGAGAATGAGGTTCTGAGTTATTGCAAAATAGGAGCACTTCACTGCTTCCAAGGCTTCTTAGGAAGAATTCCGGAATATTTCGTCCGACACGCCTCCGGCTGTTCTGGGTGAACATCCCCTTGTAAATCCCCCGTGGTTTCTTGTACACCCGTGAAATTTGGCCAGGTTATGCAGTTTGCATTGCTGCACAATTGCGCTTGCCTAGATCTGCCGCGTTTGCAATCATTCAGGCGTGGCAGCCATATAGGCTGGTCCTCGTAGGACACTGCCAGCGGACTAGGTATATCTGCTTCCCGTTCTTCTCACTCGAGTGCTACTGATTCCAGCTTTGACGGCTACACTCTACTCAATCGGAGCAGTAAGTTGAACCTCAACTTATGGCACTTTGTGAAAGTGTTGAGAACTAGAGCTCAGTTGTTTGGCACGCCACCACAGTCCATCCAGCACTATGGACGGCACTGCCTACATCTGGTTCTAATTAGTAAAGGATTGTGTTCAGCCGAATGGCCTCTGCCGCGAACACTCGGAATGAGGTTCTGAGTTATTGCAACATAGGAGCGTTTCACTGCTTTCAAGGCTTCTTAGGAAGAATTCCTCAATCTTGCTGCCAGCAATCCTCCGGCTATTCCGGGTGAACACCTCCTTGTAAATCCCCAGTGGTTTCTTGTACACCCGTGAAATATGGCCAGGTTATGAAGTTTGCATTGCTGCACAATTGCGCCTGCCTAGCTCTGCCGCATTTGCAATCATTCAGGCGTGGCATCCAGATAGGCTGGTCCCCGTAGGACACTGCCAGTGGACTGGGTATATCTGCTTCCCGTTCTTCTCACCTGAGTGCTATTGATTCCAGCTTTGTCGGCTACAATCTTCTCAACTGGAGCAGTCACTTGAACCTCAACTTATGGTACGTTGTGAAAGTGTTGAGAACTAGAGCTCAGTTGTTTGGCACGCCACCACGGTCCATCCAGCACTATGGACGGCACTGCCTACATCTGGCTCTAATTGGTCCACGGTTGTGTTCAGCCGAAGGACCTCTGCCGGGAACACTCAGAATGAGGTTCTGAGATATTGCAACATAGGAGCGTTTCACTGCTTTCAAGGCTTCACAGGAAGAATTCCGGAATCTTGCTGCCGGCAGGCCTTCGGCAGTTCCAGGTAAAAATGTCCTTGCAAATCACCCGTGGTTTCTTGTACACCCTTGAAATTTGGCCAGGTTATGCAGTTTGAATTGATGCACAATTGCGCCTACCTAGCTCTGCCGCGGTTGCAAACATTCAGCCATGGCAGCTAGATAGGCTGGTCCCCGTAGGACACTGCCAGCGAACTGGGGATATCTGCTTCCCGTTCTTCTTAGCTGAGTGCTACTGATTCCAGCTTTGATGGCTACAATCTACTCAACCAGAGCAGTAAGTTGAATCTCAACTTATGGCACTTTGTGAAAGTGTTGAGAACTAGAGCGCAGTTGTTTGGCAAGCCAACATTGTCCATCCAGCACTATGGACGGCACTGCCTACATCTGGCTCCAATTAGTCCACAGTTGTGTTCAGCCGAATGACCTCTGCCGGGAACACTCAGAATGAGATTCTGAGTTATTGCAACATAGGAGCGTTTCACTGCTTTCAGGGCTTCACAGGAAGAATTCCGGAATCTTGCTGCCAGCAGGCCTCCGGCTGTTCCGGATGAACATCTCCTTGAAAATCCCTCGTGGTTTCTTTGTCACCCGTGAAATTTGGCCAGGTTATGCAGTTTGCATTGCTGCACAATTGCGCCTGCCTAGCTCTGCCGTGGTTGCAAACATTTAGGCGAGGCATCCAGATCGTCTGGTCTCCATAGGGCACTGCCAGCGGACTGGGTATATCTGCTTCCCGTTCTTCTCACCTGAGTGCTACTGATTCCAGCTTTGACGGCTACACTCTACTCAACCGGAGCAGTAAGTTGAACCTCAACTTAAAGCACTTTGTGAAAGTGTTGGGAACTAGAGCTCAGTTGTTTGGCACGCCACCACTGTCCATCCAGCACTATGGACGGCTCTGCCTACATCTGGCTCTATTTCGTGCACGGTTGTGTTCAGCCGAATGACCTCTGCCGGGAACACTCAGAATGAGGTTCTGGATTGCCGGCAGACCCCAGGAATTCCGCAGTGTTGGTGCTGGCAGGCCTCCGGCTCTTCCCGGTGAACATCTTCTAAATCCACCATGGTTTCTTGTACACCCGTGTAATTTGGCCTGGTTATGCAGTATGCATTGCTGCACAATTGCGCCTTCCTAGCTCTTCCGCGGTTGCAAACATTCAGGCGGGGCAGCCAGAGAAGCTGTTCCCCGTAGGACACTGCAGGCAGACTGGGTAAATCTGCTTCCTGTTCTTCTCACCTGAGTGCTACTGATTACAGATTTGTCGGCTACACTCTACTCAACCGGAGCAGTAAGTTGAACCTCAACTTATGGCACTTTGTGAAAGTGTTGAGAATTAGAGGTCACTTGTTTGGAACGCCACCGCAGTCAATCCAGCACTATGGACGGCACTGCCTATATCTGTCTCTAATTATTCCACAGTTGTGTTTCGCCGAATGACCTCTGCTGGGAACATTCAGAATGAGGTTCTGAGTTGTTGTCACATAGGAGCGTTTCACTGCTTTCAAGGCTTCTTAGGATGTATTCCGGAATGTTGCTGCCGGCAGGCCTCCAGCTGTTCCGGGTGAACATCTCCATGTAAATCCCCCGTGGTTTCTTGTACACACGTGAAATTTGGACAGGTTAGGCAGTTTGCATTGCTGCACAATTGTTCCTGCCTAGCTCTGACGCGGTTGCAAACATTCTGGCGTGGCAGCCAGATAGGCTGGTCCACCTAGGACACTGCCAGCGGACTGGGTATATGTGCTTCCCGTTCTTCTCACCTGAGTGCTACTGATTCCAGCTTTGACGGCTACACTCTACTCAACCGGAGCAGTAAGTTGAACCTCAACTTATCGCACTTTGTGAAAGTGTTGAGAACAAGAGCTCAGTTGTTTTCCATGCCACCACTGTCCATCCAGCACTATCGACGGCACTGCCTACGTCTGGCTCTACTTAGTCCATGGTTATGTTCAGCCGAATAACCTCTGCCGCGAACACTCAGAATGAGGTTCTGAGTTATTGCAACATAGGAGCGTTTAAGTGCTTCCAAGGCTTCTTAGGAAGAATTCCGGAATGTTGCTGCCAGAAGGCCTTCGGCTGTTCCGAGTGAACATCTCCATGTAATTCCCATTTGGTTTCTTGTATACCCGTGAAATTTGGCCAGGTTATGCAGTTTGCATTCCTGCGCAATTGTGCCTGCCTTGCTCTGCCGCGGTTGCAAAATTTCAGGCACGGCAGCTAGATTGGCTGGTCCCCGTTGGACGATGGTCTATCTGCTTCCCGTACTTCTCTCCTGAGTGCTACTGATTCCAGCTTTGACGGCTACACTCTACTCAACCGGAGCAGTAAGTTGAACCTCAACTTAAGGCACTTTGAGAAAGTGTTGAGAACTAGAGCTCAGTTGTTTGGCACGCCACCACTGTCCATCCAGCACTATGGACGGCACTGCTTACATCTGGCTCTAATTAGTCCACGGTTGTGTTCAGCCGAAGGACCTCTGCCGGGAACACTCAGAATGAGGTTCTGAGTTATTGCAACATAGGAGCGTTTCACTGCTTTCAAGGCTTCACAGGAAGAATTCCGGAATCTTGCTGCCGGCAGGCCTTCGGCTGTTCCAGGTGAAAATGTCCTTGTAAATCCCCCGTGGTTTCTTGTACACCCTTGAAATTTGGCCAGGTTATGAAGTTTGCATTGCTGCACAATTGCGCCTGCCTAGCTCTGCCGCGGTTGCAAATATTCAGACAGGGCAGCTAGATAAGTCTGGTCGCCGTAGGACACTGCCAGCGGACTGGGGATATCTGCTTCCCATTCTCAACTGAGTGCTACTGATTCCAGCTTTGACGGCTACACTCTACTCAACCAGAGCAGTATGTTGAACCTCAACTTATGGCACTTGGAGAAAGTGTTGATAACTAGAGCTCAGTTGTTTGGCACGCCACCACTTTTCATCCAGCACTATGCACGGCACTGCCTACATCTGGCTCTAATTAGTCCACGGTTGTGATCAGACGAATGACCTCTGCCAGGAACACTCAGAATGGGGTTATGAGTTAGTGCAACATAGGAGCGTTTCACTGCTTTCAAGTCTTCACAGGAAGAATTCCGGAATCTTGCTTCCGGCAGGCCTCCGTCTGTTCCGGGTGAACTTTTCCTAGTAAATCCCACGTGGTTTCTTGTACACCCGTGAAATTAGGCCAGGTTATTCAGTTTGCATTGCTGCACAATTGCGCTTGCCTAGCTCTGCCGCGGTTGCAAATATTCAGACGTGGCAGCCAGATAGGCTGGTCCCCGTAGGACACTGCCAGCAGACTGGGTATATCTGCTTCCCGTTCTTCTCACCTGAGTGCTACTGATTCCAGCTTTGACGGCTACACTCTACTCAACCGCAGCAGTAAGTTAAACCTCAACTTATGGCAATTTGTGAAAGTGTTGACAACTAGAGCTCAGTTGTTTGGCACGCCACCACCGTCCATCCAGCACTATGGACGGCACTGCCTACATCTGGCTCTAATTCATCCACGGTTGTGTTCAGCCGAATGCCCTCTGCCAGGAACACTCAGAACGAGCTTCTGAGTTATTGCAACATAGGAGCGTTTCACTGCTTTCAAGGCTTCTTAAGAAGAATTCAGGAACTTGCTGCCGGCAAGCGTCCGGCTGTTGTGGGTGAACATCTTCTTGAAAATCTCCTGTGGTTTCTTTGTCACCCGTGAAATTTGGCCAGGTTATGCATTTTGCATTGCTGCAGAATTGTGCCTGCCTACCCCTGCCGCGGTTGCACTCAGGCGTGGCAGCCAGATAGGCTGGACCCCGTAAGACACTGCAAGCCGACTGGGTCTATCTCCTTCCCGTTCTTCTCACTGAGTGCTCCTGATTCCAGCTTTGACGACTACACTCTACTCAACCAGAGCCGTAAGTTGAACTTCAACTCATGGCACTTTGTGAAAGTGTTGAGAACTAGAGCTCAGTTGTTTGGCACGCCACCACTGTCCATCCAGCACTATGGATGGCACTGCCTACATCTGGCTCTAATTAGTCCACAGTTGTTTCAGCCGAATGACCTCTGCCGGGAACACTCAGAATAAGGTTCTGAGATATTGCAACATAGGAGAGTTTCACTGCTTTCAAGGCTTCTTAGGAAGAATTCCGGAATATTGCTGCCAGCAGGCTTCCGGCTGTTCCGAGTGTTCCATGTAAGTCCCCCGTTGTTTCTTGTACACCCGTGAAATTTGGGCAGGTTATGCAGTTTGCATTGCTGCACAATTGTGCCTGCCTAGCTCTGCCGTGGTTGCAAACATTCTGGCGTGGCAGCCTTATAGGCTGGTACCCGTAGGACACTGCCAGACGACTGGTTATATCTGCTTCCCGTTCTTCTCAACTGAGTGCTACTGATTCCAGCTTTGACGGCTACACTCTCTACTCAACTGGAGCAGTAAGTTGTACCTCAACTTATGGCACTTTGTGAAAGTGTTGAGAACTAGAGCTCAGTTGTTTGGCACGCCACCACTGTCCATCCAGCACTATGGACGGCACTGCCTACATATGTCTCTAATTAGTCCACGGTTGTGTTCAGCCGAATGACCTCTGCCGGGAACACTCAGAATGAGGTTCTGAGTTATTGCAACATAGGAGCCTTTCACTGCTTTTAAGGCTTCACAGGAAGAATTCCGGAATCTTGCTGCCCGCAGGCCTCCGACTGTTCCGGGTGAATATCTCCTTGTAAATCCCCCGTGGATTCTTGTACATCCGTGAAATTTGGCCAGGTTATGCAGTTTGCATTGCTGCACAATTGCGCCTGCGTAGCTCTGCCACGGTTGCAAATATTTTGGCAAGGCATGCAGATAGGCTGGTCCCCGTAGGACAATGCCAGCGGACTGGGTCTACCTGCTTCCCGTTCTTCTCACCTGAGTGCTACTGATTCCAGCTTTGACGGCTACACTCTTCAACGGGAGCAGTAAGTTGAACCTCTACTTACGGCACTTTGTGAAAGTGTTGAGAACAAGAGCTAAGTTGTTTGGCAAGCCACCACTGTCCATCCAGCACTATGGACGGCACTTCCTACGTCTGGCTCTAATTAGTCCATGGTTGTGTTCAGCTGAATGACCTCTGCCGGGAACACTCAGAATGAGGTTCTGAGTTATTGCAACATAGGAGCGTTTCACTGCTTTCAAGGCTTCACATGAAGAATTCCCGAATCTTCCTGCAAGCAGGACTCCAGCTATTCCGGGTGAACATATCCTTGTAAATCCCTCGTGCTTTCTTATACACCTGTGAAATTTGGCCAGGTTTTGCAGTTTGCATTGCTGCACAATTGCGCCTGCCTAGCTCTGCCGCGGTTGCAAATATTCAGGCGTGGCAGCCGGATAGGCTGGTCCCGGTAGGACACTGCCAGGGGAATGGGTCTATGTGCTTCCCGTTGTTCTCAACTGAGTGCAACTGATTCCAGGTTTGACGGCTACACTCTACTCAACGGGAGCAGTAAGTTGAACCTCTACTTATGGCACTTTGGGAAAGTGTTGAGAACTAGAGCTCAGTTGTTTGGCACGCCACCACTGTCCATCCAGCCCTATGGACTGCACTGCCTACATCTGACTCTAATTCGTCCACGGTTTTTTTCAGCCGAATGACCTCTGCCGGGAACACTCAGAATGAGGTTCTGAGTTAATGCAACATAGGGCGTTTCACTGTTTTCAAGGCTTTACAGGATGAATTCCGGAATCTTGCTGCAGGTAGGCCTCCGGCTGTCCCGGGTGAACATATACTTGTAAATCCCGCGTGGTTTCTTGTACACTCGTGAAATTTGGCCAGGCTTTGCAGTTTGCATTGCTGCACAATTGCGGCTGCCTAGCTCTGCCGCGGTTGCAAACATTCAGGCGTGGCAGCCAGGTAGGCTGGTCCCTGTAGGACACTGCCAGCGGACTGGGTCTATCTGCTTCCCGTTTTTCTCACCTGAGTGCTACTGATTCCAGCTTTGACGGCTACACTCTACTCAACCGGCGCAGTAAGTTGAACCTCAACTTATGGCACTCTGTGAAAGTGTTGAGAACTAGAGCTCAGTTGCTTGGCCCGCCAAAACTGTCCATCCAGCACTATGGACGGCACTGCCTACATCTGGCTCTAATTAGTCCACGGTTTTGTTCAGCCGAATGACCTCTGCCAGGAACACTCAGAATGAGGTTCTGAGTTAATGCAACATAGGGCGTTTCACTGCTTTGAAGGCTTCTCATTAAAAATTCCGGAAACATGGTACCGGCAGGCCTCCAGCTGTTCCGGGTGAACATCTCCTTGTAAATCCCCCGTGGTTTCTTGTACACCCGTGAAATTTGGCCAGGTTATGCAGTTTGCCTTGCTGCACAATTGTGCCTGCCTAGCTCTGCCACGGTTGCAAACATTCAGGCGTGGCAGCCCCATAGGCTGGTCCCCGTAGGACACTGCCAGCGGACTGGTTATATCTGCTTCCCATTCTTCTCACCTGAGTGCTACTGATTCCAGTTTTGAGGGCTACACTCTACTCAACTGGATAAGTAAGTTGCACCTCTACTTATGGCAATCTGTGAAAGTTTGTAGAACTAAAGCTCAGTTGTTTTCCAATCGAAAACACTGCCTACATCTGGCTCTAATTAGTCCATTGTCTACATCTGTCTCTAAATAGTCCACTGCCTACATCTAATTAGTCCACGGATAAGTTCAGCCGAATGACCTCTGCCGGGAACACTCAGAATGAGGTTCTGAGTTATAGCAACATAGGAGCATTTCACTGCTTTCAAGGCTGCTTAGGAAGAATTCCGGAATCTTGCTGCCAGCAGGCCTCTGGCTGTTCCGGGTGAACATCTCCTTGTAAATCCCCCGTGAAATTTGGCGAGGTTTTGCAGTTTGAATTGCTGCACAAGTGCGCCTGCCTAGTTCTGCCACGGTTGCAAATATTCAGGCGTGGCAGCCAGATCGGCTGGTCCCTGTAGGACACTGCCAGAGGACTGGGTCTATCTGCTTCCCATTATTCTCACCTGAGTGCTACTGATTCCAGCTTTGACGGCTACACTCTACTCAACCGGAGCAGTAAGTTGAACCTCAACTTCTGGCTATTTGTGAAAGTGTTGGGAACTAGAGCTCAGTTTTTTGGCCCGCAACCACTCTCCATAAAGCACTATGGAAGTCAGTGCCTACATCTGGCTCTAATTAGTCCACGGTTGTGTTCAGCTCAATGACCTCTGCCGGGAACACTCAGAATGAGTTTCTGAGTTATTGCAACATAGGAGCGTTTAACTGCTTTCAAGGCTTCTTAGGAAGAATTCCGGAATGTTGCTGCCAGAAGGCCTCGTGCTGTTCCGAGTGAATATCTCCATGTAACTCCCACGTGGTTTCTTGTACACCGTGAAATTTGGCCAGGTTATGCAGTTTGCATTGCTGCACAATTGTGCCTGCCTAGCTCTGCCGTGGATGCAAACATTCTGACGTGGCAGCGAGCTAGGCTGTTCCCAGTAGGTCACTGCCAGCGGACTGGGTATATCTGCTTCCCGTTCTTCTCACCTGAGTGCTACTGATTCCAGCTTTGACGGCTACACTCTACTCAACCGGAGCAGTAAGTGGAACCTCAACTTATGGCACTTTGTTAAAGTGTTGAGAACTAGAGCTCAGTTGTTTGGCACGCCACGACTGTCCATCCAGCACTATGGACGGCACTGCCTACATCTGGCTATAGTTAGTCCACGGTTGTGTTCAGCCGAATGACCTCTGCCGGGAACAGTCAAAATGAGGTTCTGAGATATTGCAACACAGGAGCGTTTCACTGCTTTCAAGGCTTCTTAGGAAGAATTCCAGAATCTTGCTGCTGGCATGCCTCCTGCTGTTCAGGGTGAACATCTCCTTGTAAATCCCCCGTGGTTTCTTGTACACCCCTGAAATTTGGGGAGGTTATGCAGTTTGCATTGCTGCACAATTGCGCCTGGCTACCCCTGCCTCGGTTGCAAACATTCAGGCGTGGCAGCCACTTAGGCTGGTCCCCGTAGGACACTGCCAGGGACTGGGTATATCTGCTTTCCGTTCTACTCACCTGAGTACTACTGATTCCAGCTTTGACGGCTACACTCTACTCAACCGGAGCAGTAAGTAGAACCTCAACGTATGGCACTTTGTGAAAGTGTTGTGAACTAGATCTCAGGTGTTTGGCTCGCCACCAATATCCATCCAGCACTATGGACGGCACTGCCTATATCTGGC
Organism: Dipodomys merriami; assembly: GCF_024711535.1. Classification (NCBI taxonomy): domain Eukaryota; kingdom Metazoa; phylum Chordata; class Mammalia; order Rodentia; family Heteromyidae; genus Dipodomys; species Dipodomys merriami. The sequence goes on along the minus strand of NW_027204015.1, from coordinate 1,486,656 downwards.
TCTAATTAGTCCACAGTTGTGTTCAGCCGAATGATCTCTGCCGGGAACACTCAGAATGAGGTTCTGAGTTATTGCAACCTAGGTGCGTTTCACTGCTTTCAAGGTTTCACAGGAAGAATTCCGGAATCTTGCTGCCGGCAGGCCTCCGGCTGTTCCGGGTGAAATCCCCTTGTATGTCCCCCGTGGTTTCTTGTACACCCGTGAAATTTAGCCAGGTTGTGCAGTTTGCATTGCTGCACATTTCCGCCTGCATAGCTCTGCCGTGTTTACAAACATTCAGGCGTAGCAGCCAGAAAGGCTGGTCCCTGTAGGACACTGCCAGCGGACTGGGTCTACCTGTTTCCCAGTCTACTCACCTCAGTGCTACTGATTCCAGCTTTGACGGGTACACTCTACTCGACCGGAGCAGTAAGTTGAACCTCAACTTAATTCAATTTGTGAAAGTTTGGAGAACTAAATCTCAGTTGTTTTCCAATCGAAAACACTGCCTGTATCTGGCTCTAATTAGTCCATTGCCTACATCTGGCTCTAATTAGTCCACTGCCTACATCTGGCTCTAATTAGTCCACGGATAAGTTCACCTGAATGACCTCTGCTCGGAACACTGAGAATGAGGTTCTGAGTTATTGCAACATAGGAGGGTTTCACTGCTTGCAAGGCTTCTTAGTAAGAATTTTGGAATCTTGTTGCCGGCAGGCCTCTGGCTGTTCCGGGTGAACATCTCCTTGTACATCCCCCTTGGTTTCTTGTACACCCGTGAAATTTGGCCAGGTTATGCAATTTGCACTGCTGCACAATTGCGCCTGTCTAGCTCTGCCACGGTTGCAAACATTCAGGCGTGGCAGCCAGATAGGCTGGTCCCCGTAAGACATTGCCACCGGACTGGGTATATCTGCTTCCCGTTCTTCTCACCTGAGTGCTACTCATTCCAGCTTTGACGGCTACAATCTACTCAACCGGAGCAGTAAGGTGAAGCTCAACTTAGGGTACTTTCTGAAAGTGTTGAGAACTACAGCTCAGTTTTTGGGCATGCGACCACTGTCCATCCAGCACTATGGACGGCACTGCATACATCAGGCTCTAATTAGTCCACGGTTGTGTTTACCCGAATGATCTCTGCCGGGAACACTCAGAAAGAGGTTCTGAGTTATTGCCACATGGGAGCGTTTCACTGCTTTCAAGGCTTCTTAGGAAGGATTCCGGAATGTTGCTGCTGGCAGGCCTCTGGCTGTTCCGGGTGAACATCTCCTTGTAAATCCCCCGTGGTTTCTTGTACACCCTTGAAATTTGGCCAGGTTATGCAGTTTGCATTGCTGCACAATTGCGCCTGCCAAGCTCTTCCGCGATTGCAAACATTCAGGCGTGGCAGCCACATAGGCTGGTCCCCGTAGGACACTGCCAGCAGATTTGGTATATCTGCTTCCCGATCTTCAAACCTGAGTCCTACTAATGCCAGCTTTGACGGCTACACTCTACTCAACCGGAGCAGGAAGTTGAAACTCAACTTAGTGCACTTTGTGCAAGTGTTGAGAACTAGAGCTCAGTTATTTGGCGCGCCACCACTGTCTATCCAGCACTATGGACGGCACTGCCTACATCTGGCTGTAATTAGTCCACGGTTGTGTTCAACCGAATGACCTCTGCCGGGAACACTCAGAATGAGGTTCTGAGTTATGGCAACATAGGAGCATTTCATTGCTTTCAAGGCTTCTTAGGAAGGATTCCGGAATCTTGCTGCCGGCAGGCCTCCGGCTGTTCCGGGTGAACATCTCCCTGTAAATCTCCCGTGGTTTCTTTTACACCCGTGAAATTTGGCCAGGTTATGCACTTTGCATTGCTGCAAAATTGTGCCTGCCTATCTCTGCCGCGGTTGCAAACATTCACGCGTGGCAGCTAGATAGTCTGGTTCCCGTAGGACACTGCCAGCGGACTGGGTCTATCTGCTTCCCGTTCTTCTCACCTGAGTTCTACTGATTCCAGCTTTGACGGCTACACTCTACTCAACCGGAGCAGTAAGTTGAACCTCAACTTATGGCACTTTGTGAAAGTGTTGAGAACTAGAGCTCAGTTGTTTGGCACGCCACCACTGTCAATCCAGCACTATGGACGGCACTACCTACATCTGGCTCTAATTAGTCCAGGATTGTGTTCAGCCGAATGACCTCTGCTGGGAACACTCAGAATGAGCTTCTGAGTTATTGCAACATAGGAGCGTTTCACTGCTTTCAAGGCTTGACAGGACGAATTCCGGAATCTTGCTGCCGGGAGACCTCCGGTTGTTCCGGGTGAACATCTCCTTGTAAATCACCCGTGGTTTCTTGTAAAACCGTGAAATTTGGCTAGGTTATGCAGTTTGCATTGCTGCACAATTGCGCCTGCCTAACTCTGCCGCGCTTGCAAACATTCAGGCGCGGCAGCCAGATAGGCTGGTCCCCGTAGGACACTGCCAGCGGACTGGGTCTATCTGCTTCCCGTTCTTCTCACCTGAGTGCTACTGATTCCAGCTTTGACGGCTACACTCTACTCAACCGGAGCATTAAGTTGAACCTCAACTTATGGCACTTTGTGAAAGTGTTGAGAACTAGAGCTCAGTTGTTTGGCATGCCACCACTGTCCATCAAGCACTATGGATGGAAATGCCTACATCTGGCTCTAATTACTCCACTGTTGTGTTCAGCCGAATGACCTCTGCTGGGAACACTCAGAATGATTTTCTGAGTTATTGCAACATAGGAGCGTTTCACTGCTTTCAAGGCTTCACAGGAAGAATTCCGGAATCTTGCTGCAGGGAGACCTCCGGTTGTTCCGGGTGAACATCTCCTTGTAAATCCCACGTGGTTTCTTGTACACCCGTGAAATTTGGCCAGGTTATGCAGTTTGCATTGCTGCACAATTGCGCCTGCCTAGCTCTGCCGCAGTGGCAAACATTCAGGCGTGACAGGCAAATAGGCAGGTCCTCGTAGGACTCTGCCAGCGGACTGGGTCTATCTGCTTCCCGTTCTTCTCACGTGAGTGCGACTGATTCCAGCATTTACGGCTACACTCTACTCAACCGGCGAAGTATGTTGAACCTCAACCTGTGGCAATTTGTAAAAGTCTTGAGAATTAGAGCTCAGTTGTTTGGCACACCACCACTGTCCATCCAGCCCTATGGATGGCACTGCCTACATCTGGCTCTAATAAGTTCATGGTTGTGTTCAGCCGAATGACCTCTGCCGGGAACACTCAGAATGGGGTTGGAGTTTTGGCAACATAGGAGCGTTTCACTGCTTTCAAGGCTTCTTAGGAAGGATTCCGGAATCTTGCTGCCGGCAGGCCTCCGGCTGTTCCGGGTGAACATGTCCTCGTAAATGCCCCGTGGTTTCTTGTACAGCCGTGAAATTTGGCCAGGTTTTGCAGTTTGCATTGCTGCACAATTGCGCCATCCCTGCTCTGCCGCACTTGCAAACATTCAGGCATGGCAGCTAGATAGGCTGGTCCCCGAAGGACACTGCCAGCGGACTGGGTCTATCTGCTTCCCGTTCTTCTCACCTGAGTGGTACTGATTCCAGCTTTGACGGCTACACTCTACTCAACCGGAGCAGTATGTTGTACCTCAACTTATGGCACTTTGTGAAAGTGTTGAGAACTAGAGCTCAGTTGATTGACACGCCACAATTGTCCATCCAGCACTATGGAGGCACTGCATACATCTGGCTCTAATTAGTCCACCGTTGTGTTCAGCCGAATGACCTCTTAAAGGAACACTCAGAATGAGGTTCTGAGGTATTGCAACATAGGAGAGTTTCACTGCTTTCCAGGCTTCTTAGGAAGAATTCCGGTATATTGCTGCCAGCAGGCTTCCGGCTGTTCCGAGTGTTCCATGTAAGTCCCCCGTTGTTTCTTGTACACCCGTGAAATTTGGGCAGGTTATGCAGTTTGCATTGCTGCACAATTGTGCCTGCCTAGCTTTGCCGTGGTTGCAAACATTCTGGCGTGGCAGCCTTATAGGCTGGTACCCGTAGGACACTGCCAGACGACTGGTTATATCTGCTTCCCGTTCTTCTCAACTGAGTGCTACTGATTCCAGCTTTGACGGCTACACTCTCTACTCAACTGGAGCAGTAAGTTGTACCTCAACTTATGGCACTTTGTGAAAGTGTTGAGAACTAGAGCTCAGTTGTTTGGCACGCCACCACTGTCCATCCAGCACTATGGACGGCACTGCCTACATATGTCTCTAATTAGTCCACGGTTGTGTTCAGCCGAATGACCTCTGCCGGGAACACTCAGAATGAGGTTCTGAGTTATTGCAACATAGGAGCCTTTCACTGCTTTTAAGGCTTCACAGGAAGAATTCCGGAATCTTGCTGCCCGCAGGCCTCCGACTGTTCCGGGTGAATATCTCCTTGTAAATCCCCCGTGGATTCTTGTACACCCGTGAAATTTGGCCAGGTTATGCAGTTTGCATTGCTGCACAATTGCGCCTGCGTAGCTCTGCCACGGTTGCTAATATTTTGGCAAGGCATGCAGATAGGCTGGTCCCCGTAGGACAATGCCAGCGGACTGGGTCTACCTGCTTCCCGTTCTTCTCACCTGAGTGCTACTGATTCCAGCTTTGACGGCTACACTCTTCAACGGGAGCAGTAAGTTGAACCTCTACTTACGGCACTTTGTGAAAGTGTTGAGAACAAGAGCTAAGTTGTTTGGCAAGCCACCACTGTCCATCCAGCACTATGGACGGCACTTCCTACGTCTGGCTCTAATTAGTCCATGGTTGTGTTCAGCTGAATGACCTCTGCCGGGAACACTCAGAATGAGGTTCTGAGTTATTGCAACATAGGAGCGTTTCACTGCTTTCAAGGCTTCACATGAAGAATTCCCGAATCTTCCTGCAAGCAGGACTCCAGCTATTCCGGGTGAACATATCCTTGTAAATCCCTCGTGCTTTCTTATACACCTGTGAAATTTGGCCAGGTTTTGCAGTTTGCATTGCTGCACAATTGCGCCTGCCTAGCTCTGCCGCGGTTGCAAATATTCAGGCGTGGCAGCCGGATAGGCTGGTCCCGGTAGGACACTGCCAGGGGAATGGGTCTATGTGCTTCCCGTTGTTCTCAACTGAGTGCAACTGATTCCAGGTTTGACGGCTACACTCTACTCAACGGGAGCAGTAAGTTGAACCTCTACTTATGGCACTTTGGGAAAGTGTTGAGAACTAGAGCTCAGTTGTTTGGCACGCCACCACTGTCCATCCAGCCCTATGGACTGCACTGCCTACATCTGACTCTAATTCGTCCACGGTTTTTTTCAGCCGAATGACCTCTGCCGGGAACACTCAGAATGAGGTTCTGAGTTAATGCAACATAGGGCGTTTCACTGTTTTCAAGGCTTTACAGGATGAATTCCGGAATCTTGCTGCAGGTAGGCCTCCGGCTGTCCCGGGTGAACATATACTTGTAAATCCCGCGTGGTTTCTTGTACACTCGTGAAATTTGGCCAGGCTTTGCAGTTTGCATTGCTGCACAATTGCGGCTGCCTAGCTCTGCCGCGGTTGCAAACATTCAGGCGTGGCAGCCAGGTAGGCTGGTCCCTGTAGGACACTGCCAGCGGACTGGGTCTATCTGCTTCCCGTTTTTCTCACCTGAGTGCTACTGATTCCAGCTTTGACGGCTACACTCTACTCAACCGGCGCAGTAAGTTGAACCTCAACTTATGGCACTCTGTGAAAGTGTTGAGAACTAGAGCTCAGTTGCTTGGCCCGCCAAAACTGTCCATCCAGCACTATGGACGGCACTGCCTACATCTGGCTCTAATTAGTCCACGGTTTTGTTCAGCCGAATGACCTCTGCCAGGAACACTCAGAATGAGGTTCTGAGTTAATGCAACATAGGGCGTTTCACTGCTTTGAAGGCTTCTCATTAAAAATTCCGGAAACATGGTACCGGCAGGCCTCCAGCTGTTCCGGGTGAACATCTCCTTGTAAATCCCCCGTGGTTTCTTGTACACCCGTGAAATTTGGCCAGGTTATGCAGTTTGCCTTGCTGCACAATTGTGCCTGCCTAGCTCTGCCACGGTTGCAAACATTCAGGCGTGGCAGCCCCATAGGCTGGTCCCCGTAGGACACTGCCAGAGGACTGGTTATATCTGCTTCCCATTCTTCTCACCTGAGTGCTACTGATTCCAGTTTTGAGGGCTACACTCTACTCAACTGGATAAGTAAGTTGCACCTCTACTTATGGCAATCTGTGAAAGTTTGTAGAACTAAAGCTCAGTTGTTTTCCAATCGAAAACACTGCCTACATCTGGCTCTAATTAGTCCATTGTCTACATCTGTCTCTAAATAGTCCACTGCCTACATCTCGCTCTAATTAGTCCACGGATAAGTTCAGCCGAATGACCTCTGCCGGGAACACTCAGAATGAGGTTCTGAGTTATAGCAACATAGGAGCATTTCACTGCTTTCAAGGCTGCTTAGGAAGAATTCCGGAATCTTGCTGCCAGCAGGCCTCTGGCTGTTCCGGGTGAACATCTCCTTGTAAATCCCCCGTGAAATTTGGCGAGGTTTTGCAGTTTGAATTGCTGCACAAGTGCGCCTGCCTAGTTCTGCCACGGTTGCAAATATTCAGGCGTGGCAGCCAGATCGGCTGGTCCCTGTAGGACACTGCCAGAGGACTGGGTCTATCTGCTTCCCATTATTCTCACCTGAGTGCTACTGATTCCAGCTTTGACGGCTACACTCTACTCAACCGGAGCAGTAAGTTGAACCTCAACTTCTGGCTATTTGTGAAAGTGTTGGGAACTAGAGCTCAGTTTTTTGGCCCGCAACCACTCTCCATAAAGCACTATGGAAGTCAGTGCCTACATCTGGCTCTAATTAGTCCACGGTTGTGTTCAGCTCAATGACCTCTGCCGGGAACACTCAGAATGAGTTTCTGAGTTATTGCAACATAGGAGCGTTTAACTGCTTTCAAGGCTTCTTAGGAAGAATTCCGGAATGTTGCTGCCAGAAGGCCTCGTGCTGTTCCGAGTGAATATCTCCATGTAACTCCCACGTGGTTTCTTGTACACCGTGAAATTTGGCCAGGTTATGCAGTTTGCATTGCTGCACAATTGTGCCTGCCTAGCTCTGCCGTGGATGCAAACATTCTGACGTGGCAGCGAGCTAGGCTGTTCCCAGTAGGTCACTGCCAGCGGACTGGGTATATCTGCTTCCCGTTCTTCTCACCTGAGTGCTACTGATTCCAGCTTTGACGGCTACACTCTACTCAACCGGAGCAGTAAGTGGAACCTCAACTTATGGCACTTTGTTAAAGTGTTGAGAACTAGAGCTCAGTTGTTTGGCACGCCACGACTGTCCATCCAGCACTATGGACGGCACTGCCTACATCTGGCTATAGTTAGTCCACGGTTGTGTTCAGCCGAATGACCTCTGCCGGGAACAGTCAAAATGAGGTTCTGAGATATTGCAACACAGGAGCGTTTCACTGCTTTCAAGGCTTCTTAGGAAGAATTCCAGAATCTTGCTGCTGGCATGCCTCCTGCTGTTCAGGGTGAACATCTCCTTGTAAATCCCCCGTGGTTTCTTGTACACCCCTGAAATTTGGGGAGGTTATGCAGTTTGCATTGCTGCACAATTGCGCCTGGCTACCCCTGCCTCGGTTGCAAACATTCAGGCGTGGCAGCCACTTAGGCTGGTCCCCGTAGGACACTGCCAGGGACTGGGTATATCTGCTTTCCGTTCTACTCACCTGAGTACTACTGATTCCAGCTTTGACGGCTACACTCTACTCAACCGGAGCAGTAAGTAGAACCTCAACGTATGGCACTTTGTGAAAGTGTTGTGAACTAGATCTCAGGTGTTTGGCTCGCCACCAATATCCATCCAGCACTATGGACGGCACTGCCTATATCTGGCTCTAATTAGTCCACAGTTGTGTTCAGCCGAATGATCTCTGCCGGGAACACTCAGAATGAGGTTCTGAGTTATTGCAACCTAGGTGCGTTTCACTGCTTTCAAGGTTTCACAGGAAGAATTCCGGAATCTTGCTGCCGGCAGGCCTCCGGCTGTTCCGGGTGAAATCCCCTTGTATGTCCCCCGTGGTTTCTTGTACACCCGTGAAATTTAGCCAGGTTGTGCAGTTTGCGTTGCTGCACATTTCCGCCTGCATAGCTCTGCCGTGTTTACAAACATTCAGGCGTAGCAGCCAGAAAGGCTGGTCCCTGTAGGACACTGCCAGCGGACTGGGTCTACCTGTTTCCCAGTCTACTCACCTCAGTGCTACTGATTCCAGCTTTGACGGGTACACTCTACTCGACCGGAGCAGTAAGTTGAACCTCAACTTAATTCAATTTGTGAAAGTTTGGAGAACTAAATCTCAGTTGTTTTCCAATCGAAAACACTGCCTGTATCTGGCTCTAATTAGTCCATTGCCTACATCTGGCTCTAATTAGTCCACTGCCTACATCTGGCTCTAATTAGTCCACGGATAAGTTCACCTGAATGACCTCTGCTCGGAACACTGAGAATGAGGTTCTGAGTTATTGCAACATAGGAGGGTTTCACTGCTTGCAAGGCTTCTTAGTAAGAATTTTGGAATCTTGTTGCCGGCAGGCCTCTGGCTGTTCCGGGTGAACATCTCCTTGTACATCCCCCTTGGTTTCTTGTACACCCGTGAAATTTGGCCAGGTTATGCAATTTGCACTGCTGCACAATTGCGCCTGCCTAGCTCTGCCACGGTTGCAAACATTCAGGCGTGGCAGCCAGATAGGCTGGTCCCCGTAAGACATTGCCACCGGACTGGGTATATCTGCTTCCCGTTCTTCTCACCTGAGTGCTACTCATTCCAGCTTTGACGGCTACAATCTACTCAACCGGAGCAGTAAGGTGAAGCTCAACTTAGGGTACTTTCTGAAAGTGTTGAGAACTACAGCTCAGTTTTTGGGCATGCGACCACTGTCCATCCAGCACTATGGACGGCACTGCATACATCAGGCTCTAATTAGTCCACGGTTGTGTTTACCCGAATGATCTCTGCCGGGAACACTCAGAAAGAGGTTCTGAGTTATTGCCACATGGGAGCGTTTCACTGCTTTCAAGGCTTCTTAGGAAGGATTCCGGAATGTTGCTGCTGGCAGGCCTCTGGCTGTTCCGGGTGAACATCTCCTTGTAAATCCCCCGTGGTTTCTTGTACACCCTTGAAATTTGGCCAGGTTATGCAGTTTGCATTGCTGCACAATTGCGCCTGCCAAGCTCTTCCGCGATTGCAAACATTCAGGCGTGGCAGCCACATAGGCTGGTCCCCGTAGGACACTGCCAGCAGATTTGGTATATCTGCTTCCCGATCTTCAAACCTGAGTCCTACTAATGCCAGCTTTGACGGCTACACTCTACTCAACCGGAGCAGGAAGTTGAAACTCAACTTAGTGCACTTTGTGCAAGTGTTGAGAACTAGAGCTCAGTTATTTGGCGCGCCACCACTGTCTATCCAGCACTATGGACGGCACTGCCTACATCTGGCTGTAATTAGTCCACGGTTGTGTTCAACCGAATGACCTCTGCCGGGAACACTCAGAATGAGGTTCTGAGTTATGGCAACATAGGAGCATTTCATTGCTTTCAAGGCTTCTTAGGAAGGATTCCGGAATCTTGCTGCCGGCAGGCCTCCGGCTGTTCCGGGTGAACATCTCCCTGTAAATCTCCCGTGGTTTCTTTTACACCCGTGAAATTTGGCCAGGTTATGCACTTTGCATTGCTGCAAAATTGTGCCTGCCTATCTCTGCCGCGGTTGCAAACATTCACGCGTGGCAGCTAGATAGTCTGGTTCCCGTAGGACACTGCCAGCGGACTGGGTCTATCTGCTTCCCGTTCTTCTCACCTGAGTTCTACTGATTCCAGCTTTGACGGCTACACTCTACTCAACCGGAGCAGTAAGTTGAACCTCAACTTATGGCACTTTGTGAAAGTGTTGAGAACTAGAGCTCAGTTGTTTGGCACGCCACCACTGTCAATCCAGCACTATGGACGGCACTACCTACATCTGGCTCTAATTAGTCCAGGATTGTGTTCAGCCGAATGACCTCTGCTGGGAACACTCAGAATGAGCTTCTGAGTTATTGCAACATAGGAGCGTTTCACTGCTTTCAAGGCTTGACAGGACGAATTCCGGAATCTTGCTGCCGGGAGACCTCCGGTTGTTCCGGGTGAACATCTCCTTGTAAATCACCCGTGGTTTCTTGTAAAACCGTGAAATTTGGCTAGGTTATGCAGTTTGCATTGCTGCACAATTGCGCCTGCCTAACTCTGCCGCGCTTGCAAACATTCAGGCGCGGCAGCCAGATAGGCTGGTCCCCGTAGGACACTGCCAGCGGACTAGGTCTATCTGCTTCCCGTTCTTCTCACCTGAGTGCTACTGATTCCAGCTTTGACGGCTACACTCTACTCAACCGGAGCATTAAGTTGAACCTCAACTTATGGCACTTTGTGAAAGTGTTGAGAACTAGAGCTCAGTTGTTTGGCATGCCACCACTGTCCATCAAGCACTATGGATGGAAATGCCTACATCTGGCTCTAATTACTCCACTGTTGTGTTCAGCCGAATGACCTCTGCTGGGAACACTCAGAATGATTTTCTGAGTTATTGCAACATAGGAGCGTTTCACTGCTTTCAAGGCTTCACAGGAAGAATTCCGGAATCTTGCTGCAGGGAGACCTCCGGTTGTTCCGGGTGAACATCTCCTTGTAAATCCCACGTGGTTTCTTGTACACCCGTGAAATTTGGCCAGGTTATGCAGTTTGCATTGCTGCACAATTGCGCCTGCCTAGCTCTGCCGCAGTGGCAAACATTCAGGCGTGACAGGCAAATAGGCAGGTCCTCGTAGGACTCTGCCAGCGGACTGGGTCTATCTGCTTCCCGTTCTTCTCACGTGAGTGCGACTGATTCCAGCATTTACGGCTACACTCTACTCAACCGGCGAAGTATGTTGAACCTCAACCTGTGGCAATTTGTAAAAGTCTTGAGAATTAGAGCTCAGTTGTTTGGCACACCACCACTGTCCATCCAGCCCTATGGATGGCACTGCCTACATCTGGCTCTAATAAGTTCATGGTTGTGTTCAGCCGAATGACCTCTGCCGGGAACACTCAGAATGGGGTTGGAGTTTTGGCAACATAGGAGCGTTTCACTGCTTTCAAGGCTTCTTAGGAAGGATTCCGGAATCTTGCTGCCGGCAGGCCTCCGGCTGTTCCGGGTGAACATGTCCTCGTAAATGCCCCGTGGTTTCTTGTACAGCCGTGAAATTTGGCCAGGTTTTGCAGTTTGCATTGCTGCACAATTGCGCCATCCCTGCTCTGCCGCACTTGCAAACATTCAGGCATGGCAGCTAGATAGGCTGGTCCCCGAAGGACACTGCCAGCGGACTGGGTCTATCTGCTTCCCGTTCTTCTCACCTGAGTGGTACTGATTCCAGCTTTGACGGCTACACTCTACTCAACCGGAGCAGTATGTTGTACCTCAACTTATGGCACTTTGTGAAAGTGTTGAGAACTAGAGCTCAGTTGATTGACACGCCACAATTGTCCATCCAGCACTATGGAGGCACTGCATACATCTGGCTCTAATTAGTCCACCGTTGTGTTCAGCCGAATGACCTCTTAAAGGAACACTCAGAATGAGGTTCTGAGGTATTGCAACATAGGAGAGTTTCACTGCTTTCAAGGCTTCTTAGGAAGAATTCCGGTATATTGCTGCCGGCAGGCCTCTGGCTGTTCCGAGTGAACATCTCCATGTAAATCCGCCGTGGTTTCTTGTACCCCCATGAAATTTGGCCATGTTATGCAGTTTGCATTGCTGCATAATTGCGTCTGCCTAGCTCTGCCGTGGTTGCAAACATTCAGGCGTGGTAGCCAGAGAGGCTGTACCTCGTAGGACACTACCATCGGACTGGGTATATGTGCTTCCCGTTCTTCTCACCTGAGTGCTACTGATTCCACCTTTGACGGCTACACTCTACTCAACAGGAGCATTAAGTTGAACCTCAACTTATGGCACTTTATGAAAGTGTTGAAAACTAGAGCTCCGTTGTTGGGCATGCCACCACGGTCCTTCCATCAATATGGACGGAAATGTGTACATCTGGATCTAATTAGTCCACGGTTGTCTTCAGCTGAATGCCCTCTGCCGAGAACACTCAGAATGAGGTTCTGAGTTATTGCAATGTAGGAGCGTTTCACTGCTTTCAATGCTTCTTAGGAAGAATTCTGGAATGTTGCTGCCGGCAGGCCTCCGCCTGTTCAGGGTGAACATTTCCTTGTAAATCCCCCGTGTTTTCTTGTACACCGGTGAAATATGGCCAGGTTATGCAGTTTGCACTGCTGCACAATTGCGCCTGCCTAGCTCTACCCCGGTTACAAACATTCAGGCGTGGCAGCCAGATAGACTGGTCCCTGTAGAACATTGCCAGCAGACTGAGTATATCTGGTTCCCGTTCTTCTCACCTGAGTGCTACTCATTCCAGCTTGACGGCTACAATCTACTCAACCGGAGCAGTAAGGTTAAGCTCAGCTTAGGGCACTTTCTGAAAGTGTTGAGAACTACAGCTCAGTTGTCTGGCATGCGACCACTGTCCATTCAGCACTATGGACGGCACTGCCTACATCTGGCTCTAATTGGTCCACGATTGTGTTCAGCCGAATGACCTCTGCCGGGAACACTCAGAATGAGGTTCTGAGTTATTCCAACATAGGAGAGTTTCACTGCTATCAAGGCTTTTTAGGAAGAATTACGCAATGTTGCTGCTGGCAGGCATCCGGCTGTTCCTGCTAAACATGTCCTTGTAAATCCCCCGTGGTTTCTTGTACACCCGTGAAATTTGGCCAGGTTATGCAGTTTGCATTACTGCATAATTGCAACTGCTTAGCTCTGCAGCGATTGCAAACATTGAGGCGTGGCAGCCAGGTAGGCTGGACACCATAGGACACTGCCAGCGGACTGGGTATATCTGCTTCCCGTTCTTCTCACCTGCGTGCTGCTGATTCTAGCTTTGATGGCTACACTATACTCAACCGGAGCAGTAAGTTGATCCTCAACTTATGGCATTTTGTGAAAGTGTTGCGAACTACAGCTCAGTTGTTTGGCACACTAACACTCTCCAGCCAGCACTATGGATGGTACTGCATGCATCTTGCTGTAGTTAGTCCACGGTTGGTTTCAGCCGAATGAGCTCTGCCTGGAACACTCACAGTGAGGTTCTGAGTTATTGCAACATAGGAGTGTTTCACTGCGTTCAAGGTTTCTTAGGAAGAATTCGGGAATCTTGCTGCCGGCAGGCCTCCGGTTGTTCCGAGTGAACATCTCCTTGTAAATCCCCCGTGGTTTCTTGTACACCCGTGAAATTTGGCTAGGTTATGCAGTTTGCATTGCTGCATAATTTCGCCTGCCTAGCTCTGCCGCGGTTGCAAACATTCAGGCGTGGCAGCCAGAGAGGCTGGTCCCCGTAGGACACTGCTGGCGGACTGGGTTTATCTGCTTCCCATTCTTCTCACCTGACTGCCTCTGATTCCCGCTTTGACGGCTACACTCTACTCAACCGAAGCAGTAAGTTGAACCTCTACTTATGGCACTCTGTTAACGTTTGGAGAACTAGAGCTCAGTTGTTTGGCTAGCCACCACTGTCCATCCAGCAGTATGGACGGCACTGTCTACATCTTGCTCGGAATAGTCCACGGTTGTGTTCAGCGGAATGAACTCTTCCGGGAACACTAAGAATGAGGTTCTGAGTTATAGCAACATAGGAGCGTTTCACTGCGTTCAAGGCTTCACAGGAAGAATTCCGGAATCTTGCTGCCGGCAGGCCTCCGGCTGTTCCGGTTGAACATCTCCATGTAAATCCCCCGTGGTTTCTTGTACACCCGTGAAATTTGGCCAGGTTATGCAGTATGCATTGCTGCAAAATTGCGCCTGGCAAGCTCTGCCGCAATTGCAAACATTCAGGCGTGGCAGCCAGATAGGCTGGTCCCCATAGGACACTGCCAGTGGACTGGGTATAACTGCTTCCGGTTCTTCTCACCTGAGTGCTACTGATTACAGCTTTGACGGCTACACTCTACTCAACCGGAGCAGTAAGTTGAACCTCAACTTATGTCACTTTGTGAAAGTGTTAAGAAGTAGAGGTCAGTTGTTTGGCATGCCACCACTGTCCCTCCAGCAGTATGGACAGCACTGCCTACATCTGTCTCTAATTAGTCCACGGTTGTGTTCAGTCGAATGACCTCTGCCGGGAACACTCAGAATGAGATTCTGAGTTATTGCAGCATAGGAGGTTTCACTGCTTTCAACGCTTCTTAGGAAGGATTCCGGAAACTTGCTGCGGGCAGACCTCCGGCTGTTCCGGGTGATCATCTCCTTGTAAATCCCCCGTGCTTTCTTGTACACCCGTGAAATTTCGCCAGGTTATGAAGTTTGTATTGCTGCACAATTGCGCCTGCCTAGCTCTGCCGCGGTTGCAAATATTCAGGCATGGCAACCAGATAGGCTGGTCCCCGTAGGACATTGCCAGCGGACTGGGTATATCTGCTTCCCCTTCTTCTCACCTGAGTGCTACTGATTCCAGCATTGACGGCTTCATTCTACACAACCGGAGCAGTAAGTTGAACCTCAACTTATGGCACTTTGTGAAAGTGTTGAGAACTAGAGCTCAGTTGTTTGGCACGCCACCACTGTCCATCCAGCACTATGGACGGCACTGCCTACATCTGGCTCTAATTAGTCTTCGGTTGTGTTCACCTGAATGACCTCAGCCGGGAACACTCAGAATGAGGTTCTGAGTTATTGCAACATAGGAGATTTCACTGCTTTCAAGGCTTCTAAGAAGGATTCCGGAAACTTGCTGTCGGCAGGCCTCCGGCTGTTCCAGGTGAACATCTCCTTGTAAATCCCCCGTGCTTTCTTGTACACCCGTGAAATTTCGCCAGGTTATGAAGTTTGTATTGCTGCACAATTGCGACTGCTTAGCTCTGCCGCGATTGCAAACATTGAGGCATGGCATCCAGATAGGCTGGACACCGTAGGACACTGCCAGCGGACTGGGTATATCTGCTTCCCGTTCTTCTCACATGAGTGCTACTGATTCCAGCTTTGACGGCTACACTCTACTCAACCGGCCAAGTAAGTTGAACCTCAACCTATGGCAATTTGTAAAAGTCTTGAGAACTAGAGCTCAGTTGTTTGGCACGCTACCACTGTCCATCCAGCACTATGGACGGCACAGCCTACATCTGTCTCTAATAAGTTCATGGTAGTGTTCAGCCGAATGTCCTCTGCCGGGAACACTCAGAATGAGGTTCTGAGTTATTGCAACATAGGAGATTTCACTGCTTTCAAGGCTTCTTAGGAAGGTTTTTCGTAATCTTGCTGCCGGCAGGCCTCCGGGTGTTCCGGGTGTACATATCCTGGTAAATGCCCCGTGGTTTCTTGTACACCCGTGAAATTTAGCCTTGTTATGCAGTTTGCATTGCTGCACAATTGCGCCATCCCTGCTCTGCCGCACTTGCAAACATTCAGGCATGGCAGCTAGATAGGCTGGTCCCCGAAGGACACTGCCAGCGGACTGGGTCTATCTGCTTCCCGTTCTTCTCACCTGAGTGGTACTGATTCCAGCTTTGACGGCTACACTCTACTCAACCGGAGCAGTATGTTGTACCTCAACTTATGGCACTTTGTGAAAGTGTTTAGAACTAGAGCTCATTTGTTTGACACGCCACAACTGTCCATCCAGCACTATGGAGGCACTGCATACATCTGGCTCTAATTAGTCCACCGTTGTGTTCAGCCGAATGACCTCTTCCAGGAACACTCAGAATGAGTTTCTGAGTTATTGCAACATAGGAGAGTTTCATTGCTTTCAAGGCTTCTTAGGAAGAATTCCGGAATATTGCTGCCTGCAGGCCTCTGGCTGTTCTGAGTGAACATCTCCATGTAAATCCCCCATGGTTTCTTGTACACCCGTGAAATTTGGCCAGGTTATGCAGTTTGCATTGCTGCACAATTGCACCTACCTAGCTCTGCCGCAGTGGCAAACATTCAGGCGTGACAGGCAAATAGGCGGGTCCCCGTAGGACTCTGCCAGCGGACTGGGTCTATCTGCTTCCCGTTCTTCTCACCTGAGCGCTACTGATTCCAGGTTTGACGGCTACACTCTACTCAACCGGCGAAGTAAGTTGAACCTCAACCTATGGCAATTTGTAAAAGACTTGAGAACTAGAGCTCAGTTGTTTGGCACATCACCACTGTCCATACAGCACTATGGACGGAACTGCCTACATTTGGCTCTAATAAGTTCTTGGTTGTGTTCAGCCCAATGACCTCTACCGGGAACACTCAGAATGGGGTTCTGAGTTATGGCAACATAGGAGCATTTCACTGCTTTCAAGGGTTCTGAGGAAGAATTCCGGAAAGTTGCTGCCGGCAGGCCTCCGGCTGTTCTGAGTTAACATCTCCATATAAATCCCACGTGGTTTCTTGTACACCCGTGAAATTTGGCCAGGGTATGCAGTTTGCATTGCTGCACAATTGCGCCTGGCTAGCTCTGCCACGTTTGCAAACATTGAGGCGTGGCAGCCATATAGGCTGGTCCCCATAGGACACTGCCAGCGGACTGGGTCTATCTGCTTCCCGTTCTTCTCACCTGAGTGCTACTGATTCCAGCTTTGACGGCTACACTCTACTCAACTGGAGCAGTAATTCGAAGCTCAACTCATTGCGCTTTGTGAAAGTGTTGAGAACTAGAGCTCAGTTGTTTGGCACGCCACAACTGTCCATCCAGCACTATGCACGGCACTGCCTACATCTGGCTCTGATTAGTCCACGGTTGTGTTCAGCCGAATGACCTCTGCCGGGAACACTCAGAATGAGGTTCTGAGTTATTGCAACATAGGAGCATTTCACTGCTTTCCAGGCTTCTTAAGAAGGATTCCGGAATCTTGCTGCCGCCAGTCCTCCGTCTGTTCCAGGTGAACATCTCCTTGTAAATCCCGCGTGTTTTCTTGTACACCCGTGAAATTTTTCCAGGGTATGTAGATTGCATTGCTGCAAAATTGCGCCTGCCTAACTTTGCCGGGATTGCAAACATTCAGGCGTGGCAGCCAGATTTACTGATCCCTGTAGGACACTTGCAGCGGACTGTGTATATTAGCTTCCCGTTCTTCTTACCTCAGTGGTACTGATTCCAGCTTTGACTACTACACTCTACTCAACCGGAGCAGTAAGTTGAACCTAAACTTTTGACACTTTGTGAAAGTGTTGAGAACTAGAGCTCAGTTGTTTGGCACATCACCACTGTCCATCCAGTACTATGGATGGCACTGCCTACATCTGGCTCTAATTAGTCCACGGTTGTGTTCAGCCGAATGACCTCTGCGGGGAACACTCAGAATGAGGTTCCGAGTTATTGCAACATAGGAGCATTTCACTGCTTTCAAGGCTTCACAGGAAGAATTCCGGAATATTTCTGCCGGCAGCCCTCCGGCTGTTCCGGGTGAACATCTCCTTGTAAATCCCCAGTGTTTTCCTGTACACCCGTGAAATTTGGCCAGGTTATGCAGATTGCATTGCTGTACAATTGCGCCTGCCTAGCTCTGCCGCGGTTGCAAACATTCAGGCGTGGCAGCCAGATAGGCTGGTCCCCGTAGGACACGGCCAGCGGACTGGGTCTATCTGCTTCGCGTATTTCTCACCTGAGTGCTACTGATTCCAGCTTTGACGTCTACACTCTACTCAACGGGAGCAGTAAGTTGAACCTCAACTTATGGCACTTTGTGCAAGTGTTGAGAACTATAGCTCAGTTGTTTGGCACGCCACCACTGTCCATCCAGCACCATGGACGTCACTGCCTACATCTGGCTCTAATTAGTCCACGGTTGTGTTCAGCTGAATGACCTGTGCCGGGAACACTCAGAATGAGGTTCTGAGTTATTGCAACATAGGAGCGTTTCACTGCTTTCAAGGCTTCTTAGGAAGGATTCTGGAAGATTGCTGCCGGCACGCCTCCTGCTGTTCCGGGTGAACATCTCCTTATAAATCCCCCGTGTTTTCTTGTACTCCCGTGAAATTTGGACAGGTTATGCAGTTTGAAATGCTGCACAAATGCGCCTGCCAAGCTCTGCCGCGGTTGCAAACATTCAGTCGTGGCAGCCAGATAGGCTGGACCCAGTAGGACACTGCCAGCGGACTGGGTATATCTGCTTCCCATTCTTCTCACCTGCGTGCTCCTGATTCCTGCTTTGAGGGCTACACTCTATTCAACCGGAGCAGTAAGTTGAACCTCAACTTATGGCACTTTTTGAAAGTGTTGAGAACTAGAGCTAAGTTGTTTAGCACGCCACCACTGTTCATCCAGCACTAAGGACAGCACTGCCTACATCTGGCTCTAATTAGTCCACGGTTGTGTTCAGCCGAAGGACCTCTGCCGGGAACACTCAGAATGAGGTTCTGAGTTATTGCAACATAGGAGCGTTTCACTGCTTTCATGGCTTCTCAGGATGGATTCTGGAATGTTGCTGCCGGCAGGCCTCCGGCTGTTCCGGGTAAACATGTCCTTGTAAATCCCCCGTGGTTTCTTGTACATCCCTTAAATTGGGGGAGATTATTCAGTGTGCATTGCTACACAATTGCGCCTGCCTACCCCTGCCACGATTGCAAACATTCAGGCGTGGCAGCCAGATAGGCTAGACCCGTAGGACACTGCCAGCGGACTGGGTATATCTGCTTCGCATTCTTCTCACCTGAGTGCTACTGATTCGAGGTTTGACGGCTACTCGCTACTCAACCGGACTAGTAGGTTGAACCTCAACTTATGGGACTTTGTGAAAGGGTTGAGAACTATATCTCAGGTGTTTGGCACGCCACCACTGTCCATCCAGCACTATGGATGGCCCTGACTACATCTGGCTCTAATTAGTCCACAGTTGTGTTCAGCCGAATGATCTCTGCCGGGAACACTCAGAATGAGGTTCTGAGTTATTGCACACTAGGAGCGTTTCACTGCTTTCAAGGCTTCTCAGGATGGATTCTGGAATGTTGCTGCCGGCAGGCCTCCGGCTGTTCCGGGTAAACATGTCCTTGTAAATCCCCTGTGGTTTCTTGTACATCCCTTAAATTGGGGGAGGTTATTCAGTTTGCATTGCTACACAATTGCGACTGCCTACCCCTGCCACGGTTGCAAACATTCAGGCGTGGCAGCCAGATAGGCTGGTGCCCGTAAGACATTGCCAGCGGACTGGGTATATCTGCTTCCCGTTCTTCTCACCTGAGTGCTACTGATTCCAGCTTTGACGGCTACACTCTACTCAACCGCAGCAGCAAGTTGAACCTCAACTTATGGCACTTTGTGAAAGTGTTTAGAACTAGAGCTCAGTTGTTTGGCACGCCACCACTGTCCATCCAGCACTATGGACGGCACTGCCTACATGTGGCTGTAATTAGTCCATGGTTGTCTTCAGCCGAATGACCTCTGCCGGGAACACTCAGAATCAGGTTCTGAGTTATTGCAACATAGGAGCGTTTAACTGCTTTCAAGGCTTCACAGGAAGAATTCCGGAATCTTGCTGCCGGCAGGCCTCTGGCTGTTCCGGGTGAACATCTCCTTGTAAATACCCCGTGGTTACTTGTACACCCGTGAAATTTGGCCAGGTTATGCAGTTTGCATTGCTGCACAATTGCGCCTGCCTAGCTCTGCCGTGGTTGCAAACATTAAGGCGTGGTAGCCAGAGAGGCTCTACCTCGTAGGACACTACCATCGGACTGGGTATATGTGCATCGCGCTCTTCTCACCTGAGTGCTACTGATTCCAGCTTTGACGGCTACACTATACTGCAACAGTAGCAGTAAGTTGAACCTCAACTTATGGCACTTTATGAAAGTGTTGAGAACTAGAGCTCCGTTGTTTGGCATGCCACCACGGTCCTTCCATCAATATGGACGGCACTGTGTACATCTGGCTCTAATTAGTCCACGATTGTCTTCAGCCGAATGTGCTCTGCCAAGAACACTCAGAAGGAGATTCTGATTGTTGCAACTTAGGAGCATTTCTCTGCTTTCAAGGCTTCTTAGGAAGAATTCCCGAATGTTTTTGCCGGCACGCCTCTGGCTGTTCCGGGTGACCATCTCCTTGTAAATCCCCCGTGGTTTCTTGTACACCCATGAAATTTGGCCATGATATGCAGTGTGCATTGCTGCACAATTGCGCCAGCCTAGCTTTGCCGCCGTTGCAAACATGGAGGGGTGGCAGCCAGATAGGCTGGTCCCCGTAGGACACTGCCAGCGGACTGGGTATAACTGCTTCCGGTTCTTCTCACCTGAGTGCTACTGATTCCAGCTTTGACGGCTACACTCTACTCAATTGGAGCAGTAAGTTGAACCTCAACTTATGGCACTTTGTGAAAGTGTTGAGAACTGGAGCTCAGTTGTTTGGCAAGCCACCATTGTCCCTCCAGCACTATGGACGGCACTGCCAACATATGGCTCTAATTAGTCCACGCTTGTGTTCAGCCGAATGACCTCTGCCGGGAACACTCAGAATGAGCTTCTGAGTTAATGCAACATAGGAGCGTTTCACTGCTTTCATGGCTTCAAAGGAAGAATTCAGGAATCTTGCTGCCGGCAGGCCTCGTCTGTTCCGGGTGAACATCTCCTTGTTAATCCCCCGTGGTTTCTTGTACACCCGTGAAATTTGGCCAGGTTATGCAGTTTGCATTGCTGCACAATTGCGCCCTCGTAGCTCTGCTGCGGTTGTAAACATTCAGGCATGGCAAGCAGATAGGCTGGTCCCTGTAGGACACTGCCAGCGGACTGTGTATATCTGCTTCCCGTTCTTCTCACCTAAGTGCTACGGATCCCAGCTTTGCCGGCTATACTCTACTAAACCGGCAGTGTCCTTCCAGCACTATGGACGGCAATGCATACATCTGGCTCTAGTTTGTCCGCGGTTGGGATCAGCCGAATGACCTCTGCTGGGAACACTCAGAATGAGGTTCTGAGTTATTGCAACATAGGAGCGTTTCACTGCTTTCAAGGCTTCTCATTAAGAATTCCGGAAACTTGGTACCGGCAGGCCTCCCGCTGTTGCGGGTGAACATCTCCTTGTAAATCCCCCGTGGTTTCTTGTACACGGGTGAAATTTGGCCAGGTTATGCAGTTTGCCTTGCTGCACAATTGTCCCTGCCTAGCTCTGCCACGGTTGCAAATATTCCGGCGTGGCAGCCACATAGGCTGGTCCCCGTAGGACACTGCCAGCGGACTGGGTCTATCTGCTTCCCGTTCTTCTTACCTAAGTCCTACTGATTCCAGCTTTGTTGCCTACACTCTACTCAACCGGAGCAAAAAGCAGTGCCTACATCTGGCTCTAATTAGTCCACGGTTGTGTTCAGCCGAATGACCTCTGCCGGGAAAACTCAGAATGAGGATCTGAGTTATTGCAACATAGGAGCGTTTCACTGCTTTCAAGGCTTCTTAGGAAGAATTTCGGAAACTTGCTGCCGGCAGGCCTCCGTCTGTTCCGGGTGAACATCTCCTTGTAAATCCCCAGTGGTTTTTTGTACACCTGTGAAATTTGGCCAGCTTATAAACTTTGCATTGCTGCACAATTGCACCTGTCTAGCTCTGCCGCGGTTGCAAACATTCAGGCGTAGCAGCAAGATAGGCTGGTCCCCTTAGGACACTGCCAGTGGACTGGGTCTATCTGCTTCCCATTTTTCTCACCTGAGTGCTACTGATTCCAGCTTTGAGGGCTACACTCTACTCAACTGGATAAGTAAGTTGCAACTCTACTTATGGCATTATGTGAAAGTTTGTACAACTAAAGCTCATTTGTTTTCCAATCGAAAACACTGCCTACATCTGGCTCTAATTAGTCCATTGCCTACATCTGGCTCTAAATAATCCACTGCCTACATCTGGCTCTAATTAGTCCACGGATGAGTTCAGCCAAATGACCTCTGCCGGGAATACTCAGAATGAGGTTCTGAGTTATTGCAACATAGGAGCGTTTCACTGCTTTGAAGGCTTCTTAGGAAGAATTCCGGAAACTTGCTGCCGGCAGGCCTCTGGCTGTTCCGGGTGAACATCTCCTTGTAAATCCCCCGTGGTTTCTTGTACACCCGTGAATTTTGGCCAGGTTTTGCAGTTTGCATTGCTGCACAATTGCGCCTGCCTTGCTCTGCCACGGTTGCAAACATTCAGGCGTGGCAGCCAGATAGGCTGGTCCCTGTAGGACATTGCCAGCGGACTGGGTCTATCTGCTTCCCATTATTCTCACCTCAGTGCTACTGATTCCAGCTTTGACGGCAACACTCTACTCACCCGGAGCAGTAAGTTTAACCTCAAGTTATGGCACACTGTGAAATTGTGGAGAACTAGAGCTCAGTTGCTTGGCACGCCAAAACTGTCCATCCAGCACTATGGACAGCACTGCCCACATCTGGCTCTAATTAGTCCACGGTTTTGTTCAGCCGAATGACCTCTGCCGGGAACACTCAGAATGAGGTTCTGAGTTACTGCAACATAGGGCGTTTCACTGCTTTCAAGGCTTCTCAGGAAGAATTCTGGAAACTTGGTACCGGCAGGCCTCCGGCTGTTCCGGGTGAACATCTCCTTGTAAATCCCCCGTGGTTTCTTGTACACCCGTGAAATTTGGCCAGTTTATGCAGTTTGCCTTGCTGCACAATTATGCCTACCTAGCTCTGCCACGGTTGCAAACATTCAGGCGTAGCAGCCAGAGAGGCTGTTCCTCGTAAGACACTGGCAGCGGACTAGGTATATCTGCTTCCCCTTCTTCTCACTTGAGTGCTTCTGATTTCCGCTTTGACGGCTACACTCTACTCAACCGAAGCAGTAAGTTGAACCTCTACTTATGGCATTCTGTTAAAGTTTGGAGAACTAGAGCTCAGTTGTTTGGCAAGCGACCACTGTACATCTAGCACATTGGACGGCACTGCATACATCTGGCTCTAATTAGTCCACGGTTGTGTTCAGCCGAATGACTTCTGCCGGGAACACTCAGAATGAGGATCTGAGTTATTGCAACATAGGAGCGTTTCACTGCGTTCAAGGATTCTTAGGAAGAATTCCGTAATCTTGCTGCCGGCAGGCCTCCGGCTGTTCCGGGTGAACATCTCCTTGTATTTCCTCGTGGTTTCTTGTACACCCGTGAAATTTGGCCAGGTTATGCAGTTTGCATTACTGCATAATTTCGACTGTCTAGCTCTGTCTTGGTTGCAAACATTCAGGCGTATCAACCAGATAGGCTGGTCCCCGTAGGACACTGCCAGCGGACTGGGTATATCTACATCCCGTTCTTCTCACCTGAGTGCTACTGATTCCAGCTTGGACGGCTACACTCTACTCAACCGGAGCAGTAAGTGGAACCTCAACTTATGGCACTTTGTGATAGTGTTGAGAACTAGAGCTCAGTTGTTTGGCACGCCAACACTGTCCATCCAGCACTATGGATGGCACTGCCTACATCTGGCTCTAATTAGTCCACGGTTGTGTTCAGCCGAATGACCTCTGCAGGGAACACTCAGAATGAGGTTCTGAGTTATTGAAACATAGGAGCGTTTCACTGCTTTCAAGGCTTCTTAGGAAGAATTCCGGAATCTTGCTGCGGTCAGGCCTCTGGCTGTTCCAGGTGAACATCTAATTATACATCCCCCGTGGTTTCTTGTACACCCGTGAAATTTGGCCAGGTTATGCAGTTTGCATTGCTTCACAATTGCGCCTGCCTAGCTCTGCCACAGTTGCAAACATTCAGGCGTGGCAGCCAGATAGGCTGGTCCACGTAGGACACTGCCAGCGGAGTGGGTATATCTGCTTCTCGTTCTTCTCACCTGAGTGCTACTGATTCCAGCTTTGAGGGCTACACTCTACTCAACCGAAGCAGTAAGTTGAACCTCAATTTATGGCACTTTGTTAACGTTTGGAGAACTAGAGCTCAGTTGTTTAGCATGCGACCAATGTCCCCCCAGCACTATGGACGGCACTGCTTATATCTGGCTCTAATTAGTCCTCGGTTGTGATCAGCCGAATGACCTCTGTCGGGAACACTAAAAATGAGGTTCTGAGTTATTGCAACATATGAGCGTTTCACTGCGTTCAAGGTTTCTTAGGAAGTTTCCGGAATCTTGCTGCCGGCTGGCCTCCGGATGTTCCGGGTGAACATCT
The DNA here is from genome assembly GCF_024711535.1 of Dipodomys merriami. Lineage (NCBI taxonomy): Eukaryota > Metazoa > Chordata > Mammalia > Rodentia > Heteromyidae > Dipodomys > Dipodomys merriami. The sequence goes on along the minus strand of NW_027204015.1, from coordinate 1,462,468 downwards.
CCTTGTAAATCCCCTGTGGTTTCTTGTACACCTGTGAAATTTGGCCAAGTTATGCAGTTTGCATTGCTGCATAATTGCGACTGCCTATCTCTGCCGGGGTTGCAAACCTTCAGGTATGGCAGCCAGACAGGCTGGTCCCCGTAGGACACTGCCAGCAGACTGGGTATATCTGCTTCCCGTTCTTCTCACCTGAGTGATACTGATTCCAGCTTTGACGGCTACACTCTACTCAACCGGAGCAGTAAGTTGAACCTCAACTTATGGCACTTTGTGCAAGTGTTGAGAACTAGAGCTCAGTTGTTTGGCACGCCAAGACTGTCCACCCAGCACTATGGACGGCACTGCCTACATCTGGCTATAGTTAGTCCACGGTTGTGTTCAGCCGAATGACCTCTGCCGGGAACACTCAGAATGAGGTTCTGAGATATTGCAACACAGGAGCGTTTCACTGCTTTCAAGGCTTCTTAGGAAGAATTCCAGAATCTTGCTGCTGGCAAGCCTCCTGCTGTTCAGGGTGAACATCTCCTTGTAAATCCCCCGTGGTTTCTTGTACAACCCTGAAATTTGGGGAGGTTATGCAGTTTGCATTGCTGCACAATTGTGCCTGCCTACCCCTGCCGCAGTTGCAAACATTCAGGCGTGGCAGCCAGTTAGGCTGGTCCCCGTAGGACACTGCCAGGGACTGGGTATATCTGCTTTACGTTCTTCTCAACTGAGTGCGACTGATTCCAGCTTTGACCGCTACACTCTACTCAACCGGAGCAGTAAGTAGAACCTCAACGTATGGCACTTTGTGAAAGTGTTGTGAACTAGATCTCAGGTGTTTGGCACGCCACCAAAATACATCCAGCACTATGGACGGCACTGCCTATATCTGGCTCTAATTAGTCCACGGTTGTGTTCAGCCGAATGATCTCTGCCGGGAACACTCAGAATGAGGTTCTGAGTTATTGCAACCTAGGTGCGTTTCACTGCTTTCAAGGTTTCACAGGAAAAATTCCGGAATCTTGCTGCTGGCAGGCCTCCGGCTGTTCCGGGTGAAATCCCCTTGTATATCCCCCGTGGTTTCTTGTACACCCGTGAAATTTGGCCAGGTTATGCAGTTTGCATTGCTGCACATTTCCGCCTGCATAGCTCTGCCGTGTTTACAAACATTCAGGCGTGGCAGCCAGAAAGGCTGGTCCCCGTAGGACACTGCCAGCGGACTGGGTCTACCTGTTTCCCGGTCTACTCACCTCAGTGCTACTGATTCCAGCTTTGACGGGTACACTGTACTCGACCGGAGCAGTAAGTTGAACCTCAACTTATGGCAATTTGTGAAAGTTTGGAGAACTAAAGCTCAGTTGTTTTCCAATCAAAAACACTGCCTATATCTGGCTCTAATTAGTCCATTGCCTACATCTGGATCTAATTATTCCACTGCCTACATCTGGATCTAATTAGTCCACGGATGAGTTCACCTGAATGACCTCTGCCGGGAACACTCAGAATGAGGTTCTGAGTTATTGCAACCTAGGAGCGTTTCACTGCTTGCAAGGCTTCTTAGGAAGAATTCTGGAATCTTGCTGCCGGCAGGCCTCTGGCTGTTCCGGGTGAACATCTCCTTGTACATCCCCCTTGGTGTCTTGTACACCCGTGAAATTTGGCCAGGTTATGCAATTTGTACTGCTGCACAATTACGCCTGCCTAGCTCTGCCACGGTTGCAAACAGTCAGGCGTGGCAGCCAGATAGGCTGGTCCCCGTAAGACATTGCCACCGGACTGGGTATATCTGCTTCCCGTTCTTCTCAACTGAGTGCTACTCATTCCAGCTTTGACGGATACAATCTACTCAACAGGAGCAGTAATGTGAAGCTCAACTTAGGGAAATTTCTGAAAGTGTTGAGAACTACAGCTCAGTTTTTGGGCATGCGACCACTGTCCATCCAGCACTATGGACGGAACTGCCTACATCAGGCTCTAATTAGTCCACGGTTGTGTTCACCCGAAAGATTTCTGCCGGGAACACTCAGAAAGAGGTTCTGAGTTATTGCCACATAGGAGCGTTTCACTGCTTTCAAGGCTTCTTAGGAAGGATTCCGTAATGTTGCTGCCGGCAGGCCTCTGGCTGTTCCGGGTGAACATCTCCTTGTAAATCTCCCGTGGTTTCTTTTACACCCGTGAAATTTGGCCAGGTTATGCAGTTTGCATTGCTGCAAAATTGTGCCTGCCTATCTCTGCCGCGGTTGCAAACATTCACACGTAGCAGCTAGATAGGCTGGTTCCCGTAGGACACTGCCAGCGGACTGGGTCTATCTGCTTCCCGTTCTTCTCACCTGAGTGCTACTGATTCCAGCTTTGACGGCTTCACTCTACTCAACCGGAGCAGTAAGTTGAACCTCAACTTATGGCACTTTGTGAAAGTGTTGAGAACTTGAGCTCAGTTGTTTGGCATGTCACCACTGTCCATCTAGCACTATGGATGGACATGCCTACATCTGGCTCTAATTAGTCCTCTGTTGTGTTCAGCCGAATGACCTCTGCTGGGAACACTCAGAATGAGGTTCTGAGTTATTGCAACATAGGAGCGATTCACTGCTTTCAAGGCTTCTTCGGAAGGATTCCGGAATCTTGCTGCCGGCAGGCCACCGGCTGTTCCGGCTGAACATCTCCTTGTAAATCCCACGTGGTTTCTTGTACACCCGGGAAATTTGGCCAGGTTATGCAGTTTGCATTGCTGCACAATCGCGCCTGCCTAGCTCTGCCGCAGTGGCAAACATTCAGGCATGACAGGCAAATAGGCGGGTCCTCGTAGGACTCTGGCAGCGGACTGGGTCTATCTGCTTTCCGTTCTACTCACCTGAGTGCGACTGATTCTAGCATTGACGGCTACACTCTACTCAACCAGAGAAGTAAGTTGAACCCCAACCTATGGCAATTTGTAAAAGTCTTGAGAACTAGAGCTCAGTTGTTTGGCACGCCACCACTGTCCATCCAGCACTAAGGACGGCACTGCCTACATCTGGCTCTAATAAGTTCATGGTTGTGTTCAGCCGAATGACCTCTGCTGGGAACACTCAGAATGGGTTTCTGAGTTATGGCAACATAGGAGCATTTCACTGCTTTCAAGGCTTCTTAGGAAGGATTCCGGAATCTTGCTGCCGGCAGGCCTCCGGCTGTTCCGGGTGAAAATGTCCTCGTAAATGCCCCGTGGATTCTTGTACAGCCGTGAAATTTGGCCAGGTTATGCAGTTTGCATTGCTGCACAATTGCGCCAGCCCTGCTCTGCGGCAGTTGCAAACATTCAGGCATGGCAGCTAGATAGGCTGGTCCCCGAAGGACACTGCCAGCGGACTGGGTCTATCTGCTTCCCGTTCTTCTCACCTGAGTGCTACTGATTCCAGCTTTGACGGCTACACTCTACTCAACCGGAGCAGTAAGTTGAACCTCAACTTATGGCACTTTGCTAAAGTGTTGAGAACTAGAGCTCAGTTGTTTGAGACGCCACAATTGTCCATCCAGCACTATGGAGGCACTGCATACATCTGGCTATAATTAGTCCACCGTTGTGTTCAGCCGAATGACCTCTTAAAGGAACACTCAGAATGAGTTTCTGAGTTATTGCAACATGGGAGAGTTTCACTGCTTTCAAGGCTTCTTAGGAAGAATTCCGGTATATTGCTGCCGGCAGGCCTCTGGCAGTCCCGAATGAACATCTCCATGTAAATCCCCCGTGGTTTCTTGTACACCGGTGAAATTTGGCCAGGTTATGCAGTTTAAATTGCTGCATAATTGCGACTGTCTAGCTCTGTCGTGGTTGCAAACATTCAGGCGTACCAGCCAGATAGGCTAGTCCCCGTAGGACACTGCCAGCGGAGTGGGTATATCTGCTTCTCGTTCTTCTCACCTGAGTGCTACTGATTCCAGCTTTGACGGCTACACTCTACTCAACCGGAACAGTAAGTTGAACCTCAACTTATGGCATTTTGTGAAAGTATTGAGACCTAGAGCTCAGGTGTTTGGCACGCCACCACTGTCCATCCAGCACTATGGACGGCACTGCATATATCTGGCTCTAATTAGTCCAGGGTTGTGTTCAGCCGAATGACCTCTGTGGGGAACACTCAGAATGAGGTTCTGAGTTATTGCAACATAGGAGCGATTCACTGCTTTCAAGACTTCTTGGGAAGGATTCCGGAATCTTGCTGCCGGCAGGCCTCTGGCTGTTCCGGGTGAACATCTCCTTGTAAATCCCCCGTGCTTTCTTGTACACCCGTTAAATTTGGCCAGGTTATGCAGTTTTCATTGCTGCATAATTGCGCCTACCTAGCTCTGCCGCAGTGGCAAACATTCAGGCATGACAGGCAAATAGGCGGGTCCCCGTAGGACTCTGCCAGCGGACTGGGTCTATCTGCTTCCCGTTCTTCTCACCTGAGTGCTACTGATTCCAGCTTTGACGGCTACACTCTACTCAACCGGCGAAGTAAGTTGAACCTCAACCTATGGCAATTTGTAAAAGACTTGAGAACTAGAACTCAGTTGTTTGGCACGCCACCACTGTCCATACAGCACTATGGACGGAACTGCCTATATTTGGGTCTAATAAGTTCTTGGTTGTGTTCAGCCGAATGACCTCTGCCGGGAACACACAGAATGGGGTTCTGAGTTATGGCAACATAAGAGCATTTCACTGCTTTCAAGGATTCTTAGGAAGAATTCCGGAATGTTGCTGCCGGCAGGCCTCCGGCTGTTCCGAGTTAACATCTCCATATAAATCCTAGGTGGTTTCTTGTACACCCGTGAAATTTGGCCAGGGTATGCAGTTTGCATTGCTGCACAATTGCGCCTGGCTAGCTCTGACACGTTTGCAAACATTCAGGCGTGGCAGCCAGATAGGCTGGTCCCCATAGGACACTGCCAGCGGACAGGGTCTATCTGCTTCCCGTTCTTCTCACCTGAGTGCTACTGATTCCAGCTTTGACGGCTACACACTACTCAACTGGAGCAGTAATTCTAAGCTCAACTTATTGCGCTTTGTGAAAGTGTTGAGAACTAGAGCTCAGTTGTTTGGCAGGCCACAACTGTCCATCCAGCACTATGCACGGCACTGCATACATCTGGCTCTGATTAGTCCAAGGTTGTGTTCAGTCGAATGACCTCTGCCGGGAACACTCAGAATGAGGTTCTGAGTTCTTGCAACATAGGAGCGTATTACTGCTTTCAAGGCTTCTTAGGAAGGATTCCGGAATCTTGCTGCCGCCAGTCCTCCAGCTGTTCCTGGTGAACATCTCCTTGTAAAACCCGCGTGGTTTCTTGTAAACCCGTGAAATTTTTCCAGGGTATGTAGTTTGCATTGCTGCACAATTGCGCCTGCCTAGCTTTGCCGGGGTTGCAAACATTCAGGCGTGGCAGCCAGATTTACTGATCCCTGTAGGACACTGCCAGCGGACTGCGTATATCAGCTTCCCGTTCTTCTCACCTCAGTGCTACTGATTCCAGCTTTGACGACTACACTCTACTCAACCGGAGCAGTAAGTTGAACCTCAACTTTTGACACTTTGTGAAAGTGTTGAGAACTAGAGCTCAGTTGTTTGGCACATCACCACTGTCCATCCAGCACTATGGACGGCACTGCCTACATCTGGCTCTAATTAGTCCACGGTTGTGTTCAGCCGAATGACTCTGCCGGGAACACTCAGAATGAGGTTCCGAGTTATTGCAACATAGGAGCGTTTCACTGCTTTCAAGGCTTCACAGGAAGAATTCCGGAATATTGCTGCCGGCAGCACTCCGGCTGTCCCGGGTGAACATCTCCTTGTAAATCCCCCGTGGTTTCTTGTACACCCGTGAAATTTGGCCAGGTTATGCAGATTGAATTGCTGCACAATTGCGCCTGCCTAGCTCTGCCGCGGTTGCAAATATTCCGGCGTGGCAGCCAGATAGGTTGGTCCCCGTAGGACACTGCCAGCGGACTGGGTATATCTGCTTCTCGTTCTTCTCACCTGAGTGCTGCTGATTCTAGCTTTGACGGCTACACTCTACTCAACCGAAGCAGTAAGTTGAACCTCTACTTATGGCACTCTGTTAAAGTTTGGAGAACTAGAGCTCAGTTGTTTGGCACGCAACGACTGTCCATTAAGCACTATGGACGGCACTGCGTACATCTGGCTATAGTTAGTCCACGGTTGTGATCAGCCGAATAAGCTCTGCTGGGAACACTCACAATAAGGTTCTAAGTGATTGCAACATAGGAGTGTTTCACTTCGTTCAAGGTTTCTTAGGAAGAATTCTGGAATCTTGCTGCCGGCAGTTCTCCGGTTGTTCCGAGTGAACATCTTGTAAATCCCCCGTGGTTTCTTGTACACCGGTGAAATTTGGCCAGGTAATGCAGTTTGCATTGCTGCATAATTGCAACTGTCTAGCTCTGTCGCGGTTGCAAACATTCAGGCGTATCAGCCAGACAGGCTAGTCCCCGTAGGACACTGCCAGCGGAGTGGGTATATCTGCTTCTCGTTCTTCTCACCTGAGTGCTACTGATTCCAGTTTTGACGGATACACTCTACTCAACCGGAGCAGTAAGTTGAACCTCAACTTATGGCACTTTGTGAACGTTTGGAGAACTAGAGCTCAGTTTTTTAGCATGCGACCCCTGTCTCCCCAGCACTATGGACGGCACTGCCTACATCTGGCTATAATTAGTCTTCGGTTGTGTTCAGCCGTATGACCTCTGTCGGGAACACTCAAAATGAGGTTCTGAGTTATTGCAACATAGGAGCGTTTCACTGCGTTCAAGGTTTCTTAGGAAGAATTCCGGAATCTTGCTGTCGGCTGGCCTCCAGCTGTTCCGGGTGAACATCTACTTATAGATCCCCCGTGGTTTCTTGTACACCTGTGAAATTTGGCAAAGTTATGTAGTTTGCATTGCTGCATAATTGCGACCGCCTATATCTGCCGGGGTTGCAAACATTCAGGCATGGCAGCCAGGTAGGCTGGTCCCCGTAGGACACTGCCAGCGGATTGCGTATATCAGCTTCCCGTTATTCTCACCTCAGTGCTACTGATTCCAGCTTTGACGGCTACACTCTACTCAACCGGAGCAGTAAGTTGAACCTCAACTTATGGCACTTTGTGCAAGTGTTGAGAACTGGAGCTCAGTTGTTTGGCACGCAACCACTGTCCATCCAGCACTATGGATGGCACTGCCTACATCTGGCTATAGTTAGTCCACGGTTCTGTTCAGCCGAATGACCTCTGCCGGGAACACTCAGAATGAGGTTCTGAGTTATTGCAACATAGGAGCGTTTCACTGCTTTCAAGGCTTCTTAGGAAGAATTCCAGAATCTTGCTTCCGGCAGGCCTCCTGCTGTTCAGGGAGAACATCTCCTTGTAAATCCCCCGTGGTTTCTTGTACACCCCTGAAATTTAGGGAGGTTATGCAGTTTGCATTGCTGCACAATTGCGCCTGCCTACCCATGACGCAGTTGCAAACATTCAGGCGTGGAAGCCAGATAGGCTGGTCCCAGTAGGACACTGCCAGTGGACTGGATATATCTGCTTTCCGTTCTTCTCACCTGTGTGCTACTGATTCCAGCTTTGACGGCTACACTCTACTCAACCAGAGCAGTAAGTAGAACCTCAACTTATGGCACTTTGTGAAAGTGTTGTGAACTAGATCTCAGGTGTTTGGCACGCAACCACTGTCCATCCAGCACTATGGATGGCACTGCCTACATCTGGCTTTAGTTAGTCCACGGTTCTGTTCAGCCGAATGACCTCTGCCGAGATCACTCAGAATGAGGTTCTGAGTTATTGCAACCTAGGAGCGATTCACTGCTTTCAAGGTTTCACAGGAAGAATTCCGGAATCTTGCTGCCAGCAGTCCTCCGGATGTTCCGAGGGAAATCCCCTTGTAAATCACCCGTGGTTTCTTGTACACCCTTGAAAATTGGCCAAGTTATGCAGTTTGCATTGCTGCACAATTCCGCCTGCATAGCTCTGCCGCGGTTACAAACATTCAGGCGTGGCAGCCAGTAAGGCTGGTTCCTGTAGGACACTGCCAGCGGACTTGGTCTACCTGCTTCCCCTTCTTCTCACCTCAGTGCTACTGATTCCAGCTTTGACGGGTACACTCTACTCAACCGGAGCAGTAAGTTGAACCTCAACTTATGGCAATTTGTGAAAGTTTGGAGAACTAAAGCTCAGTTGTTTTCCAATCGAAAACACTGCCTATATCTGGCTCTAATTAGTCCATTGCCTACATCTGGCTCTAATTAGTCCACTGCATACATCTGGCTCTAATTAGTCCACGGATGAGTTCAGCCGAATGACCTCTGCTGGGAACACTCAGAATGAGGTTCTGAGTTATTGTAACATAGGAGCGTTTCACAGCTTTCAAGGCTTCTCAGGAAGGATTCTGGAATCTTGCTGTAGGTAGGCCTCCGGCTGTTCTGGGTGAAAATCTCCTTGTAAATCCGCCGTTGTTTCTTGTACACCCGTGAAATTTGGCCAGGTTATGCAGTTTGCTTTTCTGCACAATTGCGCCTTCATAGCTCTGCCTCGGTGGCAAACATTCAGGCATTCCAGCCAGATAGGCTGCTCCCCATAGGACACTGCCAGCGGACTGGGTGTATCTGCTTCCAGTTCTTCTCACCTGTGTGCTACTGATTCCAGCTTTGACAGCTACACTCTACTCAACCGCAGCAGTAAGTTGAACCTCAACTTAGGGCACTTTCTGAAACTGTTGAGAACTAGAGCTCAGATGTTGGGCATGCGACCACAGTCCACCCAGCACTATAACGGCACTGTCTACATCTGGCTCTAATTAGTCCACGGTTGTGTTCAGCCGAATGACCTCTGCCGGGAACACTCAGAATGAAGTTCTGAGTTATTGCAACATAGGAGCGTTTCACTGCTTTCACGGCTTCTTAGGATGAATTCCGGAAACTTGCTGCAGGCAGGCCTCCGGCTGTTCTAGGTGAACATCTCCTTCTAAATCGCCCGTGGTTTGTTTCGCCCCCGTGAATTTTTGCCAGGTTATGCAGTTTGCATTGCTGCACAATTGTGCCTGCCTAGCTCTGCCGCGGTTGCAAACATTCAGTCGTGGCAGCCAGATAGGCTGGACCCAGTAGGACATTGCCAGCGGCCTGTGTATATCTGCTTCCCGTTCTTCTCTCATGAGTGCTACTGATTCCAGCTTTGACGGCTACACTCTACTAAACCGGACCAATAAGTTGAAACTCAACTTATGGCACTTTGTGAAAGTGTTGAGAACTAGAGCTCAGTTGTTTGGCACGCCACCACTGTCAATCCAGCACTGTGGACGGCACTGCCTACATCTGGCTCTATTAATCCACGGTAGTGTTCATCCGCATGACATCTGCCGGGAACACTCAGAATGAGGTTCTGTGTTCCTGGAACATAGGAGCTTTTCACTGCTTTCAAGGCTTCTTAGGAAGGATTCTGGAAGGTTTCTGCCGGCAGGCCTCCTGCTGTTCCGGGTGAACATCTCCTTGTAAATCCCCCGTGGTTTCTTGTACACCTGTGAAATTTGGACAGGTTATGCAGTTTGCATTGCTGCACAAATGCGCCTGCCTAGCTCTGCCGCGGTTGCAAACATTCAGACGTGGCAGCCAGATAGGCTGGTCCACGTAGTACACTGCCAGCAGACCTGGTATATCTACTTCCCATTCTTCTCACCTGAGTGCTACTGATTCCAGCTTTGACGGCTACACTCTACTCAACCGGAGCATTAAGTTGAACCTCAACTTATGGCACTTTGTGAAAGTGTTGAGAACTAGAGCTCAGTTGTTTGGCATGCCACCACTGTCCATCAAGCACTATGGATGGAAATGCCTACATCTGGCTCTAATTACTCCACTGTTGTGTTCAGCCGAATGACCTCTGCTGGGAACACTCAGAATGATTTTCTGAGTTATTGCAACATAGGAGCGTTTCACTGCTTTCAAGGCTTCACAGGAAGAATTCCGGAATCTTGCTGCAGGGAGACCTCCGGTTGTTCCGGGTGAACATCTCCTTGTAAATCCCACGTGGTTTCTTGTACACCCGTGAAATTTGGCCAGGTTATGCAGTTTGCATTGCTGCACAATTGCGCCTGCCTAGCTCTGCCGCAGTGGCAAACATTCAGGCGTGACAGGCAAATAGGCAGGTCCTCGTAGGACTCTGCCAGCGGACTGGGTCTATCTGCTTCCCGTTCTTCTCACGTGAGTGCGACTGATTCCAGCATTTACGGCTACACTCTACTCAACCGGCGAAGTATGTTGAACCTCAACCTGTGGCAATTTGTAAAAGTCTTGAGAATTAGAGCTCAGTTGTTTGGCACACCACCACTGTCCATCCAGCCCTATGGATGGCACTGCCTACATCTGGCTCTAATAAGTTCATGGTTGTGTTCAGCCGAATGACCTCTGCCGGGAACACTCAGAATGGGGTTGGAGTTTTGGCAACATAGGAGCGTTTCACTGCTTTCAAGGCTTCTTAGGAAGGATTCCGGAATCTTGCTGCCGGCAGGCCTCCGGCTGTTCCGGGTGAACATGTCCTCGTAAATGCCCCGTGGTTTCTTGTACAGCCGTGAAATTTGGCCAGGTTTTGCAGTTTGCATTGCTGCACAATTGCGCCATCCCTGCTCTGCCGCACTTGCAAACATTCAGGCATGGCAGCTAGATAGGCTGGTCCCCGAAGGACACTGCCAGCGGACTGGGTCTATCTGCTTCCCGTTCTTCTCACCTGAGTGGTACTGATTCCAGCTTTGACGGCTACACTCTACTCAACCGGAGCAGTATGTTGTACCTCAACTTATGGCACTTTGTGAAAGTGTTGAGAACTAGAGCTCAGTTGATTGACACGCCACAATTGTCCATCCAGCACTATGGAGGCACTGCATACATCTGGCTCTAATTAGTCCACCGTTGTGTTCAGCCGAATGACCTCTTAAAGGAACACTCAGAATGAGGTTCTGAGGTATTGCAACATAGGAGAGTTTCACTGCTTTCCAGGCTTCTTAGGAAGAATTCCGGTATATTGCTGCCAGCAGGCTTCCGGCTGTTCCGAGTGTTCCATGTAAGTCCCCCGTTGTTTCTTGTACACCCGTGAAATTTGGGCAGGTTATGCAGTTTGCATTGCTGCACAATTGTGCCTGCCTAGCTTTGCCGTGGTTGCAAACATTCTGGCGTGGCAGCCTTATAGGCTGGTACCCGTAGGACACTGCCAGACGACTGGTTATATCTGCTTCCCGTTCTTCTCAACTGAGTGCTACTGATTCCAGCTTTGACGGCTACACTCTCTACTCAACTGGAGCAGTAAGTTGTACCTCAACTTATGGCACTTTGTGAAAGTGTTGAGAACTAGAGCTCAGTTGTTTGGCACGCCACCACTGTCCATCCAGCACTATGGACGGCACTGCCTACATATGTCTCTAATTAGTCCACGGTTGTGTTCAGCCGAATGACCTCTGCCGGGAACACTCAGAATGAGGTTCTGAGTTATTGCAACATAGGAGCCTTTCACTGCTTTTAAGGCTTCACAGGAAGAATTCCGGAATCTTGCTGCCCGCAGGCCTCCGACTGTTCCGGGTGAATATCTCCTTGTAAATCCCCCGTGGATTCTTGTACACCCGTGAAATTTGGCCAGGTTATGCAGTTTGCATTGCTGCACAATTGCGCCTGCGTAGCTCTGCCACGGTTGCTAATATTTTGGCAAGGCATGCAGATAGGCTGGTCCCCGTAGGACAATGCCAGCGGACTGGGTCTACCTGCTTCCCGTTCTTCTCACCTGAGTGCTACTGATTCCAGCTTTGACGGCTACACTCTTCAACGGGAGCAGTAAGTTGAACCTCTACTTACGGCACTTTGTGAAAGTGTTGAGAACAAGAGCTAAGTTGTTTGGCAAGCCACCACTGTCCATCCAGCACTATGGACGGCACTTCCTACGTCTGGCTCTAATTAGTCCATGGTTGTGTTCAGCTGAATGACCTCTGCCGGGAACACTCAGAATGAGGTTCTGAGTTATTGCAACATAGGAGCGTTTCACTGCTTTCAAGGCTTCACATGAAGAATTCCCGAATCTTCCTGCAAGCAGGACTCCAGCTATTCCGGGTGAACATATCCTTGTAAATCCCTCGTGCTTTCTTATACACCTGTGAAATTTGGCCAGGTTTTGCAGTTTGCATTGCTGCACAATTGCGCCTGCCTAGCTCTGCCGCGGTTGCAAATATTCAGGCGTGGCAGCCGGATAGGCTGGTCCCGGTAGGACACTGCCAGGGGAATGGGTCTATGTGCTTCCCGTTGTTCTCAACTGAGTGCAACTGATTCCAGGTTTGACGGCTACACTCTACTCAACGGGAGCAGTAAGTTGAACCTCTACTTATGGCACTTTGGGAAAGTGTTGAGAACTAGAGCTCAGTTGTTTGGCACGCCACCACTGTCCATCCAGCCCTATGGACTGCACTGCCTACATCTGACTCTAATTCGTCCACGGTTTTTTTCAGCCGAATGACCTCTGCCGGGAACACTCAGAATGAGGTTCTGAGTTAATGCAACATAGGGCGTTTCACTGTTTTCAAGGCTTTACAGGATGAATTCCGGAATCTTGCTGCAGGTAGGCCTCCGGCTGTCCCGGGTGAACATATACTTGTAAATCCCGCGTGGTTTCTTGTACACTCGTGAAATTTGGCCAGGCTTTGCAGTTTGCATTGCTGCACAATTGCGGCTGCCTAGCTCTGCCGCGGTTGCAAACATTCAGGCGTGGCAGCCAGGTAGGCTGGTCCCTGTAGGACACTGCCAGCGGACTGGGTCTATCTGCTTCCCGTTTTTCTCACCTGAGTGCTACTGATTCCAGCTTTGACGGCTACACTCTACTCAACCGGCGCAGTAAGTTGAACCTCAACTTATGGCACTCTGTGAAAGTGTTGAGAACTAGAGCTCAGTTGCTTGGCCCGCCAAAACTGTCCATCCAGCACTATGGACGGCACTGCCTACATCTGGCTCTAATTAGTCCACGGTTTTGTTCAGCCGAATGACCTCTGCCAGGAACACTCAGAATGAGGTTCTGAGTTAATGCAACATAGGGCGTTTCACTGCTTTGAAGGCTTCTCATTAAAAATTCCGGAAACATGGTACCGGCAGGCCTCCAGCTGTTCCGGGTGAACATCTCCTTGTAAATCCCCCGTGGTTTCTTGTACACCCGTGAAATTTGGCCAGGTTATGCAGTTTGCCTTGCTGCACAATTGTGCCTGCCTAGCTCTGCCACGGTTGCAAACATTCAGGCGTGGCAGCCCCATAGGCTGGTCCCCGTAGGACACTGCCAGAGGACTGGTTATATCTGCTTCCCATTCTTCTCACCTGAGTGCTACTGATTCCAGTTTTGAGGGCTACACTCTACTCAACTGGATAAGTAAGTTGCACCTCTACTTATGGCAATCTGTGAAAGTTTGTAGAACTAAAGCTCAGTTGTTTTCCAATCGAAAACACTGCCTACATCTGGCTCTAATTAGTCCATTGTCTACATCTGTCTCTAAATAGTCCACTGCCTACATCTCGCTCTAATTAGTCCACGGATAAGTTCAGCCGAATGACCTCTGCCGGGAACACTCAGAATGAGGTTCTGAGTTATAGCAACATAGGAGCATTTCACTGCTTTCAAGGCTGCTTAGGAAGAATTCCGGAATCTTGCTGCCAGCAGGCCTCTGGCTGTTCCGGGTGAACATCTCCTTGTAAATCCCCCGTGAAATTTGGCGAGGTTTTGCAGTTTGAATTGCTGCACAAGTGCGCCTGCCTAGTTCTGCCACGGTTGCAAATATTCAGGCGTGGCAGCCAGATCGGCTGGTCCCTGTAGGACACTGCCAGAGGACTGGGTCTATCTGCTTCCCATTATTCTCACCTGAGTGCTACTGATTCCAGCTTTGACGGCTACACTCTACTCAACCGGAGCAGTAAGTTGAACCTCAACTTCTGGCTATTTGTGAAAGTGTTGGGAACTAGAGCTCAGTTTTTTGGCCCGCAACCACTCTCCATAAAGCACTATGGAAGTCAGTGCCTACATCTGGCTCTAATTAGTCCACGGTTGTGTTCAGCTCAATGACCTCTGCCGGGAACACTCAGAATGAGTTTCTGAGTTATTGCAACATAGGAGCGTTTAACTGCTTTCAAGGCTTCTTAGGAAGAATTCCGGAATGTTGCTGCCAGAAGGCCTCGTGCTGTTCCGAGTGAATATCTCCATGTAACTCCCACGTGGTTTCTTGTACACCGTGAAATTTGGCCAGGTTATGCAGTTTGCATTGCTGCACAATTGTGCCTGCCTAGCTCTGCCGTGGATGCAAACATTCTGACGTGGCAGCGAGCTAGGCTGTTCCCAGTAGGTCACTGCCAGCGGACTGGGTATATCTGCTTCCCGTTCTTCTCACCTGAGTGCTACTGATTCCAGCTTTGACGGCTACACTCTACTCAACCGGAGCAGTAAGTGGAACCTCAACTTATGGCACTTTGTTAAAGTGTTGAGAACTAGAGCTCAGTTGTTTGGCACGCCACGACTGTCCATCCAGCACTATGGACGGCACTGCCTACATCTGGCTATAGTTAGTCCACGGTTGTGTTCAGCCGAATGACCTCTGCCGGGAACAGTCAAAATGAGGTTCTGAGATATTGCAACACAGGAGCGTTTCACTGCTTTCAAGGCTTCTTAGGAAGAATTCCAGAATCTTGCTGCTGGCATGCCTCCTGCTGTTCAGGGTGAACATCTCCTTGTAAATCCCCCGTGGTTTCTTGTACACCCCTGAAATTTGGGGAGGTTATGCAGTTTGCATTGCTGCACAATTGCGCCTGGCTACCCCTGCCTCGGTTGCAAACATTCAGGCGTGGCAGCCACTTAGGCTGGTCCCCGTAGGACACTGCCAGGGACTGGGTATATCTGCTTTCCGTTCTACTCACCTGAGTACTACTGATTCCAGCTTTGACGGCTACACTCTACTCAACCGGAGCAGTAAGTAGAACCTCAACGTATGGCACTTTGTGAAAGTGTTGTGAACTAGATCTCAGGTGTTTGGCTCGCCACCAATATCCATCCAGCACTATGGACGGCACTGCCTATATCTGGCTCTAATTAGTCCACAGTTGTGTTCAGCCGAATGATCTCTGCCGGGAACACTCAGAATGAGGTTCTGAGTTATTGCAACCTAGGTGCGTTTCACTGCTTTCAAGGTTTCACAGGAAGAATTCCGGAATCTTGCTGCCGGCAGGCCTCCGGCTGTTCCGGGTGAAATCCCCTTGTATGTCCCCCGTGGTTTCTTGTACACCCGTGAAATTTAGCCAGGTTGTGCAGTTTGCGTTGCTGCACATTTCCGCCTGCATAGCTCTGCCGTGTTTACAAACATTCAGGCGTAGCAGCCAGAAAGGCTGGTCCCTGTAGGACACTGCCAGCGGACTGGGTCTACCTGTTTCCCAGTCTACTCACCTCAGTGCTACTGATTCCAGCTTTGACGGGTACACTCTACTCGACCGGAGCAGTAAGTTGAACCTCAACTTAATTCAATTTGTGAAAGTTTGGAGAACTAAATCTCAGTTGTTTTCCAATCGAAAACACTGCCTGTATCTGGCTCTAATTAGTCCATTGCCTACATCTGGCTCTAATTAGTCCACTGCCTACATCTGGCTCTAATTAGTCCACGGATAAGTTCACCTGAATGACCTCTGCTCGGAACACTGAGAATGAGGTTCTGAGTTATTGCAACATAGGAGGGTTTCACTGCTTGCAAGGCTTCTTAGTAAGAATTTTGGAATCTTGTTGCCGGCAGGCCTCTGGCTGTTCCGGGTGAACATCTCCTTGTACATCCCCCTTGGTTTCTTGTACACCCGTGAAATTTGGCCAGGTTATGCAATTTGCACTGCTGCACAATTGCGCCTGCCTAGCTCTGCCACGGTTGCAAACATTCAGGCGTGGCAGCCAGATAGGCTGGTCCCCGTAAGACATTGCCACCGGACTGGGTATATCTGCTTCCCGTTCTTCTCACCTGAGTGCTACTCATTCCAGCTTTGACGGCTACAATCTACTCAACCGGAGCAGTAAGGTGAAGCTCAACTTAGGGTACTTTCTGAAAGTGTTGAGAACTACAGCTCAGTTTTTGGGCATGCGACCACTGTCCATCCAGCACTATGGACGGCACTGCATACATCAGGCTCTAATTAGTCCACGGTTGTGTTTACCCGAATGATCTCTGCCGGGAACACTCAGAAAGAGGTTCTGAGTTATTGCCACATGGGAGCGTTTCACTGCTTTCAAGGCTTCTTAGGAAGGATTCCGGAATGTTGCTGCTGGCAGGCCTCTGGCTGTTCCGGGTGAACATCTCCTTGTAAATCCCCCGTGGTTTCTTGTACACCCTTGAAATTTGGCCAGGTTATGCAGTTTGCATTGCTGCACAATTGCGCCTGCCAAGCTCTTCCGCGATTGCAAACATTCAGGCGTGGCAGCCACATAGGCTGGTCCCCGTAGGACACTGCCAGCAGATTTGGTATATCTGCTTCCCGATCTTCAAACCTGAGTCCTACTAATGCCAGCTTTGACGGCTACACTCTACTCAACCGGAGCAGGAAGTTGAAACTCAACTTAGTGCACTTTGTGCAAGTGTTGAGAACTAGAGCTCAGTTATTTGGCGCGCCACCACTGTCTATCCAGCACTATGGACGGCACTGCCTACATCTGGCTGTAATTAGTCCACGGTTGTGTTCAACCGAATGACCTCTGCCGGGAACACTCAGAATGAGGTTCTGAGTTATGGCAACATAGGAGCATTTCATTGCTTTCAAGGCTTCTTAGGAAGGATTCCGGAATCTTGCTGCCGGCAGGCCTCCGGCTGTTCCGGGTGAACATCTCCCTGTAAATCTCCCGTGGTTTCTTTTACACCCGTGAAATTTGGCCAGGTTATGCACTTTGCATTGCTGCAAAATTGTGCCTGCCTATCTCTGCCGCGGTTGCAAACATTCACGCGTGGCAGCTAGATAGTCTGGTTCCCGTAGGACACTGCCAGCGGACTGGGTCTATCTGCTTCCCGTTCTTCTCACCTGAGTTCTACTGATTCCAGCTTTGACGGCTACACTCTACTCAACCGGAGCAGTAAGTTGAACCTCAACTTATGGCACTTTGTGAAAGTGTTGAGAACTAGAGCTCAGTTGTTTGGCACGCCACCACTGTCAATCCAGCACTATGGACGGCACTACCTACATCTGGCTCTAATTAGTCCAGGATTGTGTTCAGCCGAATGACCTCTGCTGGGAACACTCAGAATGAGCTTCTGAGTTATTGCAACATAGGAGCGTTTCACTGCTTTCAAGGCTTGACAGGACGAATTCCGGAATCTTGCTGCCGGGAGACCTCCGGTTGTTCCGGGTGAACATCTCCTTGTAAATCACCCGTGGTTTCTTGTAAAACCGTGAAATTTGGCTAGGTTATGCAGTTTGCATTGCTGCACAATTGCGCCTGCCTAACTCTGCCGCGCTTGCAAACATTCAGGCGCGGCAGCCAGATAGGCTGGTCCCCGTAGGACACTGCCAGCGGACTAGGTCTATCTGCTTCCCGTTCTTCTCACCTGAGTGCTACTGATTCCAGCTTTGACGGCTACACTCTACTCAACCGGAGCATTAAGTTGAACCTCAACTTATGGCACTTTGTGAAAGTGTTGAGAACTAGAGCTCAGTTGTTTGGCATGCCACCACTGTCCATCAAGCACTATGGATGGAAATGCCTACATCTGGCTCTAATTAATCCACTGTTGTGTTCAGCCGAATGACCTCTGCTGGGAACACTCAGAATGATTTTCTGAGTTATTGCAACATAGGAGCGTTTCACTGCTTTCAAGGCTTCACAGGAAGAATTCCGGAATCTTGCTGCAGGGAGACCTCCGGTTGTTCCGGGTGAACATCTCCTTGTAAATCCCACGTGGTTTCTTGTACACCCGTGAAATTTGGCCAGGTTATGCAGTTTGCATTGCTGCACAATTGCGCCTGCCTAGCTCTGCCGCAGTGGCAAACATTCAGGCGTGACAGGCAAATAGGCAGGTCCTCGTAGGACTCTGCCAGCGGACTGGGTCTATCTGCTTCCCGTTCTTCTCACGTGAGTGCGACTGATTCCAGCATTTACGGCTACACTCTACTCAACCGGCGAAGTATGTTGAACCTCAACCTGTGGCAATTTGTAAAAGTCTTGAGAATTAGAGCTCAGTTGTTTGGCACACCACCACTGTCCATCCAGCCCTATGGATGGCACTGCCTACATCTGGCTCTAATAAGTTCATGGTTGTGTTCAGCCGAATGACCTCTGCCGGGAACACTCAGAATGGGGTTGGAGTTTTGGCAACATAGGAGCGTTTCACTGCTTTCAAGGCTTCTTAGGAAGGATTCCGGAATCTTGCTGCCGGCAGGCCTCCGGCTGTTCCGGGTGAACATGTCCTCGTAAATGCCCCGTGGTTTCTTGTACAGCCGTGAAATTTGGCCAGGTTTTGCAGTTTGCATTGCTGCACAATTGCGCCATCCCTGCTCTGCCGCACTTGCAAACATTCAGGCATGGCAGCTAGATAGGCTGGTCCCCGAAGGACACTGCCAGCGGACTGGGTCTATCTGCTTCCCGTTCTTCTCACCTGAGTGGTACTGATTCCAGCTTTGACGGCTACACTCTACTCAACCGGAGCAGTATGTTGTACCTCAACTTATGGCACTTTGTGAAAGTGTTGAGAACTAGAGCTCAGTTGATTGACACGCCACAATTGTCCATCCAGCACTATGGAGGCACTGCATACATCTGGCTCTAATTAGTCCACCGTTGTGTTCAGCCGAATGACCTCTTAAAGGAACACTCAGAATGAGGTTCTGAGGTATTGCAACATAGGAGAGTTTCACTGCTTTCAAGGCTTCTTAGGAAGAATTCCGGTATATTGCTGCCGGCAGGCCTCTGGCTGTTCCGAGTGAACATCTCCATGTAAATCCGCCGTGGTTTCTTGTACCCCCATGAAATTTGGCCATGTTATGCAGTTTGCATTGCTGCATAATTGCGTCTGCCTAGCTCTGCCGTGGTTGCAAACATTCAGGCGTGGTAGCCAGAGAGGCTGTACCTCGTAGGACACTACCATCGGACTGGGTATATGTGCTTCCCGTTCTTCTCACCTGAGTGCTACTGATTCCACCTTTGACGGCTACACTCTACTCAACAGGAGCATTAAGTTGAACCTCAACTTATGGCACTTTATGAAAGTGTTGAAAACTAGAGCTCCGTTGTTGGGCATGCCACCACGGTCCTTCCATCAATATGGACGGAAATGTGTACATCTGGATCTAATTAGTCCACGGTTGTCTTCAGCTGAATGCCCTCTGCCGAGAACACTCAGAATGAGGTTCTGAGTTATTGCAATGTAGGAGCGTTTCACTGCTTTCAATGCTTCTTAGGAAGAATTCTGGAATGTTGCTGCCGGCAGGCCTCCGCCTGTTCAGGGTGAACATTTCCTTGTAAATCCCCCGTGTTTTCTTGTACACCGGTGAAATATGGCCAGGTTATGCAGTTTGCACTGCTGCACAATTGCGCCTGCCTAGCTCTACCCCGGTTACAAACATTCAGGCGTGGCAGCCAGATAGACTGGTCCCTGTAGAACATTGCCAGCAGACTGAGTATATCTGGTTCCCGTTCTTCTCACCTGAGTGCTACTCATTCCAGCTTGACGGCTACAATCTACTCAACCGGAGCAGTAAGGTTAAGCTCAGCTTAGGGCACTTTCTGAAAGTGTTGAGAACTACAGCTCAGTTGTCTGGCATGCGACCACTGTCCATTCAGCACTATGGACGGCACTGCCTACATCTGGCTCTAATTGGTCCACGATTGTGTTCAGCCGAATGACCTCTGCCGGGAACACTCAGAATGAGGTTCTGAGTTATTCCAACATAGGAGAGTTTCACTGCTATCAAGGCTTTTTAGGAAGAATTACGCAATGTTGCTGCTGGCAGGCATCCGGCTGTTCCTGCTAAACATGTCCTTGTAAATCCCCCGTGGTTTCTTGTACACCCGTGAAATTTGGCCAGGTTATGCAGTTTGCATTACTGCATAATTGCAACTGCTTAGCTCTGCAGCGATTGCAAACATTGAGGCGTGGCAGCCAGGTAGGCTGGACACCATAGGACACTGCCAGCGGACTGGGTATATCTGCTTCCCGTTCTTCTCACCTGCGTGCTGCTGATTCTAGCTTTGATGGCTACACTATACTCAACCGGAGCAGTAAGTTGATCCTCAACTTATGGCATTTTGTGAAAGTGTTGCGAACTACAGCTCAGTTGTTTGGCACACTAACACTCTCCAGCCAGCACTATGGATGGTACTGCATGCATCTTGCTGTAGTTAGTCCACGGTTGGTTTCAGCCGAATGAGCTCTGCCTGGAACACTCACAGTGAGGTTCTGAGTTATTGCAACATAGGAGTGTTTCACTGCGTTCAAGGTTTCTTAGGAAGAATTCGGGAATCTTGCTGCCGGCAGGCCTCCGGTTGTTCCGAGTGAACATCTCCTTGTAAATCCCCCGTGGTTTCTTGTACACCCGTGAAATTTGGCTAGGTTATGCAGTTTGCATTGCTGCATAATTTCGCCTGCCTAGCTCTGCCGCGGTTGCAAACATTCAGGCGTGGCAGCCAGAGAGGCTGGTCCCCGTAGGACACTGCTGGCGGACTGGGTTTATCTGCTTCCCATTCTTCTCACCTGACTGCCTCTGATTCCCGCTTTGACGGCTACACTCTACTCAACCGAAGCAGTAAGTTGAACCTCTACTTATGGCACTCTGTTAACGTTTGGAGAACTAGAGCTCAGTTGTTTGGCTAGCCACCACTGTCCATCCAGCAGTATGGACGGCACTGTCTACATCTTGCTCGGAATAGTCCACGGTTGTGTTCAGCGGAATGAACTCTTCCGGGAACACTAAGAATGAGGTTCTGAGTTATAGCAACATAGGAGCGTTTCACTGCGTTCAAGGCTTCACAGGAAGAATTCCGGAATCTTGCTGCCGGCAGGCCTCCGGCTGTTCCGGTTGAACATCTCCATGTAAATCCCCCGTGGTTTCTTGTACACCCGTGAAATTTGGCCAGGTTATGCAGTATGCATTGCTGCAAAATTGCGCCTGGCAAGCTCTGCCGCAATTGCAAACATTCAGGCGTGGCAGCCAGATAGGCTGGTCCCCATAGGACACTGCCAGTGGACTGGGTATAACTGCTTCCGGTTCTTCTCACCTGAGTGCTACTGATTACAGCTTTGACGGCTACACTCTACTCAACCGGAGCAGTAAGTTGAACCTCAACTTATGTCACTTTGTGAAAGTGTTAAGAAGTAGAGGTCAGTTGTTTGGCATGCCACCACTGTCCCTCCAGCAGTATGGACAGCACTGCCTACATCTGTCTCTAATTAGTCCACGGTTGTGTTCAGTCGAATGACCTCTGCCGGGAACACTCAGAATGAGATTCTGAGTTATTGCAGCATAGGAGGTTTCACTGCTTTCAACGCTTCTTAGGAAGGATTCCGGAAACTTGCTGCGGGCAGACCTCCGGCTGTTCCGGGTGATCATCTCCTTGTAAATCCCCCGTGCTTTCTTGTACACCCGTGAAATTTCGCCAGGTTATGAAGTTTGTATTGCTGCACAATTGCGCCTGCCTAGCTCTGCCGCGGTTGCAAATATTCAGGCATGGCAACCAGATAGGCTGGTCCCCGTAGGACATTGCCAGCGGACTGGGTATATCTGCTTCCCCTTGTTCTCACCTGAGTGCTACTGATTCCAGCATTGACGGCTTCATTCTACACAACCGGAGCAGTAAGTTGAACCTCAACTTATGGCACTTTGTGAAAGTGTTGAGAACTAGAGCTCAGTTGTTTGGCACGCCACCACTGTCCATCCAGCACTATGGACGGCACTGCCTACATCTGGCTCTAATTAGTCTTCGGTTGTGTTCACCTGAATGACCTCAGCCGGGAACACTCAGAATGAGGTTCTGAGTTATTGCAACATAGGAGATTTCACTGCTTTCAAGGCTTCTAAGAAGGATTCCGGAAACTTGCTGTCGGCAGGCCTCCGGCTGTTCCAGGTGAACATCTCCTTGTAAATCCCCCGTGCTTTCTTGTACACCCGTGAAATTTCGCCAGGTTATGAAGTTTGTATTGCTGCACAATTGCGACTGCTTAGCTCTGCCGCGATTGCAAACATTGAGGCATGGCATCCAGATAGGCTGGACACCGTAGGACACTGCCAGCGGACTGGGTATATCTGCTTCCCGTTCTTCTCACATGAGTGCTACTGATTCCAGCTTTGACGGCTACACTCTACTCAACCGGCCAAGTAAGTTGAACCTCAACCTATGGCAATTTGTAAAAGTCTTGAGAACTAGAGCTCAGTTGTTTGGCACGCTACCACTGTCCATCCAGCACTATGGACGGCACAGCCTACATCTGTCTCTAATAAGTTCATGGTAGTGTTCAGCCGAATGTCCTCTGCCGGGAACACTCAGAATGAGGTTCTGAGTTATTGCAACATAGGAGATTTCACTGCTTTCAAGGCTTCTTAGGAAGGTTTTTCGTAATCTTGCTGCCGGCAGGCCTCCGGGTGTTCCGGGTGTACATATCCTGGTAAATGCCCCGTGGTTTCTTGTACACCCGTGAAATTTAGCCTTGTTATGCAGTTTGCATTGCTGCACAATTGCGCCATCCCTGCTCTGCCGCACTTGCAAACATTCAGGCATGGCAGCTAGATAGGCTGGTCCCCGAAGGACACTGCCAGCGGACTGGGTCTATCTGCTTCCCGTTCTTCTCACCTGAGTGGTACTGATTCCAGCTTTGACGGCTACACTCTACTCAACCGGAGCAGTATGTTGTACCTCAACTTATGGCACTTTGTGAAAGTGTTTAGAACTAGAGCTCATTTGTTTGACACGCCACAACTGTCCATCCAGCACTATGGAGGCACTGCATACATCTGGCTCTAATTAGTCCACCGTTGTGTTCAGCCGAATGACCTCTTCCAGGAACACTCAGAATGAGTTTCTGAGTTATTGCAACATAGGAGAGTTTCATTGCTTTCAAGGCTTCTTAGGAAGAATTCCGGAATATTGCTGCCTGCAGGCCTCTGGCTGTTCTGAGTGAACATCTCCATGTAAATCCCCCATGGTTTCTTGTACACCCGTGAAATTTGGCCAGGTTATGCAGTTTGCATTGCTGCACAATTGCACCTACCTAGCTCTGCCGCAGTGGCAAACATTCAGGCGTGACAGGCAAATAGGCGGGTCCCCGTAGGACTCTGCCAGCGGACTGGGTCTATCTGCTTCCCGTTCTTCTCACCTGAGCGCTACTGATTCCAGGTTTGACGGCTACACTCTACTCAACCGGCGAAGTAAGTTGAACCTCAACCTATGGCAATTTGTAAAAGACTTGAGAACTAGAGCTCAGTTGTTTGGCACATCACCACTGTCCATACAGCACTATGGACGGAACTGCCTACATTTGGCTCTAATAAGTTCTTGGTTGTGTTCAGCCCAATGACCTCTACCGGGAACACTCAGAATGGGGTTCTGAGTTATGGCAACATAGGAGCATTTCACTGCTTTCAAGGGTTCTGAGGAAGAATTCCGGAAAGTTGCTGCCGGCAGGCCTCCGGCTGTTCTGAGTTAACATCTCCATATAAATCCCACGTGGTTTCTTGTACACCCGTGAAATTTGGCCAGGGTATGCAGTTTGCATTGCTGCACAATTGCGCCTGGCTAGCTCTGCCACGTTTGCAAACATTGAGGCGTGGCAGCCATATAGGCTGGTCCCCATAGGACACTGCCAGCGGACTGGGTCTATCTGCTTCCCGTTCTTCTCACCTGAGTGCTACTGATTCCAGCTTTGACGGCTACACTCTACTCAACTGGAGCAGTAATTCGAAGCTCAACTCATTGCGCTTTGTGAAAGTGTTGAGAACTAGAGCTCAGTTGTTTGGCACGCCACAACTGTCCATCCAGCACTATGCACGGCACTGCCTACATCTGGCTCTGATTAGTCCACGGTTGTGTTCAGCCGAATGACCTCTGCCGGGAACACTCAGAATGAGGTTCTGAGTTATTGCAACATAGGAGCATTTCACTGCTTTCCAGGCTTCTTAAGAAGGATTCCGGAATCTTGCTGCCGCCAGTCCTCCGTCTGTTCCAGGTGAACATCTCCTTGTAAATCCCGCGTGTTTTCTTGTACACCCGTGAAATTTTTCCAGGGTATGTAGATTGCATTGCTGCAAAATTGCGCCTGCCTAACTTTGCCGGGATTGCAAACATTCAGGCGTGGCAGCCAGATTTACTGATCCCTGTAGGACACTTGCAGCGGACTGTGTATATTAGCTTCCCGTTCTTCTTACCTCAGTGGTACTGATTCCAGCTTTGACTACTACACTCTACTCAACCGGAGCAGTAAGTTGAACCTAAACTTTTGACACTTTGTGAAAGTGTTGAGAACTAGAGCTCAGTTGTTTGGCACATCACCACTGTCCATCCAGTACTATGGATGGCACTGCCTACATCTGGCTCTAATTAGTCCACGGTTGTGTTCAGCCGAATGACCTCTGCGGGGAACACTCAGAATGAGGTTCCGAGTTATTGCAACATAGGAGCATTTCACTGCTTTCAAGGCTTCACAGGAAGAATTCCGGAATATTTCTGCCGGCAGCCCTCCGGCTGTTCCGGGTGAACATCTCCTTGTAAATCCCCAGTGTTTTCCTGTACACCCGTGAAATTTGGCCAGGTTATGCAGATTGCATTGCTGTACAATTGCGCCTGCCTAGCTCTGCCGCGGTTGCAAACATTCAGGCGTGGCAGCCAGATAGGCTGGTCCCCGTAGGACACGGCCAGCGGACTGGGTCTATCTGCTTCGCGTATTTCTCACCTGAGTGCTACTGATTCCAGCTTTGACGTCTACACTCTACTCAACGGGAGCAGTAAGTTGAACCTCAACTTATGGCACTTTGTGCAAGTGTTGAGAACTATAGCTCAGTTGTTTGGCACGCCACCACTGTCCATCCAGCACCATGGACGTCACTGCCTACATCTGGCTCTAATTAGTCCACGGTTGTGTTCAGCTGAATGACCTGTGCCGGGAACACTCAGAATGAGGTTCTGAGTTATTGCAACATAGGAGCGTTTCACTGCTTTCAAGGCTTCTTAGGAAGGATTCTGGAAGATTGCTGCCGGCACGCCTCCTGCTGTTCCGGGTGAACATCTCCTTATAAATCCCCCGTGTTTTCTTGTACTCCCGTGAAATTTGGACAGGTTATGCAGTTTGAAATGCTGCACAAATGCGCCTGCCAAGCTCTGCCGCGGTTGCAAACATTCAGTCGTGGCAGCCAGATAGGCTGGACCCAGTAGGACACTGCCAGCGGACTGGGTATATCTGCTTCCCATTCTTCTCACCTGCGTGCTCCTGATTCCTGCTTTGAGGGCTACACTCTATTCAACCGGAGCAGTAAGTTGAACCTCAACTTATGGCACTTTTTGAAAGTGTTGAGAACTAGAGCTAAGTTGTTTAGCACGCCACCACTGTTCATCCAGCACTAAGGACAGCACTGCCTACATCTGGCTCTAATTAGTCCACGGTTGTGTTCAGCCGAAGGACCTCTGCCGGGAACACTCAGAATGAGGTTCTGAGTTATTGCAACATAGGAGCGTTTCACTGCTTTCATGGCTTCTCAGGATGGATTCTGGAATGTTGCTGCCGGCAGGCCTCCGGCTGTTCCGGGTAAACATGTCCTTGTAAATCCCCCGTGGTTTCTTGTACATCCCTTAAATTGGGGGAGATTATTCAGTGTGCATTGCTACACAATTGCGCCTGCCTACCCCTGCCACGATTGCAAACATTCAGGCGTGGCAGCCAGATAGGCTAGACCCGTAGGACACTGCCAGCGGACTGGGTATATCTGCTTCGCATTCTTCTCACCTGAGTGCTACTGATTCGAGGTTTGACGGCTACTCGCTACTCAACCGGACTAGTAGGTTGAACCTCAACTTATGGGACTTTGTGAAAGGGTTGAGAACTATATCTCAGGTGTTTGGCACGCCACCACTGTCCATCCAGCACTATGGATGGCCCTGACTACATCTGGCTCTAATTAGTCCACAGTTGTGTTCAGCCGAATGATCTCTGCCGGGAACACTCAGAATGAGGTTCTGAGTTATTGCACACTAGGAGCGTTTCACTGCTTTCAAGGCTTCTCAGGATGGATTCTGGAATGTTGCTGCCGGCAGGCCTCCGGCTGTTCCGGGTAAACATGTCCTTGTAAATCCCCTGTGGTTTCTTGTACATCCCTTAAATTGGGGGAGGTTATTCAGTTTGCATTGCTACACAATTGCGACTGCCTACCCCTGCCACGGTTGCAAACATTCAGGCGTGGCAGCCAGATAGGCTGGTGCCCGTAAGACATTGCCAGCGGACTGGGTATATCTGCTTCCCGTTCTTCTCACCTGAGTGCTACTGATTCCAGCTTTGACGGCTACACTCTACTCAACCGCAGCAGCAAGTTGAACCTCAACTTATGGCACTTTGTGAAAGTGTTTAGAACTAGAGCTCAGTTGTTTGGCACGCCACCACTGTCCATCCAGCACTATGGACGGCACTGCCTACATGTGGCTGTAATTAGTCCATGGTTGTCTTCAGCCGAATGACCTCTGCCGGGAACACTCAGAATCAGGTTCTGAGTTATTGCAACATAGGAGCGTTTAACTGCTTTCAAGGCTTCACAGGAAGAATTCCGGAATCTTGCTGCCGGCAGGCCTCTGGCTGTTCCGGGTGAACATCTCCTTGTAAATACCCCGTGGTTACTTGTACACCCGTGAAATTTGGCCAGGTTATGCAGTTTGCATTGCTGCACAATTGCGCCTGCCTAGCTCTGCCGTGGTTGCAAACATTAAGGCGTGGTAGCCAGAGAGGCTCTACCTCGTAGGACACTACCATCGGACTGGGTATATGTGCATCGCGCTCTTCTCACCTGAGTGCTACTGATTCCAGCTTTGACGGCTACACTATACTGCAACAGTAGCAGTAAGTTGAACCTCAACTTATGGCACTTTATGAAAGTGTTGAGAACTAGAGCTCCGTTGTTTGGCATGCCACCACGGTCCTTCCATCAATATGGACGGCACTGTGTACATCTGGCTCTAATTAGTCCACGATTGTCTTCAGCCGAATGTGCTCTGCCAAGAACACTCAGAAGGAGATTCTGATTGTTGCAACTTAGGAGCATTTCTCTGCTTTCAAGGCTTCTTAGGAAGAATTCCCGAATGTTTTTGCCGGCACGCCTCTGGCTGTTCCGGGTGACCATCTCCTTGTAAATCCCCCGTGGTTTCTTGTACACCCATGAAATTTGGCCATGATATGCAGTGTGCATTGCTGCACAATTGCGCCAGCCTAGCTTTGCCGCCGTTGCAAACATGGAGGGGTGGCAGCCAGATAGGCTGGTCCCCGTAGGACACTGCCAGCGGACTGGGTATAACTGCTTCCGGTTCTTCTCACCTGAGTGCTACTGATTCCAGCTTTGACGGCTACACTCTACTCAATTGGAGCAGTAAGTTGAACCTCAACTTATGGCACTTTGTGAAAGTGTTGAGAACTGGAGCTCAGTTGTTTGGCAAGCCACCATTGTCCCTCCAGCACTATGGACGGCACTGCCAACATATGGCTCTAATTAGTCCACGCTTGTGTTCAGCCGAATGACCTCTGCCGGGAACACTCAGAATGAGCTTCTGAGTTAATGCAACATAGGAGCGTTTCACTGCTTTCATGGCTTCAAAGGAAGAATTCAGGAATCTTGCTGCCGGCAGGCCTCGTCTGTTCCGGGTGAACATCTCCTTGTTAATCCCCCGTGGTTTCTTGTACACCCGTGAAATTTGGCCAGGTTATGCAGTTTGCATTGCTGCACAATTGCGCCCTCGTAGCTCTGCTGCGGTTGTAAACATTCAGGCATGGCAAGCAGATAGGCTGGTCCCTGTAGGACACTGCCAGCGGACTGTGTATATCTGCTTCCCGTTCTTCTCACCTGAGTGCTACGGATCCCAGCTTTGCCGGCTATACTCTACTAAACCGGCAGTGTCCTTCCAGCACTATGGACGGCAATGCATACATCTGGCTCTAGTTTGTCCGCGGTTGGGATCAGCCGAATGACCTCTGCTGGGAACACTCAGAATGAGGTTCTGAGTTATTGCAACATAGGAGCGTTTCACTGCTTTCAAGGCTTCTCATTAAGAATTCCGGAAACTTGGTACCGGCAGGCCTCCCGCTGTTGCGGGTGAACATCTCCTTGTAAATCCCCCGTGGTTTCTTGTACACGGGTGAAATTTGGCCAGGTTATGCAGTTTGCCTTGCTGCACAATTGTCCCTGCCTAGCTCTGCCACGGTTGCAAATATTCCGGCGTGGCAGCCACATAGGCTGGTCCCCGTAGGACACTGCCAGCGGACTGGGTCTATCTGCTTCCCGTTCTTCTTACCTAAGTCCTACTGATTCCAGCTTTGTTGCCTACACTCTACTCAACCGGAGCAAAAAGCAGTGCCTACATCTGGCTCTAATTAGTCCACGGTTGTGTTCAGCCGAATGACCTCTGCCGGGAAAACTCAGAATGAGGATCTGAGTTATTGCAACATAGGAGCGTTTCACTGCTTTCAAGGCTTCTTAGGAAGAATTTCGGAAACTTGCTGCCGGCAGGCCTCCGTCTGTTCCGGGTGAACATCTCCTTGTAAATCCCCAGTGGTTTTTTGTACACCTGTGAAATTTGGCCAGCTTATAAACTTTGCATTGCTGCACAATTGCACCTGTCTAGCTCTGCCGCGGTTGCAAACATTCAGGCGTAGCAGCAAGATAGGCTGGTCCCCTTAGGACACTGCCAGTGGACTGGGTCTATCTGCTTCCCATTTTTCTCACCTGAGTGCTACTGATTCCAGCTTTGAGGGCTACACTCTACTCAACTGGATAAGTAAGTTGCAACTCTACTTATGGCATTATGTGAAAGTTTGTACAACTAAAGCTCATTTGTTTTCCAATCGAAAACACTGCCTACATCTGGCTCTAATTAGTCCATTGCCTACATCTGGCTCTAAATAATCCACTGCCTACATCTGGCTCTAATTAGTCCACGGATGAGTTCAGCCAAATGACCTCTGCCGGGAATACTCAGAATGAGGTTCTGAGTTATTGCAACATAGGAGCGTTTCACTGCTTTGAAGGCTTCTTAGGAAGAATTCCGGAAACTTGCTGCCGGCAGGCCTCTGGCTGTTCCGGGTGAACATCTCCTTGTAAATCCCCCGTGGTTTCTTGTACACCCGTGAATTTTGGCCAGGTTTTGCAGTTTGCATTGCTGCACAATTGCGCCTGCCTTGCTCTGCCACGGTTGCAAACATTCAGGCGTGGCAGCCAGATAGGCTGGTCCCTGTAGGACATTGCCAGCGGACTGGGTCTATCTGCTTCCCATTATTCTCACCTCAGTGCTACTGATTCCAGCTTTGACGGCAACACTCTACTCACCCGGAGCAGTAAGTTTAACCTCAAGTTATGGCACACTGTGAAATTGTGGAGAACTAGAGCTCAGTTGCTTGGCACGCCAAAACTGTCCATCCAGCACTATGGACAGCACTGCCCACATCTGGCTCTAATTAGTCCACGGTTTTGTTCAGCCGAATGACCTCTGCCGGGAACACTCAGAATGAGGTTCTGAGTTACTGCAACATAGGGCGTTTCACTGCTTTCAAGGCTTCTCAGGAAGAATTCTGGAAACTTGGTACCGGCAGGCCTCCGGCTGTTCCGGGTGAACATCTCCTTGTAAATCCCCCGTGGTTTCTTGTACACCCGTGAAATTTGGCCAGTTTATGCAGTTTGCCTTGCTGCACAATTATGCCTACCTAGCTCTGCCACGGTTGCAAACATTCAGGCGTAGCAGCCAGAGAGGCTGTTCCTCGTAAGACACTGGCAGCGGACTAGGTATATCTGCTTCCCCTTCTTCTCACTTGAGTGCTTCTGATTTCCGCTTTGACGGCTACACTCTACTCAACCGAAGCAGTAAGTTGAACCTCTACTTATGGCATTCTGTTAAAGTTTGGAGAACTAGAGCTCAGTTGTTTGGCAAGCGACCACTGTACATCTAGCACATTGGACGGCACTGCATACATCTGGCTCTAATTAGTCCACGGTTGTGTTCAGCCGAATGACTTCTGCCGGGAACACTCAGAATGAGGATCTGAGTTATTGCAACATAGGAGCGTTTCACTGCGTTCAAGGATTCTTAGGAAGAATTCCGTAATCTTGCTGCCGGCAGGCCTCCGGCTGTTCCGGGTGAACATCTCCTTGTATTTCCTCGTGGTTTCTTGTACACCCGTGAAATTTGGCCAGGTTATGCAGTTTGCATTACTGCATAATTTCGACTGTCTAGCTCTGTCTTGGTTGCAAACATTCAGGCGTATCAACCAGATAGGCTGGTCCCCGTAGGACACTGCCAGCGGACTGGGTATATCTACATCCCGTTCTTCTCACCTGAGTGCTACTGATTCCAGCTTGGACGGCTACACTCTACTCAACCGGAGCAGTAAGTGGAACCTCAACTTATGGCACTTTGTGATAGTGTTGAGAACTAGAGCTCAGTTGTTTGGCACGCCAACACTGTCCATCCAGCACTATGGATGGCACTGCCTACATCTGGCTCTAATTAGTCCACGGTTGTGTTCAGCCGAATGACCTCTGCAGGGAACACTCAGAATGAGGTTCTGAGTTATTGAAACATAGGAGCGTTTCACTGCTTTCAAGGCTTCTTAGGAAGAATTCCGGAATCTTGCTGCGGTCAGGCCTCTGGCTGTTCCAGGTGAACATCTAATTATACATCCCCCGTGGTTTCTTGTACACCCGTGAAATTTGGCCAGGTTATGCAGTTTGCATTGCTTCACAATTGCGCCTGCCTAGCTCTGCCACAGTTGCAAACATTCAGGCGTGGCAGCCAGATAGGCTGGTCCACGTAGGACACTGCCAGCGGAGTGGGTATATCTGCTTCTCGTTCTTCTCACCTGAGTGCTACTGATTCCAGCTTTGAGGGCTACACTCTACTCAACCGAAGCAGTAAGTTGAACCTCAATTTATGGCACTTTGTTAACGTTTGGAGAACTAGAGCTCAGTTGTTTAGCATGCGACCAATGTCCCCCCAGCACTATGGACGGCACTGCTTATATCTGGCTCTAATTAGTCCTCGGTTGTGATCAGCCGAATGACCTCTGTCGGGAACACTAAAAATGAGGTTCTGAGTTATTGCAACATATGAGCGTTTCACTGCGTTCAAGGTTTCTTAGGAAGTTTCCGGAATCTTGCTGCCGGCTGGCCTCCGGATGTTCCGGGTGAACATCTCCTTGTAAATCCCCTGTGGTTTCTTGTACACCTGTGAAATTTGGCCAAGTTATGCAGTTTGCATTGCTGCACAATTGCCCCTGCCTATCTCTGCCGGGGTTGCAAACCTTCAGGTATGGCAGCCAGACAGGCTGGTCCCCGTAGGACACTGCCAGCAGACTGGGTATATCTGCTTCCCGTTCTTCTCACCTGAGTGATACTGATTCCAGCTTTGACGGCTACACTCTACTCAACCGGAGCAGTAAGTTGAACCTCAACTTATGGCACTTTGTGCAAGTGTTGAGAACTAGAGCTCAGTTGTTTGGCACGCCAAGACTGTCCACCCAGCACTATGGACGGCACTGCCTACATCTGGCTATAGTTAGTCCACGGTTGTGTTCAGCCGAATGACCTCTGCCGGGAACACTCAGAATGAGGTTCTGAGATATTGCAACACAGGAGCGTTTCACTGCTTTCAAGGCTTCTTAGGAAGAATTCCAGAATCTTGCTGCTGGCAAGCCTCCTGCTGTTCAGGGTGAACATCTCCTTGTAAATCCCCCGTGGTTTCTTGTACAACCCTGAAATTTGGGGAGGTTATGCAGTTTGCATTGCTGCACAATTGTGCCTGCCTACCCCTGCCGCAGTTGCAAACATTCAGGCGTGGCAGCCAGTTAGGCTGGTCCCCGTAGGACACTGCCAGGGACTGGGTATATCTGCTTTACGTTCTTCTCAACTGAGTGCGACTGATTCCAGCTTTGACCGCTACACTCTACTCAACCGGAGCAGTAAGTAGAACCTCAACGTATGGCACTTTGTGAAAGTGTTGTGAACTAGATCTCAGGTGTTTGGCACGCCACCAAAATACATCCAGCACTATGGACGGCACTGCCTATATCTGGCTCTAATTAGTCCACGGTTGTGTTCAGCCGAATGATCTCTGCCGGGAACACTCAGAATGAGGTTCTGAGTTATTGCAACCTAGGTGCGTTTCACTGCTTTCAAGGTTTCACAGGAAAAATTCCGGAATCTTGCTGCTGGCAGGCCTCCGGCTGTTCCGGGTGAAATCCCCTTGTATATCCCCCGTGGTTTCTTGTACACCCGTGAAATTTGGCCAGGTTATGCAGTTTGCATTGCTGCACATTTCCGCCTGCATAGCTCTGCCGTGTTTACAAACATTCAGGCGTGGCAGCCAGAAAGGCTGGTCCCCGTAGGACACTGCCAGCGGACTGGGTCTACCTGTTTCCCGGTCTACTCACCTCAGTGCTACTGATTCCAGCTTTGACGGGTACACTGTACTCGACCGGAGCAGTAAGTTGAACCTCAACTTATGGCAATTTGTGAAAGTTTGGAGAACTAAAGCTCAGTTGTTTTCCAATCAAAAACACTGCCTATATCTGGCTCTAATTAGTCCATTGCCTACATCTGGATCTAATTATTCCACTGCCTACATCTGGATCTAATTAGTCCACGGATGAGTTCACCTGAATGACCTCTGCCGGGAACACTCAGAATGAGGTTCTGAGTTATTGCAACCTAGGAGCGTTTCACTGCTTGCAAGGCTTCTTAGGAAGAATTCTGGAATCTTGCTGCCGGCAGGCCTCTGGCTGTTCCGGGTGAACATCTCCTTGTACATCCCCCTTGGTGTCTTGTACACCCGTGAAATTTGGCCAGGTTATGCAATTTGTACTGCTGCACAATTACGCCTGCCTAGCTCTGCCACGGTTGCAAACAGTCAGGCGTGGCAGCCAGATAGGCTGGTCCCCGTAAGACATTGCCACCGGACTGGGTATATCTGCTTCCCGTTCTTCTCAACTGAGTGCTACTCATTCCAGCTTTGACGGATACAATCTACTCAACAGGAGCAGTAATGTGAAGCTCAACTTAGGGAAATTTCTGAAAGTGTTGAGAACTACAGCTCAGTTTTTGGGCATGCGACCACTGTCCATCCAGCACTATGGACGGAACTGCCTACATCAGGCTCTAATTAGTCCACGGTTGTGTTCACCCGAAAGATTTCTGCCGGGAACACTCAGAAAGAGGTTCTGAGTTATTGCCACATAGGAGCGTTTCACTGCTTTCAAGGCTTCTTAGGAAGGATTCCGTAATGTTGCTGCCGGCAGGCCTCTGGCTGTTCCGGGTGAACATCTCCTTGTAAATCTCCCGTGGTTTCTTTTACACCCGTGAAATTTGGCCAGGTTATGCAGTTTGCATTGCTGCAAAATTGTGCCTGCCTATCTCTGCCGCGGTTGCAAACATTCACACGTAGCAGCTAGATAGGCTGGTTCCCGTAGGACACTGCCAGCGGACTGGGTCTATCTGCTTCCCGTTCTTCTCACCTGAGTGCTACTGATTCCAGCTTTGACGGCTTCACTCTACTCAACCGGAGCAGTAAGTTGAACCTCAACTTATGGCACTTTGTGAAAGTGTTGAGAACTTGAGCTCAGTTGTTTGGCATGTCACCACTGTCCATCTAGCACTATGGATGGACATGCCTACATCTGGCTCTAATTAGTCCTCTGTTGTGTTCAGCCGAATGACCTCTGCTGGGAACACTCAGAATGAGGTTCTGAGTTATTGCAACATAGGAGCGATTCACTGCTTTCAAGGCTTCTTCGGAAGGATTCCGGAATCTTGCTGCCGGCAGGCCACCGGCTGTTCCGGCTGAACATCTCCTTGTAAATCCCACGTGGTTTCTTGTACACCCGGGAAATTTGGCCAGGTTATGCAGTTTGCATTGCTGCACAATCGCGCCTGCCTAGCTCTGCCGCAGTGGCAAACATTCAGGCATGACAGGCAAATAGGCGGGTCCTCGTAGGACTCTGGCAGCGGACTGGGTCTATCTGCTTTCCGTTCTACTCACCTGAGTGCGACTGATTCTAGCATTGACGGCTACACTCTACTCAACCAGAGAAGTAAGTTGAACCCCAACCTATGGCAATTTGTAAAAGTCTTGAGAACTAGAGCTCAGTTGTTTGGCACGCCACCACTGTCCATCCAGCACTAAGGACGGCACTGCCTACATCTGGCTCTAATAAGTTCATGGTTGTGTTCAGCCGAATGACCTCTGCTGGGAACACTCAGAATGGGTTTCTGAGTTATGGCAACATAGGAGCATTTCACTGCTTTCAAGGCTTCTTAGGAAGGATTCCGGAATCTTGCTGCCGGCAGGCCTCCGTCTGTTCCGGGTGAAAATGTCCTCGTAAATGCCCCGTGGATTCTTGTACAGCCGTGAAATTTGGCCAGGTTATGCAGTTTGCATTGCTGCACAATTGCGCCAGCCCTGCTCTGCGGCAGTTGCAAACATTCAGGCATGGCAGCTAGATAGGCTGGTCCCCGAAGGACACTGCCAGCGGACTGGGTCTATCTGCTTCCCGTTCTTCTCACCTGAGTGCTACTGATTCCAGCTTTGACGGCTACACTCTACTCAACCGGAGCAGTAAGTTGAACCTCAACTTATGGCACTTTGCTAAAGTGTTGAGAACTAGAGCTCAGTTGTTTGAGACGCCACAATTGTCCATCCAGCACTATGGAGGCACTGCATACATCTGGCTATAATTAGTCCACCGTTGTGTTCAGCCGAATGACCTCTTAAAGGAACACTCAGAATGAGTTTCTGAGTTATTGCAACATGGGAGAGTTTCACTGCTTTCAAGGCTTCTTAGGAAGAATTCCGGTATATTGCTGCCGGCAGGCCTCTGGCAGTCCCGAATGAACATCTCCATGTAAATCCCCCGTGGTTTCTTGTACACCGGTGAAATTTGGCCAGGTTATGCAGTTTAAATTGCTGCATAATTGCGACTGTCTAGCTCTGTCGTGGTTGCAAACATTCAGGCGTACCAGCCAGATAGGCTAGTCCCCGTAGGACACTGCCAGCGGAGTGGGTATATCTGCTTCTCGTTCTTCTCACCTGAGTGCTACTGATTCCAGCTTTGACGGCTACACTCTACTCAACCGGAACAGTAAGTTGAACCTCAACTTATGGCATTTTGTGAAAGTATTGAGACCTAGAGCTCAGGTGTTTGGCACGCCACCACTGTCCATCCAGCACTATGGACGGCACTGCATATATCTGGCTCTAATTAGTCCAGGGTTGTGTTCAGCCGAATGACCTCTGTGGGGAACACTCAGAATGAGGTTCTGAGTTATTGCAACATAGGAGCGATTCACTGCTTTCAAGACTTCTTGGGAAGGATTCCGGAATCTTGCTGCCGGCAGGCCTCTGGCTGTTCCGGGTGAACATCTCCTTGTAAATCCCCCGTGCTTTCTTGTACACCCGTTAAATTTGGCCAGGTTATGCAGTTTTCATTGCTGCATAATTGCGCCTACCTAGCTCTGCCGCAGTGGCAAACATTCAGGCATGACAGGCAAATAGGCGGGTCCCCGTAGGACTCTGCCAGCGGACTGGGTCTATCTGCTTCCCGTTCTTCTCACCTGAGTGCTACTGATTCCAGCTTTGACGGCTACACTCTACTCAACCGGCGAAGTAAGTTGAACCTCAACCTATGGCAATTTGTAAAAGACTTGAGAACTAGAACTCAGTTGTTTGGCACGCCACCACTGTCCATACAGCACTATGGACGGAACTGCCTATATTTGGGTCTAATAAGTTCTTGGTTGTGTTCAGCCGAATGACCTCTGCCGGGAACACACAGAATGGGGTTCTGAGTTATGGCAACATAAGAGCATTTCACTGCTTTCAAGGATTCTTAGGAAGAATTCCGGAATGTTGCTGCCGGCAGGCCTCCGGCTGTTCCGAGTTAACATCTCCATATAAATCCTAGGTGGTTTCTTGTACACCCGTGAAATTTGGCCAGGGTATGCAGTTTGCATTGCTGCACAATTGCGCCTGGCTAGCTCTGACACGTTTGCAAACATTCAGGCGTGGCAGCCAGATAGGCTGGTCCCCATAGGACACTGCCAGCGGACAGGGTCTATCTGCTTCCCGTTCTTCTCACCTGAGTGCTACTGATTCCAGCTTTGACGGCTACACACTACTCAACTGGAGCAGTAATTCTAAGCTCAACTTATTGCGCTTTGTGAAAGTGTTGAGAACTAGAGCTCAGTTGTTTGGCAGGCCACAACTGTCCATCCAGCACTATGCACGGCACTGCATACATCTGGCTCTGATTAGTCCAAGGTTGTGTTCAGTCGAATGACCTCTGCCGGGAACACTCAGAATGAGGTTCTGAGTTCTTGCAACATAGGAGCGTATTACTGCTTTCAAGGCTTCTTAGGAAGGATTCCGGAATCTTGCTGCCGCCAGTCCTCCAGCTGTTCCTGGTGAACATCTCCTTGTAAAACCCGCGTGGTTTCTTGTAAACCCGTGAAATTTTTCCAGGGTATGTAGTTTGCATTGCTGCACAATTGCGCCTGCCTAGCTTTGCCGGGGTTGCAAACATTCAGGCGTGGCAGCCAGATTTACTGATCCCTGTAGGACACTGCCAGCGGACTGCGTATATCAGCTTCCCGTTCTTCTCACCTCAGTGCTACTGATTCCAGCTTTGACGACTACACTCTACTCAACCGGAGCAGTAAGTTGAACCTCAACTTTTGACACTTTGTGAAAGTGTTGAGAACTAGAGCTCAGTTGTTTGGCACATCACCACTGTCCATCCAGCACTATGGACGGCACTGCCTACATCTGGCTCTAATTAGTCCACGGTTGTGTTCAGCCGAATGACTCTGCCGGGAACACTCAGAATGAGGTTCCGAGTTATTGCAACATAGGAGCGTTTCACTGCTTTCAAGGCTTCACAGGAAGAATTCCGGAATATTGCTGCCGGCAGCACTCCGGCTGTCCCGGGTGAACATCTCCTTGTAAATCCCCCGTGGTTTCTTGTACACCCGTGAAATTTGGCCAGGTTATGCAGATTGAATTGCTGCACAATTGCGCCTGCCTAGCTCTGCCGCGGTTGCAAATATTCCGGCGTGGCAGCCAGATAGGTTGGTCCCCGTAGGACACTGCCAGCGGACTGGGTATATCTGCTTCTCGTTCTTCTCACCTGAGTGCTGCTGATTCTAGCTTTGACGGCTACACTCTACTCAACCGAAGCAGTAAGTTGAACCTCTACTTATGGCACTCTGTTAAAGTTTGGAGAACTAGAGCTCAGTTGTTTGGCACGCAACGACTGTCCATTAAGCACTATGGACGGCACTGCGTACATCTGGCTATAGTTAGTCCACGGTTGTGATCAGCCGAATAAGCTCTGCTGGGAACACTCACAATAAGGTTCTAAGTGATTGCAACATAGGAGTGTTTCACTTCGTTCAAGGTTTCTTAGGAAGAATTCTGGAATCTTGCTGCCGGCAGTTCTCCGGTTGTTCCGAGTGAACATCTTGTAAATCCCCCGTGGTTTCTTGTACACCGGTGAAATTTGGCCAGGTAATGCAGTTTGCATTGCTGCATAATTGCAACTGTCTAGCTCTGTCGCGGTTGCAAACATTCAGGCGTATCAGCCAGACAGGCTAGTCCCCGTAGGACACTGCCAGCGGAGTGGGTATATCTGCTTCTCGTTCTTCTCACCTGAGTGCTACTGATTCCAGTTTTGACGGATACACTCTACTCAACCGGAGCAGTAAGTTGAACCTCAACTTATGGCACTTTGTGAACGTTTGGAGAACTAGAGCTCAGTTTTTTAGCATGCGACCCCTGTCTCCCCAGCACTATGGACGGCACTGCCTACATCTGGCTATAATTAGTCTTCGGTTGTGTTCAGCCGTATGACCTCTGTCGGGAACACTCAAAATGAGGTTCTGAGTTATTGCAACATAGGAGCGTTTCACTGCGTTCAAGGTTTCTTAGGAAGAATTCCGGAATCTTGCTGTCGGCTGGCCTCCAGCTGTTCCGGGTGAACATCTACTTATAGATCCCCCGTGGTTTCTTGTACACCTGTGAAATTTGGCAAAG
Source organism: Dipodomys merriami (assembly GCF_024711535.1). Taxonomy (NCBI): domain Eukaryota; kingdom Metazoa; phylum Chordata; class Mammalia; order Rodentia; family Heteromyidae; genus Dipodomys; species Dipodomys merriami. Next base: position 1,424,203 of record NW_027204015.1, on the reverse strand, counting down.
TTATGTAGTTTGCATTGCTGCATAATTGCGACCGCCTATATCTGCCGGGGTTGCAAACATTCAGGCATGGCAGCCAGGTAGGCTGGTCCCCGTAGGACACTGCCAGCGGATTGCGTATATCAGCTTCCCGTTATTCTCACCTCAGTGCTACTGATTCCAGCTTTGACGGCTACACTCTACTCAACCGGAGCAGTAAGTTGAACCTCAACTTATGGCACTTTGTGCAAGTGTTGAGAACTGGAGCTCAGTTGTTTGGCACGCAACCACTGTCCATCCAGCACTATGGATGGCACTGCCTACATCTGGCTATAGTTAGTCCACGGTTCTGTTCAGCCGAATGACCTCTGCCGGGAACACTCAGAATGAGGTTCTGAGTTATTGCAACATAGGAGCGTTTCACTGCTTTCAAGGCTTCTTAGGAAGAATTCCAGAATCTTGCTTCCGGCAGGCCTCCTGCTGTTCAGGGAGAACATCTCCTTGTAAATCCCCCGTGGTTTCTTGTACACCCCTGAAATTTAGGGAGGTTATGCAGTTTGCATTGCTGCACAATTGCGCCTGCCTACCCATGACGCAGTTGCAAACATTCAGGCGTGGAAGCCAGATAGGCTGGTCCCAGTAGGACACTGCCAGTGGACTGGATATATCTGCTTTCCGTTCTTCTCACCTGTGTGCTACTGATTCCAGCTTTGACGGCTACACTCTACTCAACCAGAGCAGTAAGTAGAACCTCAACTTATGGCACTTTGTGAAAGTGTTGTGAACTAGATCTCAGGTGTTTGGCACGCAACCACTGTCCATCCAGCACTATGGATGGCACTGCCTACATCTGGCTTTAGTTAGTCCACGGTTCTGTTCAGCCGAATGACCTCTGCCGAGATCACTCAGAATGAGGTTCTGAGTTATTGCAACCTAGGAGCGATTCACTGCTTTCAAGGTTTCACAGGAAGAATTCCGGAATCTTGCTGCCAGCAGTCCTCCGGATGTTCCGAGGGAAATCCCCTTGTAAATCACCCGTGGTTTCTTGTACACCCTTGAAAATTGGCCAAGTTATGCAGTTTGCATTGCTGCACAATTCCGCCTGCATAGCTCTGCCGCGGTTACAAACATTCAGGCGTGGCAGCCAGTAAGGCTGGTTCCTGTAGGACACTGCCAGCGGACTTGGTCTACCTGCTTCCCCTTCTTCTCACCTCAGTGCTACTGATTCCAGCTTTGACGGGTACACTCTACTCAACCGGAGCAGTAAGTTGAACCTCAACTTATGGCAATTTGTGAAAGTTTGGAGAACTAAAGCTCAGTTGTTTTCCAATCGAAAACACTGCCTATATCTGGCTCTAATTAGTCCATTGCCTACATCTGGCTCTAATTAGTCCACTGCATACATCTGGCTCTAATTAGTCCACGGATGAGTTCAGCCGAATGACCTCTGCTGGGAACACTCAGAATGAGGTTCTGAGTTATTGTAACATAGGAGCGTTTCACAGCTTTCAAGGCTTCTCAGGAAGGATTCTGGAATCTTGCTGTAGGTAGGCCTCCGGCTGTTCTGGGTGAAAATCTCCTTGTAAATCCGCCGTTGTTTCTTGTACACCCGTGAAATTTGGCCAGGTTATGCAGTTTGCTTTTCTGCACAATTGCGCCTTCATAGCTCTGCCTCGGTGGCAAACATTCAGGCATTCCAGCCAGATAGGCTGCTCCCCATAGGACACTGCCAGCGGACTGGGTGTATCTGCTTCCAGTTCTTCTCACCTGTGTGCTACTGATTCCAGCTTTGACAGCTACACTCTACTCAACCGCAGCAGTAAGTTGAACCTCAACTTAGGGCACTTTCTGAAACTGTTGAGAACTAGAGCTCAGATGTTGGGCATGCGACCACAGTCCACCCAGCACTATAACGGCACTGTCTACATCTGGCTCTAATTAGTCCACGGTTGTGTTCAGCCGAATGACCTCTGCCGGGAACACTCAGAATGAAGTTCTGAGTTATTGCAACATAGGAGCGTTTCACTGCTTTCACGGCTTCTTAGGATGAATTCCGGAAACTTGCTGCAGGCAGGCCTCCGGCTGTTCTAGGTGAACATCTCCTTCTAAATCGCCCGTGGTTTGTTTCGCCCCCGTGAATTTTTGCCAGGTTATGCAGTTTGCATTGCTGCACAATTGTGCCTGCCTAGCTCTGCCGCGGTTGCAAACATTCAGTCGTGGCAGCCAGATAGGCTGGACCCAGTAGGACATTGCCAGCGGCCTGTGTATATCTGCTTCCCGTTCTTCTCTCATGAGTGCTACTGATTCCAGCTTTGACGGCTACACTCTACTAAACCGGACCAATAAGTTGAAACTCAACTTATGGCACTTTGTGAAAGTGTTGAGAACTAGAGCTCAGTTGTTTGGCACGCCACCACTGTCAATCCAGCACTGTGGACGGCACTGCCTACATCTGGCTCTATTAATCCACGGTAGTGTTCATCCGCATGACATCTGCCGGGAACACTCAGAATGAGGTTCTGTGTTCCTGCAACATAGGAGCTTTTCACTGCTTTCAAGGCTTCTTAGGAAGGATTCTGGAAGGTTTCTGCCGGCAGGCCTCCTGCTGTTCCGGGTGAACATCTCCTTGTAAATCCCCCGTGGTTTCTTGTACACCTGTGAAATTTGGACAGGTTATGCAGTTTGCATTGCTGCACAAATGCGCCTGCCTAGCTCTGCCGCGGTTGCAAACATTCAGACGTGGCAGCCAGATAGGCTGGTCCACGTAGTACACTGCCAGCAGACCTGGTATATCTACTTCCCATTCTTCTCACCTGAGTGCTACTGATTCCAGCCTTGAAGGCTAAACTCTACTCAACCGGCATTGTCCATCCAGCACTATAGACGGCACTGCCTACATCGGGCTCTATTAATCCACGGTTTAGTTCAGCCGAATGACCTCTGCCGGGAAGACTCAGAATGAGGTTCTGTGTTATTGCAACATAGGAGCGTTTCACTGCTTTCAAGGCTTCTTAGGAAGGATTCCGAAATGTTGCTGCCGGCAGGCCTCCGGCTGTTCCGGGTGAACATCTCCTTGTAAATCACCCGTGGTTTCTTGTACACCCGTGAATTTTGGCCATGTTATGCAGTTTGCATTGCTGCACAATTGTGCCTGCCTAGGTCTGCCGAGGTTGCAAACATTCAGTCGTGGCAGCCAGATAGGCTGGACCCAGTAGGACACTGCAAGCGGACTGGGTATATCTGCTTCCCATTCTTCTCACCTGCGTGCTCCTGATTCCTGCTTTGACAGCTACACTCTACTCAACCGCAGCAGTAAGTTGAACCTCAACTTATGGCACTTCTTGAAAGTGTTGAGAACTAGAGCTGAGTTGTTTGGCACGCCACAACTCTCCATCCAGCCCTAAGGACAGCACTGCCTACATCTGGCTCTAATTAGTCCACGGATGTATTCAGCCGAATCACCTCTGCCGGGAACACTCAGAATGAGGTTCTGAGTTATTGCAACATAGGAGCGTTTCACTGCTTTCAAGGCTTCTCAGGATGGATTCTGGAATGTTGCTGCCGGCAGGCCTCCGGCTGTTCCGGGTGAATACCTCCTTGTAACTCCCCCGTGGTTTCTTGTACACCCGTGAAATTTGGCCAGGTTATGCAGTTTGCATTTCTGCACAATTGCGCCTGCCTAGCTCTGCCACGTTGGCAAATATTCAGGCGTGGCAACCAGATAGGCTGGTCCCGGTAGGACACTGCCAGCTAACTGGGTGTATCTGCTTCTGGTTCTTCAAACCTGAGCGATACTGATTCCAGCTTTGACCGCTACACTCTACTCAACCAGAGCAGTAAGTTGAACCTCAACTTATGGCACTTTGTGAAAGTGTTGAGAACTAGAGCTCAGTTGTTTGGCACGCCAACACTGTCCATCCTGCACTATGGACGGCACTGCCTCCATCTGGCTCTAATTAGTCCACGGTTGTGTTCAGCTGAATGACCTCTGGCGGGAACACTCAGTATGAGGTTCTGAGTTATTGTAACATAGGAGATTTTCACTGCTTTCAAGACTTCTCAGGAAGGATTTCGGAATGTTGCTGCCGGCAGGCCTCCGGCTGTTCTGGGTGAACATCTCCTTGTAAATCTCCCGTGGTTTCTTGTACACCCGTGAAATTTGTCCAGGTTATGCAGTTTGCATTGTTGCACAATTGCGCCTGCCTAGCTCTGCCGAGGTTGCAAACATTCAGACGTGGCAGCCAGATAGGCTGGTCCCAGTAGGACACTGCCAGCGGACTGGGTATATCTCCTTCCCGTTCTTCTCACCTGAGATCTACTGATTCCAGCTTTGACGGCTACACTCTACTCAACCGGAGCAGTAAGTTGAACCTCAACTTATGGCACTTTGTGAAAGTGTTGAGAACTAGATCTCAGGTGTTTGGCACTTCACCATTGTCCATCCAGCACTATGGACGGCCCTGCCTGCATCTGGCTTTAATTAGTCCCCGGTTGTGTTCAGCCGAATGACCTCTGCCGGGAACACTCAGAATTAGGTTCTGAGTTGTTGCAACATAGGAGCGTTTCACTGCTTTCAAGGCTTCTTAGGAAGAATTCCGGAATGTTGCTGCCAACAGGCCTCCGGTTGTTCCGGGGGAACATCTCCTTTTAAATCCCCTGTGTTTTCTTGTACACCCGTGAAATTTGGCTAGGTTATGCAGTTTGCATTGCTGCATAATTTCGCCTGCCAAGCTCTGCCCCGGTTGCAAACATTCAGGCGTGGCAGCCAGAGAGGCTGGTCCCGATAGGACACTGCCAGCGGACTTGGTCTACCTGCTTCCCCTTCTTCTCACCTGAGTGCTACTGATTCCAGCTTTGACCGCTACACTCTATTCAACCGGAGCAGTAAGTTGAACCTAAACTTATGGCACTTTGTGAAAGTTTGGAGAACTAAAGCTCAGTTGTTTTCCAATCGAAAATACTGCCTATATCTGGCTCTAATTAATCCATTGCCTACATCTGGCTCTAATTAGTTCACTGCCTACATCTGGCTCTAATTAGTCCACGGATGAGTTCAGCCGAATTACCTCTGCCGAGAACACTCAGAGTGAGGTTCTGAGTTATTGCAACATAGTTGCGTTTCACTGCTTTCAACGTTTCTTAGGAAGAATTCCAGAATCTTGCTGCCAGCAGGCCTCCGGTTGTTCTGGGGTAACATCTCCTTTTAAATCCCCTGTGTTTTCTTGTACACCCGTGAAATTTGGCTAGGTTATGCAGTTTGCATTGCTGCATAATTTTGCCTGCCGAGCTCTGCCACGGTTGCAAACATTCAGGCGTGGCAGCCAGAGAGGCTGGCCCCAGTAGGACACTGCTGGCGGACTGGTTTATCTACTTCCCATTCTTCTCACCTGAGTGCTTTTGATTCCCGCTTTGACGGCTACACTCTACTCAAAAGAAGCAGTAAGTTGAACCTCTACTTATGGCACTCTGTTAAAGTTTGGAGAAATAGAGCTCACTTTTTTGGCACGCGACCACGGTCCATCCAGCACTATGGACGGCACTGTCTTCATCAGGCTCTAATTAGTCCTCGGTTGTGTACAGCCGAATGACCTCTGCCGGGAACACTCAGAATGACGTGCTGAGTTATTGCAACACAGGAGCGTTTCACTGCGTTCAAGGCTTCTTAGAAAGAATTCCGGAATCTTGCTGCTGGCAGGCCTCCGGCTGTTCCGGGTTAACATCTCCTTGTAAATCCCCCGTGGTTTCTTGTACACCCGTGAAATTTGGCCAGGTTATGAAGTTTTCATTGCTGCACAATTGGGCCTGCCTAGCTCTGCCGGGGTTGCAAACACTCAGGCGTGGCAGCCAGATAGGCTGATCCCCGTAGGACACTCCCAGGGGACTGGGTATATCTGCTTCCCGTTCTTCTCACATGAGTGCTCCTGATTCCAGCTTTGCCGGCTACACTCAACTGAACTGGAGCACTAAGTTGAACCTCAACTTATGGGACTTTGTGAAAGTGTTGAGAACTAGAGCTTAGTTGTTTGGCACGCCACCATTGTCCATCCAGCACTATGGACGGCACTGCCTACATCTGGCTCTAATTAGTCCACGGTTGTGTTCAGCCGAATGAACTCTGCCGTGGACACTCAGAATGAGGTTCTGAGTTGTTACAACATAGGAGCGTTTCACTGCTTTCTAGGCTTCTTAGGAAGAATTCCGGAATCTTGCTGCCGGCAGGTCTCCGGCTGTTCCGGGTGAACATCTCCTTGTATGTCCCCCGTGGTTTATTTTACACCCGTGAAATTTGGCCAGGTTATGCAGTTTGCATTGCTGCAAAATTGTGCCTGCCTAGCTCTGCCGCAGTTGCAAACATTCAGGCGTGGCAACCAGATAAGCTGGTCCCCGTAGGACACTGCCAGCGGACTGGGTATATCTGCTTCCCGTTCTTCTCACCTGAGTGCCACTGATTCTAGTTTTGAAGGCTACACTCTACTCAACCGGAGCAGTAAGTTGAACCTCAACTTATGGTACTTTGTGAAAGTGAGGAGAACTAGAGCTCAGTTGTTTGGCATGCCACCACAGTCCATCCAGCAGTATGGACGGCACTGCCTACATCTGGCTCTAATTAGTCCACGGTTGTGTTCAGCCGAATGACCTCTGCCGGGAACACTCAGAATGAAGTTCTCAGTTATTGCAACATAGGAGCGTTTCACTGCTTTCCAGGCTTCTTAGTAAGAATTCCAGAATCCTGCTGCCGGCAGGCCTCCGGCTGTTCCGGGTGAACATCTCCTTGTAAATCCCCCGTGGTTTCTTGTACACCCGTGAAATTTGGCAAGGTTATGCAGTTTGCATTGCTGCACAATTGCGCCTGCCTAGCTCTGCTGCGGTTGCAAACATTCAGGCGTGGCAGCCATATAGGCTGGTCCCCGTAGGACACTGCCAGCGGACTGGGTATATCTGCTTCCCTTTCTTCTCACCTGAGTGCTACTGTTTCCACCTTTGACGGCTACACTCTACTCAACCGGAGCAGTAAGTTGAACCTCAACTTATGGTACTTTGTGAAAGTGTTGAGAACTAGAGCTCAGTTGTTTGTCACGCCACCACTGTCCTTCCAGCACTGATGAAGGCACTGCTTACATCTGGCTCTAATTAGTCCACGGTTGTGTTCAGCCAAATGACCTCTGCAGGGAACACTGAGAATGAGGTTCTGAGTTATTGCAAAATAGGAGCACTTCACTGCTTCCAAGGCTTCTTAGGAAGAATTCCGGAATGTTTCGGCCGACATGCCTCCGGCTGTTCCGGGTGAACATCCCCTTGTAAATCACCCGTGGTTTCTTGTAGACCCGTGAAATTTGGCCAGGTTATGCATTTTGCATTGCTGCACAATTGCGCCTGCCTAGCTCTGCCGCGGTTGCAATCATTCAGGCGTGGCAGCCAGATAGGCTGGTCCCCGTAGGACAATGCCATCGGACTGGGTATATCTGCTTCCCGTTCTTCTCACCTGAGTGCTATTGATTACAGCTTTGTCGGTTACACTCTTCTCAACCGGAGCAGTAACTTGAACCTCAACTTATGGTACGTTGTGAAAGTGTGGAGAACTAGAGCTCAGTTGTTTGGCATGCCACCACAATCCATCCAGCACTATGGACGACACTGCCTACATCTGGCTCTAATTAGTCCACAGTTGTGTTCAACCTAATGACCTCTGCCGGGAACACTCAGAATGAGGTTCTGAGATATTGCAACATAGGAGCGTTTCACTGCTTTCAAGGCTTCTTAGGAAGATTTCTGGAATGTTCCTGCCGGCAGGCCTCCTGCTGTTCCGGGTGAATATCTCCTTGTAAATCCCCCGTGGTTTCTTGTACACCCGTGAAATTGGCCAGGTTATGCAGTTTGCATTGCTGCACAATTGCCCCTGCCTAGCTCTGCCGCGGTTGCAAACATTCAGGCGTGGCAGCCAGATAGCCTGATCCCGGTGGGATACTGCCAGCGGACTGGGTCTATCTGCTTCCCGTTCTTCTCTCCTGAGTGCTACTGATTCCAGCTTTGTTGGCTACACTCTACTCAACCGGAGCCGTAAGTTGAACCTCAACTTATGCTACTTTGTATAAGTGTTGAGAACTAGAGCTCAGTTGTTTGGCACGCCACCACAGTCCATCCAGCACTATGGACGGCACTGCCTACATCTGGCTCTAATTAGTCCACGGTTGTGTTCAGCCGAATGACCTCTGCCGGGAACACTCAGAATGAGGTTCTGAGTTATTGCAACATAGGAGCTTTTTACTGCTTTCAAGGCTTCTTAGAAAGAATTCCCGAATCTTGCTGCCGGCAGGCCTCCAGCTATTCTGGGTGAACATCTCCTTGTAAATCCCCCGTGGTTTCTTGTACACCCGTGAAATTTGGCCAGGTTATGCAGTTTGCATTGCTGCACAATTGCGCCTGACTAGCTCTGCAACGGTTGCAAATATTCAGGTGTGGCAGCCAGGTAGGCTGGTCCCCGTAGGACACTGCCAGCGGACTGGGTATATCTGCTTCCCGTTCTTCTCACCTGAGTGCTCCTGATTCCAGCTTTGTCAGCTACACTCTACTCAACCGGAGCACTAAGTTGAACCTCAACTTATGGCACTTTGTGAAAGTGTTGAGAACTAGAGCTCAGTTCTTTGGCACGCCACCACTGTCCATCCAGCACTGTGCACGGCACTGCCTACATCTGGCTCTAATTAGTCCACGGTTGTGTTTAGCCGAATGACCTCTGCCGGGAACACTCAGAATGAGGTTCTGAGATATTGCAACACAGGAGCGTTTCACTGCTTTCAAGGATTCTTAGGAAGAATTCCGGAAACTTGCTGCCGAGAGGCCTCCGGCTATTCCGGGTGAAAACCTCCTTGTAAATCCCTCGTGGTTTCTTTTACACCCGTGAAATTTGGCCAGGTTTTGCATTTTGCATTGCTGCACAATTGCGCCTGCCTAGGTCTGCCGCGGTTGCAAACATTCAGGCGTGGCAGCCAGATAGGCTGATCCCCGTGGGACACTGCCAGCGGACGGGGTTTATCTGCTTCACGTTCTTCTCACCTGAGTGCTACTGATTCCAGCTTTGACGGCTACACTCTACTCAACAGTAGCAGTAAGTTGAACCTCAACTTATGGCTCTTTGTGAAAGTGTTGAGAACTAGAGCTCAGTTGTTTGGCACGCCACCACAGTCCATCCAGCACTATGGACGGCACTGCCTACATCTGGCTCTAATTAGTCCACGGTTGTGTTCAGCCGAATGACCTCTGCCGGGAACACTCAGAATGAGGTTCTGAGTTATTGCAACATAGGAGCTTTTTACTGCTTTCAAGGCTTCTTAGAAAGAATTCCCGAATCTTGCTGCCGGCAGGCCTCCAGCTATTCTGGGTGAACATCTCCTTGTAAATCCCCCGTGGTTTCTTGTACACCCGTGAAATTTGGCCAGGTTATGCAGTTTGCATTGCTGCACAATTGCGCCTGACTAGCTCTGCAACGGTTGCAAATATTCAGGTGTGGCAGCCAGGTAGGCTGGTCCCCGTAGGACACTGCCAGCGGACTGGGTATATCTGCTTCCCGTTCTTCTCACCTGAGTGCTCCTGATTCCAGCTTTGTCAGCTACACTCTACTCAACCGGAGCACTAAGTTGAACCTCAACTTATGGCACCTTGTGAAAGTGTTGAGAACTAGAGCTCAGTTCTTTGGCACGCCACCACTGTCCATCCAGCACTGTGCACGGCACTGCCTACATCTGGCTCTAATTAGTCCACGGTTGTGTTTAGCCGAATGACCTCTGCCGGGAACACTCAGAATGAGGTTCTGAGATATTGCAACACAGGAGCGTTTCACTGCTTTCAAGGATTCTTAGGAAGAATTCCGGAAACTTGCTGCCGACAGGCCTCCGGCTATTCCGGGTGAAAACCTCCTTGTAAATCCCTCGTGGTTTCTTTTACACCCGTGAAATTTGGCCAGGTTTTGCATTTTGCATTGCTGCACAATTGCGCCTGCCTAGGTCTGCCGCGGTTGCAAACATTCAGGCGTGGCAGCCAGATAGGCTGATCCCCGTGGGACACTGCCAGCGGACGGGGTTTATCTGCTTCACGTTCTTCTCACCTGAGTGCTACTGATTCCAGCTTTGACGGCTACACTCTACTCAACAGTAGCAGTAAGTTGAACCTCAACTTATGGCTCTTTGTGAAAGTGTTGAGAACTAGAGCTCAGTTGTTTGGCACGCCACCACTCTCCTTCCAGCACTGTCGACAACACTGCTTACAAATGGCTCTAATTAGTCCATGGTTGTGTTCATCCAAATGACCTCTGTGGGGAACACTGATAATGAGGTTCTGACTTATTGCAAAATGGGAGCACTTCACTGCTTCCAAGGCTTCTTAGGAAGAATTCCGGAATGTTTCGGCCGACATGCCTCCGGCTGTTCCGGGTGAACATCCCCTTGTGAATCCCCCGTGGTTTCTTGTACACCCGTGAAATTTGGCCACGTTATGCAGTTTGCATTGCTGCATAATTGCGCTTGCCTAGATCTGCCGCGTTTGCAATCATTCAGGCGTGGCAGCCAGATAGGCTGGTCACGGTAGGACATTGCCAGCGGACTGGGTATAACTGCGTCCCATTTTTCTCATCTGAGTGCTATTGATTCCAGGTTTGTCGGCTACACTCTTCTCAACCGGAGCAGTAACTTGAACCTCAACTTATGGTACGTTGTGCAAGTGTGGAGAACTAGAGCTCAGTTGTTTGGCATGCCACCACAGTCCATCCAGCACTATGGACGACACTGCCTACATCTGGCTCTAATTAGTCCACAGTTGTGTTCAGCCGAATGACCTCTGCCGGGAACACTCAGAATGAGGTTCTGAGATATTGCAACATAGCAGCGTTTCACTGCTTTCAAGGCTTCTCAGGAAGAATTCCGTAATCGTGCTGCCGCCAAGCCTCCGCTATTCCCAGTGAACACCTCCTTGTAAATCCCCAGTGGTTTCTTGTACACCCATGAAATTTGGCCAGGTTATGCAGTTTGCATTGCTGCACAATTGCGCCTGCCTAGCTCTGCCGCGGTTGCAAACATTCAGGCGTGGCAGCCAGATAGGGTGGTCCCCGTAGGACACTGCCAGCGGACTGGGTATATCTGCTTGCCGTTCTTCTCAATCTGAGTGCTACTGATTCCAGCATTGACGGCTACACTCTACTCAACCGGAGCAGTAAGTTGAACCTCAACTTATGGCACTTTGTGAAAGTGTTGAGAACTAGAGCGCAGTTGTTTGGCACGCCACCACTGTCCATCCAGCATTATGGACAGCACTGCCTACATCTGGCTCTAATTAGTCCACGGTTGTGTTCACCGAATGACCACTGCCGGGAATACTCAGAAAGAGGTTCTGAGTTATTGCAAAATAGGAGCTTTTCACTAATTTCAAGGCTTCTCTGGAAGTATTCCGGAATGTACCTGCCGGCAGGCTTCAGCCTGTTCCATGTGATCATCTCCTTGTAAATCCCCCGTGATTTCTTGTACACCAGTGAAATTTGGCCAGGTTATTCAGTTTGCATTTCTGCACAATTGCGCCTGCCTAGCTCTGCCGCGGTTGCAAACATTCAGGCGTGGCAGCCTCACAGGCTGGTCCCCGTTGGACACTGCCAGCGTAATGGGTATATCTGCTTCCCGTTCTTCTCACCTGAGTGCTACTGATTCCAGCTTGGACGGCTACACTCTACTCAACCGCAGAAGTAAGTTGAACCTCAACTTATGGCATTTTGTGAATGTGTTGAGAACTAGAGCTCAGTTGTTTGGCACGCCACAATTGTCCATCCAGCACTATGGACGGCCCTGCCTGCATCTGGCTTTAATTAGTCCCCGGTTGTGTTCAGCCAAATGACCTCTGCCGGGAACACTCAGAATGAGGTTCTGAGTTTTTGCAACATATTAGCGTTTCACTGCTTTCAAGGCTTCTTAGGAAGAATCCCGGAATGTTCCTTCCGGTAAGCCTCCCGCTGTTCCGGGTGAACATCTCCTTGTAAACCCCCAGTGGTTTCTTATACATCCGTGAAATTTGGCCTGGTTATGCAATTTGCATAGCTGCACAATTGCTACTGCCTAGCTCTGCCGCGGTTGCAAACATTCAGGCGTTGCAGCCAGAAAGGCTGGTCCCCGTAGGACACTGCCAGCGGACTGGGTATATCTGCTTCCCGTTCTTCTCACCTGAGTGCTCCTGATTCCCGCTTTGATGGCTACACTCTACTCAACCGGAGCAGTAAGTTGCACCTCAACATATGGCACTTTCGGAAAGTGTTGAGAACTAGAGCTCAGTTTTTTGGCACGCCACCACTGTCCATCCAGCACTATGGAGGACAGTGACTCCATCTGGCTCTAATTAGTCCAGGGTTGTGTTCAGCCGAATGACCTCTGCAGGGAACACTCAGAATGATGTTCTGAGTTATTGCTACATAGGAGCGTTTCACTGCTTTCAAGGCTTCTTAGGAAGGATTCCATAATGTTGCTGCGGGCAGGCCTCCGGCTGTTCCGGGTGATCATCTCCTTGTAAATCCCCGGTGGTTTCTTGTACACCCGTGAAATTTGGCCAGGTTATGCAGTTTTCATTGCTGAACAATTGGGCCTGCCTAGCTCTACCCCGGTTGCAAACATTCAGGCGTGGCAGCCAGATAGGCTGATCTCCGTAGGACACTGCCAGCAGAATGGGTATATCTGCTTCCCGTTCTTCTCACCTGAGTGCTCCTTATTCCAGCTTTGACGGCTACACTCTACTCAACCGGAGCACTAAGTTGAACCTCAACTTATGGGACTTTGTGAAAGTGTTGAGAACTAGAGCTAATTTGTTTGGAACGCCACCAGTGTCCATGCAGCACTATGGACGGCACTGCCTACATCTGGCTCTAATTAGTCCATGGTTGTGTTCAGCCGAATGACCTCTGCCGGGAACACTCATAATGAGGTTCTGAGTTATTGCAACATAGGAGCGTTTCACTGCTTTCAAGGCTTCTTAGGAAGAATTCCGTAATCTTGATGCCGGCAGGCCTCCGACTATTGCGGGTGAACATCTTGTAAATCCCCCGAAGTTTCTTGTACACCCGTGAAATTTGGCCAGGTTATGCAGTTTGCTTTGCTGCACTGTTGCGCCTGCGTAGCTCTGCCACGGTTGCAAACATTCAGGCGTGGCAGCCAGATAGGCTGGTCCCCGTAGGACACTGCCAGCGGATTGGGTATATCTGCTTCCCAGTCTTATCACCTGAGTGGTACTGATGCCAGCATTGTCGGCTACACTCTACTCAACCGGAGCCGTAAGTTGAACCTCAACTTATGCTACTTTGTATAAGTGTTGAGAACTAGAGCTCAGTTGTTTGGCACGCCACCACAGTCCATCCAGCACTATGGACGGCACTGCCTACATCTGGCTCTAATTAGTCCACGGTTGTGTTCAGCCGAATGACCTCTGCCGGGAACACTCAGAATGAGGTTCTGAGTTGTTGCAACATAGGAGCGTTTCACTGCTTCAAAGGCTTCTTAGGAAGATTTCTGGAATGTTGCTGCCGGCAGGCCTCCGGCTGTTCCGGGTGAATATCTCCTTGTAAATCCCTCGTGGCTTCTTGTACACCTTTGAAATTAGGCCAGGTTATGCAGTTTGCATTGCTGCACAATTGCGCCTGCCTAGTTCTGCCGCGGTTGCAAACATTCCGGGGTGGCAGCCAGATAGGCTGGTCCCCGTGGGACACTGCCAGCGGACTGGGTATTTGTGCTTCCCGTCCTTCTAACCCGAGTGCTACTGATTCCAGCTTTGACGGCTACACTCTACTCAATCGGAGCAGTAAGTTGAACCTCAACTTATGGCACTTTGTGAAAGTGTTGAGAACTAGAGCTCAGTTGTTTGGCACGCCACCACTGTCCTTCCAGCACTGTGCACGGCACTGCCTACATCTGGCTCTAATTAGTCCACGGTTGTGTTTAGCCGAATGACCTCTGCCGGGAACACTCAGAATGAGGTTCTGAGATATTGCAACATAGGAGAGTTTCACTGCTTTCAAGGCTTCTTAGGAAGAATTCCTCAATCTTGCTGCCGACAGGCCTCCGGCTATTCCGGGTGAACACCTCCTTGTAAATCCCCCGTGGTTTCTTGTTCACCCGTGAAATTTGGCCAGGTTATGCAGTTTTCATTGCTGCATAATTGCGCTTGCCTAGATCTGCCGCGTTTGCAATCATTCAGGCCTGGCAGCTAGATAGGCTGGTCCCCGTAGGACATTGCTAGCGGACTGGATATATCTGCTTCCCGTTTTTCTCACCTGAGTGCTATTGATTCCAGGTTTGTCGGCTACACTCTTCTCAACCGGAGCAGTAACTTGAACCTCAACTTATGGTACGTTGTGAAAGTGTGGAGAACTAGAGCTCAGTTGTTTGGCATGCCACCACAGTCCATCCAGCACTATGGACGACACTGCCTACATCTGGCTCTAATTAGTCCACAGATGTGTTCAGCCGAATGACCTCTGCCGGGAACACTCAGAATGAGGTTCTGAGTTGTTGCAACATAGCAGCGTTTCACTGCTTTCAAGGCTTCTTAGGAAGAAGTCCGGAAAGTTGCTGCCGGCAGTATTCCGGCTGTTCCGGGGAACATCCCCTTGTAAATCCCCGGTGGTTTCTTGTACACCCGTGAAATTTGGCCAGGTTATGCAGTTTGCATTGCTGTACAATTGCGCCTACCTAACTCTGCCGCGGTTGCAAACATTCAGGCGTGGAAGCGAGATAGGCTGGTCCCCGTAGGACACTGCCAGCGAACTGGGTATATCTGCTTCCCCTTCTTCTCACCTGAGTGCTACTGATTCCAGCTTTTACGGCTACACTCTACTCAACCGGAGCAGTAAGTTGAACCTCACCTTATGGCAATTTGTGAAAGTGTTGAGAACGAGAGCTCAGTTGTTTGGCACGCCACCACTCTCCTTCCAGCACTGTGGACAGCACTGCTTACATCTGGCTCTAATTAGTCCACGGTTGTCTTCAGCCAAATGACCTCTGCCGGGAACACTGAGAATGAGGTTCTGAGTTATTGCAAAATAGGAGCACTTCACTGCTTCCAAGGTTTCTTAGGAAGAATTCCGGAATGTTTCGGCCGACATGACTCCGGCTGTTCCGGGTGAACATCCCCTTGTAAATCCCCCGTGGTTTCTTGTACACCCGTGAAATTTGGCCAGGTTATCCAGTTTGCATTGCTGCACAATTGCGCTTGCCTAAATCTGTCGCGTTTGATATCATTCAGGCGTGGCAGCCATATAGGCTGGTCCCCGTAGGACACTGCCAGCGCACGGGGTATATCAGCTTCCCGTTCTTCTCACCTGAGTGCTACTGATTCCAGCTTTGATGGCCACACTCTACTCAACCGGAGCAGTAAGTTGAACCTCAACTTATGGCACTTTGTGAAAGTGTTGAGAACTAGAGCTCAGTTGTTTGGCACGCCACCACAGTCCATCCAGCAATATGGACGGCACTGCCTACATCTGGCTCTAATTAGTCCACGGTTGTGTTCAGCCGAATGACCTCTGCCGGGAACACTCTGAATGAGGTTCTCAGTTATTGCAACATAGGATCGTTTCACTGCTTTCACGCCTTGTTAGGAAGAATTTCGGAATGTTGCAGCCGGCAGTCCTCCTGCTGTTCCGGGTGAACATCTCCTTGTAAATCCCCCGTGGTTTCTTGTACACCCGTGAAATTTGGAGAGGTTTTGCAGTTTGCATTGCTGCACAATTGCGCCTGCCTAGCTCTGCCGGGGTTGCAAACATTCAGACGTGGCAGCTAGATAGGCTAGATACAGTAGGACAATGCCAGCAGACCTGGTATATCTGCTTCCCGTTCTTCTCACCTGAGTGCTACTGATTCCAGCTTTGAAGGCGAAACTCTACTCAACATTCAGTGTCCATCCAGCACTATGGACGGCACTGCCTACATCTGGCTCAATTAATCCACGGTCGAGTTCAGCCGAATGACCTCTGCCGGGAACACTCAGAATGAGGTTCTGTGTTATTGCAACAAAGGAGCGTTTCACTGCTTTCAAGGCTTCTCAGGAAGGATTCTGGAATGTTGCTGTCGGCAGGCCTCCGGCTGTTCCTGGTGAACAGATACTTGTAAATCCCCCGTGGTTTCTTGTACACCCGTGAAATTTGGCCAGGTTATGCAGTTTGCATTGCTGCACAATTGCTCTTGCCTAGCTCTGCCGCGGTTGCAAACATTCAGGCGTGGCAGCTAGATAGGCTGGTCCCCGTAGGACACTGCCAGCAGAATGGGTCTATCTGCTTCCCGTTCTTCTCACCTGAGTACTACTGATTCCAGCTTTGTCGGCTACACTCTACTCAACCGGAGCCGTAAGTTGAACCTCAACTAATGGCACTTTGTATAAGTATTGAGAACTAGAGTTCAGTTGTTTGGCACGCCACCACAGTCCATCCAGCACTATGGAAGGCACTGCCTACATCTGGCTCTAAATAGTCCACGGTTGTGTTCAGCCGAATGACCTCTGCCGGGAACACTCAGAATGAGGTTCTAAGTTATTGCAACATAGGAGCGTTTCACTGCTTTCACGGCTTCTTAGGAAGAATTTCGGAATGTTGCTGCCGGCAGGCCTCCGGCTGTTCCGGGTGAACATCTCCTTGTAAATCCCCCGTGGTTTCTTGTACACCCGTGAAATTTGGCCAGGTTATGCAGTTTGCATTGCTGCACAATTGTGACTGCCTTGCTCTGCCGCGGTTGCAAACATTCAGGCGTGGCAACCAGATAGACTGGTCCCCGTAGGACAATGCCAGGGGACTGGGTACATCTGCTTCCCGTTAATCTCACCTGAGTGCTACTGATTCCAGCTTTGACGGCTACACTCTACTCAACCGGAGCAGTAAGATGAAACTCAACTTATGGCACTATAAGAAAGTGTTGAGAACTAGAGCTCAGTTGTTTGGCATGCCACCACTGTCCATCCAGCACTATGGACGGCACTGCCTACATCTGGCACTAATTAGTGCACGGTTGTGTTCAGCCGAATGACCTCTGCCGGGAACACTCAGAATGAGGTTCTGAGTTGTTGCAACAAAAGAGCGTTTCACTGCTTTCAAGGCTTCTTATGAAGGATTCCGGAATGTTGCTGCCGGCAGGCCTCCGGCAGTTCCATGTGAACATCTCCTTGTAAATCCCCAGTGGTTTCTTGTACACCCGTGAAATTTGGCCAGGTTATGCAATTTGCATTGCTGCACAATTGCGCCTTCCTAGTTCTGCCGCGGTTGCAAACATTCAGGCGTGACAGCCAGATAGGCTGGTCCCTGTAGGACACTGCCAGCGCACTGGGTACATGTGCTTCCCGTTCTTCTCACCTGAGTGCTACTGATTCCAGCTTTGATGGCCACACTCTACTCAACCGGAGCAGTAAGTTGAAACTCAACTTATGGCTCTTTGTGAAAGTGTTGAGAACTAGAGTTCAGTTGTTTGGCACGCCACCACAGTCCATCCAGCAATATGGACGGCACTGCCTACATCTAGCTCTAATTAGTCCACGGTTGTGTTCAGCCGAATGACCCCTGCTGGGAACACTCAGAATGAGGTTCTGAGTTATTGCAACATAGGAGCGTTTCACTGTTTCAAGGCTTCTTAGGAAGAATTCCGGAATGTTGCTGCCGGCAGGCCTCTGGCTGTTCCGGGTGAACATCTCCTTTTAAATCCCCCGTGGTTTCTTGTACACCCGTGAAATTTGGCCAGGTTATGCAGTTTGCATTGCTGCATAATTGTGCCTGCCTACATCTGCCGCGGTTGCAAACATTCAGGCGTGGCAGCGAGATAGGCTGTTCCCCGTAGGACACTGCCAGCGGACTGGGTATATCTGCTTCCGGTTCTTCTCACCTGAGTGCTACTGATTCCAGCTTTGACGGCTACACTCTACTCAACAGGAGCAGTAAGGTGAACCTCAACTCATGGCACTTTGTGAAAGTGTTGAGAACTAGAGCTCAGTTGTTTGGCACGCCACCACTGTCCATCCAGCACTATAGGGGGCACTGCCTACATCTGGCTCTAATTAGTGCACGGTTGTGTTCAGCCGAATGACCTGTGCCGGGAACACTCAGAATGAGGTGCTGAGTTATTGCAACATAGGAGCATTTCCCTGCTTTCAAGGCTTCTTAGGAAGAATTCCTCAATCTTGCTGCTGGCTGGCCTCCGGGTGTTGTGGATGAAAATCTCCTTGTAAATCCCCCGTGGTTTCTTGTACACCCGTGGAATTTAGCCAGGTTATGCAGTTTGCATTGCTGCACTATTGTGCCCGCCTACCTCTGCCACGGTTGCAAACATTCAGGCGTGGCAGCCAGATAGGCTGGTCCCCGTAGGACACTGCCAGCGGACTGTATATATGTGCTTCCCGTTCTTCTCACCTGAGTGCTACTGATTCCAGCTTGGACGGCTACACTGTACTCAACAATACCAGTAAGTTGAACCTCAACTTATTGCACTTTTGTAACGTTTGGAGAACTAGAGCTCAGTTGTTTAGCATGCGACCACTCTCCGCCCAGCACTATGGACGGCACTGCCTACATCTGGCTCTAATTTTTCCACGTTTATGTTCAGCCGAATGACCTCTTCCGGGAACACTCAGAATGAGGTTCTGAGTTATCGCAACAGAGGAGCGTTTCACTGCTTTCAAGGCTTCTCAGGAAGGATTCCGGAATGTTGCTTTCGGCAGGCCTCCGGCTGTTCCTGTTGAACAGATACTTGTAAATCCCCCGTGGTTTCTTGTACACCCGTGAAATTTGGCCAGGTTATGCAGTTTGCATTGCTGCACAATTGCGCCTGCCTAGCTCTGCCGCGGTTGCAAATATTCAGGCGTGGCAGCTAGATAGGCTGGTCCCCGTAGGACACTGCCAGCGGAATGGGTCTATCTGCTTCCCGTTCTTCTCACCTGAGTGCTACTGATTCCAGCTTTGTCGGTTACACTCTACTCAACCGGAGCCGTAAGTTGAACCTCAACTTATGGCACTTTGTATAAGTGTTGAGAACTAGAGCTCAGTTGTTTGGCACGCCACCACTGTCCATCCAGCACTATAGGGCGCACTGCCTACATCTGTCTCTAATTAGTGCAAGGTTGTGTTCAGCCGAATGACCTGTGCCGGGAACACTCAGAATGAGGTTCTGAGTTGTTGCAACATAGGAGCGTTTCACTGCTTTCAAGGCTTCTTAGGAAGGATTCCGGAATGTTGTTGCCGGCAGGCCTCCGGCAGTTCCGGTGAACATCTCCTTGTAAATCCCCCGTGGTTTCTTGAACACCTGTGAAATTTGGCCAGGTTATGCAATTTGCATTGCTGCACAATTGCGCCTTCTTAGTTCTGCCGCGGTTGCAAACATTCAGGCGAGGCAGCTAGATAGACTGGTTCCTGTAGGACACTGCCAGCGGACTGGGTCTATGTGCTTCCCGTTGTTCTCAACTGAGTGTTACTGATTCCAGCTTTGACGGCTACACTCTACTCAACCGGAGCAGTAAGATGAAACTCAACTTATGGCACTATAAGAAAGTGTTGAGAACTAGAGCTCAGTTGTTTGGCATGCCATCACAGTCCATCCAGCACTATGGACAGCAGAGCCTACATCTTGCTCTAATTAGTCCACGGTTGTGTTCAGCCGAATGACCTGTGCCGGAAACACTCAGAATGAAGTTCTGAGTTATTGCAACATAGGAGCGTTTCAATGCTTTCAAGGCTTCTTAGGAAGAATTCCGGAATGTTGCTGCCGGCAGGCCTCCGGCTGTTCCGGGTGAACATCTCCTTGTAAATCCCCCGTGGTTTCTTTTACACCCGTGAAATTTGGCCAGGTTATGCAGTTTGCATTGCTGCACAATTGTGACTGCCTTGCCCTGCCGCGGTTGCAAACATTCAGGCGTGGCAGCCAGATATGCTGGTCCCCGTAGGACACTGCCAGCGGACTGGGTATATCTGCTTCCCGTTCTTCTCACCTGAGTGCTACTGATTCCAGCTTTGACGGCTACACTCTACTCAACCGGAGCAGTAAGTTGAACCTCAACTTATGGCACTTTGTGAAAGTTTGGAGAACTAAAGCTCAGTTGTTTTCCAATCGAAAACACTGCCTATATCTGGCTCTAATTAGTCCATTGCCTACATCTGGCTCTAATTAGTCCACTGCCTACATCTGGCTCTAATTAGTCCACGGATGAGTTCAGCCGAATGACCTCTGCTGGGAACACTCAGAATGAGTTCTGAGTTATTGTAACATAGGAGCGTTTCACTGCTTTCAAGGCTTCTCAGGATGGATTCTGGAATGTTGATGCCGGCAGGACTCCGGCTGTTCCGGGTGAACATCTATGTGTAAATCCCCCGTGGTTTCTTTTCCACCCGTGAAATTGGCCAGGTTACGCAGTTTGCATTGTTGCACAATTGCGCCTGCCTAGCTCTGCCGGGGTTGCAAACATTCAGACGTGGCAGCCAGATAGGATGGTCCCAATAGGACACTGCCAGCGGACTGGGCATATCTCCTTCCGGTTCTTCTCACCTGAGATCTACTGATGCCAGCTTTGACGGCTACACTCTACTCAACCGGAGCAGTAAGTTGAACCTCAACTTATGGCATTTTGTGAGAGTGTTGAGAACTAGAGCTCAGTTGTTTGGCACAAGACCACAGTCCTTCCAGCATTATGGACGGCCCTGCCTGCATCGGGCTCTAATTAGTCCCCGGTTGTGTTCAGCCGAATGACCTCTGCCGGGAACACTCAGAATGAGGTTCTGAGATGTTGCAATATAGGAGCGTTTCACTGCTTTCAAGGCTTCTTAGGAAGAATTCCGGAATGTTGCTTTCCGCAAGACTCCCGCTGTTCCGGGTGAACATCTCCTTGTAAATCCCCCGTGTTTTCTTGTACATCCGTGAAATTTGGCCAGGTTATGCAATTTGCATTGCTGCACAATTGCTACTGCCTAGCTCTGCCGCGGTTGCAATCATTCAGGCGTGGCAGCCAGATAGGCTGATCCCCGTAGGACACTGCCAGCGGACTGGGTATATCTGCTTCCCGTTCTTCTCACCTGAGTGCTACTGATTCCAGCTTTGATGGCTACACTCTACTCAACCGGAGCAGTAAGTTGAACCTCAACTTATGACACTTTGTGAAAGTGTTGATAAATAGAGCTAAGTTGTTTGGCACGCAACCACTGACCATCCAGCACTATAGACGGCACTGCCTACATCTGGCTCTAATTAGTCCACGGTTGTGTTCAGACGAATGACCTCTGCGGGGAACACTCAGAATGAGGTTCTCAGTTATTGGAACCTAGGAGCGTTTCACTACTTTCAAGGCTTCTTAGGAAGAATTCCGGAATCTTGCTACCGGCAGGCCTCCGGCTGTTCCGGCTGAACATCCCCTTGTAAATCCCCCGTGGTTTCTTGTACATCCGTGAAATTTGGCCAGGTTATGAACTTTGCATTGCTGCACAATTGCGCCTGCCTAGTTCTGCTGTGGTTGCAAACATTCAGTCGTGGTAGCCAGATAGGCTAGACCACGGAAGACACTGCCAGCGGACTGGGTATATATGCTTCCGGTTCTTCTCACTTGAGTGCTACTGATTCCAGCTTTGACAGCTACACTCTACCCAATCGGAGCAGTAAGTTGAACCTCAACTTATGGTACTTTGTGAAAGTGAGGAGAACTAGAGCTCAGTTGTTTGGCATGCCACCACAGTCCATCGAGCAGTATGGACGGCACTGCCTACATCTGGCTCTAATTAGTCCACGGTTGTGTTCAGCCGAATGACCTCTGCCGGGAACACTCAGAATGAGATTCTGAGTGATTGCAACATAGGAGCGTTTCACTGCTTTCAAGCCTTCTTAGTAAAAATTCCGGAATCTTGCTGCCGGCAAGCTTCCGGCTATTCCCGGTGAACACCTCCTTGTAAATCCCCCGTGGTTTCTGGTACACCCTTGAAATTAGGCCAGGTTATGCAGTTTGCATTGCTGTACAATTGCCCCTGACTAGCTCTACCGCGATTGCAAATATTCAGGTGTGGCAGCCAGGTAGGCTGGTCCCCGTAGGACACTGTTAGCGGACTGGGTATATCTGCTTCCTGTTCTTCTCACCTGAGTGCTACTGATTTCAGCTTTGACGGCTACACTCTACTCAACCGGCGCAGTATGGAGAAGCTCAACTTAGCGCACTTTCTGAAAGTGTTGAGAACTACAGCTCAGTTTTTGGGCATGCGACCACTGTCCATCCAGCACTATGGACGGCACTGCCTACATCTGGCTCTAATTAGTCCACGGTTGTGTTCAGCCGAATGACCTCTGCCGGGAACACTCAGAATGAGGTTCTGAGTTATTCCAACATAGGAGAGTTTCACTGCTTTCAAGGCTTCTTAGGAAGAATTCCGGAATGTTGCTGCCGGCAGGCCTCCGGCTGTTCCGGGTAAACATGTCCTTGTAAATCCCCCGTGGTTTCTTGTACACCCCTGAAATTTGGGGAGGTTATGCAGTTTGCATTGATACACAATTGCGCCTGCCTACCCCTGCCTCGGTTGCAAACATTCAGGCGTGGCAGCCAGATAGTCTGGTGCCCATACGACACTGCCAGCGGACGGTGTATATCTGCTTCCCATTCTTCTCACCTGAGTGCTACTGATTCCACCTTTGACGGCTACACTCTACAAAACCGGAGCAGTAGTTTGAACCTCAACTTATGGCACTTTGTGAAAGTGTTGAGAACTAGATCTCAGGTGTTTGACACGCCACCACTGTCCATCCAGCACTATGGACGGCACTGACTACATCTGGCTCTAATTAGTCCACAGTTGTGTTCAGCCGAATGATCTCTGCCGGGAACACTCAGAATGAGGTTCTGAGTTATGTTAACCTAGGAGCGTTTCAATGCTTTCAAGGCTGCTTAGGAAGTATTCAGGAATTTTGCTGCCAGCAGGCCTCTGGCTGTTCCGGGTGAACATCTCCTTGTAAATCCCCCTTGGTTTCTTGTACACCCGTGAAATTTGGCCAGGTTATGCAGTTTGCACTGTTGCACAATTGCGCCTGCCATGCTCTGCCGCGATTGCAAACATTCAGGCGTGGCAGCCAGATAGGCTGGTCCCCGTAGGACACTGCCAGCAAACTGGGTATATCTGCTTCCCGATCTTCAAACCTGACTGCTACTAATGCCAGCTTTGACGGCTACACTCTACTCAACCGGAGCAGTAAGTTGAACCTCAACTTAGGGCACTTTGTGCAAGTGTTGAGAACTAGAGCTCAGTTGTTTGGCACGCCACCACTGTCCATCCAGCACTATGGACGGCACTGCCTACATCTGGCTGTAATTAGTCCAGGGTTGTGTTCAGCCGAATGACCTCTGCCGGGAAAACTCAGAATGAGGTTCTGAATTATGGCAACATAGGAGCATTTCATTGCTTTCAAGGCTTCTTAGGAAGGATTCCGGAATTTTGCTGCCGGCAGGCCACCGGCTGTTCCGTGTGAACATCTTGTAAATCTCCCGTGGTTTCTCTTACACCCGTGGAATTTGGCCAGGTTATGCAGTTTGCATTGCTGCAAAATTGTGCCTGCCTAGCTCTGCCGCGGTTGCAAACATTCACGCGTGGCATCTAGATAGGCTGGTTCCCGTAGTACACTGCCAGCGGACTGGGTCTATCTGCTTCCCGTTCTTCTCACCTGAGTGCTACTGATTCCAGTTTTGATGGCTACAATCTACTCAACCGGAGCAGTAAGTTCAACCTCAACTTATGGCACTTTGTGAAAGTGTTGAGAACTAGAGCTCAGTTGTTTGGCACGCCACCACTGTCAATCCAGCACTATGGATGGCACTACATACATCTGGCTCTAATTAGTCCAGGATTGTGTTCAGCCGAATGAACTCTTCCGGGAACACTCAGAATGAGGTTCTGAGTTATTACAACATAGGAGCGTTTCACTGCTTTCTAGGCTTCTTAGGAAGAATTCCGGAATCTTGTTGCCGGCAGGCCAACGGCTGTTCCAGCTGAACATCTCCTTGTAAATCCCCCGTGGTTTCTTGTACACCCGTGAAATTTGGCCAGGTTATGCAGTTTGCATTGCTGCCCAAATGCGCCTGCCTAGCTCTGCTGCAGTGGCAAACATTCAGGCGTGACAGGCAAATAGGGGGGTCCCCGTAGGACTCTGCCAGCGGACTGGGTCTATCTGCTTCCCGTTCTTCTCACCTGAGTGCTCCTGCTTCCAGCTTTGACGGCCACACTCTACTCAACCGGCGAAGTAAGTTGAACCTCAACCTATGGCAATTTGTAAAAGTCTTGAGAACTAGAGCTCAGTTGATAGGCACGCCACCACTGTCTATCCAGCACTATGGACGGCACTGCCTACATCTGGCTCTAATAAGTTCATGGTTGTGTTCAGCCGAATGACCTCTGCCGGGAACACTCAGAATGGGGTTCTGAGTTATGGCAACATAGGAGCATTTCACTGCTTTCAAGGCTTCTCAGGAAGAATTCCGGAATCTTGCTGCCGGCAGGCCTCCGTCATTTCCGGGTGAACATCTTGTAAATCCCCCGTGGTTTCTTGTACACCCGTGAAATTTGGCCAGGTTATGCAGTTTGCATTGCTCTACAAGTGGGCCTGACTCGCTCGGCCGCGGTTGCAAACATTCAGGCTTGGCAGCCAGATAGGCTGTACCCGTAGGACACTGCAGGCGGACTGGGTCTATCTGCTTCCCGTTCTTCTCACCTGAGTGCTACTGATTCCAGCTTTGACGGCCACACTCTACTCAACCGGAGCAATAAGTTGAACCTCAACTTATGGCACTTAGTGAAAGTGTTGAGAACTAGAGCTCAGTTGTTTGACAAGCCACAACTGTCCGTCAAGCACTATGGAGGCACTGCATACATCTGGCTCTAATTAGTCCACCGTTGTGTTCAGCCGAATGAGCTCTTCCACGAACACTCAGAATGAGGTTCTGAGTTATGGCAACATAGGAGCATTTCACTGCTTTCAAGGATTCTTAGGAAGAATTCCGGAATATTGCTGCCGGCAGGCCGCCGGCTGTTCCGAGTTAACATCTCCATATAAATCCCACCTGGTTTCTTGTACACCCGTGAAATTTGACCAGGGTATGCAGTTTGCATTGCTGCACAATTGTGACTGGCTAGCTCTGCAACGGTTGCAAACATTCAGGCGTGGCAGCCAGATAGGCTCGTCCACATAGGACACTGACAGCGGTCTTGGTCTATATGCTTCCCGTTCTTCTCACCTGACTGCTACTGATTCCAGCTTTGATGACTACACTCTACTTAACCGGAGAATTAAGTGGAACCTCAACTTATTGTGCTTTGTGAAAGTGTTGAGAACTAGAGCTCAGTTGTTTGGCTCGCCACAACTGTCCATCCAGCACTATGGACGGCACTGCCTATATCTGGCTCTGATTAGTCCACGGTTGTGTTCAGTCGAATGACCTCTGCCGGGAACACTCAGAATGAGGTTCTGAGTTATGGCAACATAGGAGCATTTCACTGCTTTCAAGGCTTCTTAAGAAGGATTCCGGAATATTGCTGGCGGCAGGATTATGGCTGTTCCGGATGAACATCTCCTTTTAAATCCCCCGTGGTTTCTTGTACACCCGTGAAATTTGGCCAGGTTATGGAGTTTGCATTGCTGCACAATTGCGCCTGCCTAGCTCTGCCGTGGTTGCAAACATTCCAGCGTGGCAGCCAGATAGGCTGGTCCCAATAGGACACTGCCAGCGGACTGGGTCTATCTGCTTCCCGTTCTTCTCACCTGAGTGCTACTGATTCCAGCTTTGACGGCTACACTCTACTCAAGGGGAGCAGTAAGTTGAACCTCAACTTTGGCACTTTGTGAAAGTGTTGAGAACTAGAGCTCAGTTGTTTAGCACGCCACCACTGTCCATCTTGCACTATGGATGGCAATGCCTACATCTGGCTCTAATTAGTCCATGGTTGTGTTCAGCCGAATGACCTCTGCTGGGAACACTCAGAATGAGGTTCTGAGTTATTTCAACATAGGAGTGATTCACTGCTTTCAAGGCTTCTTCGGAAGTATTCCGGAATCTTGATGCCGGCAGGCCTCCAGCTGTTCCGGGTGAACATCTCCTTGTAAATCCCCCGTGGTTTCTTGTACACCTGTGAAATTTGGCCAGGTTATGCAGTTTGCATTGCTGCACAATTGCGCCTGCCTAGCTCTGCCGCAGTGGCAAACATACAGGCGTGACAGGCAAATAGGCGGGTCCCCGTAGGACTCTGCCAGCTTACTGGGTCTATCTGCTTCCCGTTCTTCTCACCTGAGTGCTAATGATTCTAGCTTTGACGGCTACACTCTACTCAACCGGCGAAGTAAATTGAACCTCAACCTATGACAATTTGTAAAAGACTTGAGAACTAGAGCTCCGTTGTATGGCAAGCCACCACTGTCCATCCAGCACTACGGATTGAACTGCCTACATCTGGCTCTAATAAGTTCTTGGTTGTGTTCAGCTGAATGACCTCTGCCGGGAACACTCAGAATGGGGTTCTGAGTTATGGCAACATAGGAGCATTTCACTGCTTTCAAGGCTTCTTAGGAAGAATTCTGGAATGTTGCTGCCGGCAGACCTCCGGCTGTTCCGAGTTAACATCTCCATATAAATCCCACGTGGTTTCTTGTACACCCGTGAAATTTGGACAGGTTATGCAGTTTGCATTGCTGCACAAATGCGCCTGCCAAGCTCTGCCGCGGTTGCAAACATTCAGACGTGGCAGCCAGATAGGATGGTCCCAATAGGACACTGCCAGCGGACTGGGCATATCTCCTTCCGGTTCTTCTCACCTGAGATCTACTGATGCCAGCTCTGACGGCTACACTCTACTCAACCGGAGCAGTAAGTTGAACCTCAACTTATGGCATTTTGTGAGAGTGTTGAGAACTAGAGCTCAGTTGTTTGGCACAAGACCACAGTCCTTCCAGCATTATGGACGCCCCTGCCTGCATCGGGCTCTAATTAGTCCCCGGTTGTGTTCAGCCGAATGACCTCTGCCGGGAACACTCAGAATGAGGTTCTGAGATGTTGCAATATAGGAGCGTTTCACTGCTTTCAATGCTTCTTAGGAAGAATTCCGGAATGTTGCTTTCCGCAAGACTCCCGCTGTTCCGGGTGAACATCTCCTGGTAAATCCCCCGTGTTTTCTTGTACATCCGTGAAATTTGGCCAGGTTATGCAATTTGCATTGCTGCACAATTGCTACTGCCTAGCTCTGCCGCGGTTGCAATCATTCAGGCGTGGCAGCCAGATAGGCTGATCCCCGTAGGACACTGCCAGCGGACTGGGTATATCTGCTTCCCGTTCTTCTCACCTGAGTGCTACTGATTCCAGCTTTGATGGCTACACTCTACTCAACCGGAGCAGTAAGTTGAACCTCAACTTATGACACTTTGTGAAAGTGTTGATAAATAGAGCTAAGTTGTTTGGCACGCAACCACTGACCATCCAGCACTATGGACGGCACTGCCTACATCTGGCTCTAATTAGTCCACGGTTGTGTTCAGACGAATGACCTCTGCGGGGAACACTCAGAATGAGGTTCTCAGTTATTGGAACCTAGGAGCGTTTCACTACTTTCAAGGCTTCTTAGGAAGAATTCCGGAATCTTGCTACCGGCAGGCCTCCGGCTGTTCCGGCTGAACATCCCCTTGTAAATCCCCCGTGGTTTCTTGTACATCCGTGAAATTTGGCCAGGTTATGAACTTTGCATTGCTGCACAATTGCGCCTGCCTAGTTCTGCTGTGGTTGCAAACATTCAGTCGTGGTAGCCAGATAGGCTAGACCACGGAAGACACTGCCAGCGGACTGGGTATATATGCTTCCGGTTCTTCTCACTTGAGTGCTACTGATTCCAGCTTTGACGGCTACACTCTACCCAATCGGAGCAGTAAGTTGAACCTCAACTTATGGTACTTTGTGAAAGTGAGGAGAACTAGAGCTCAGTTGTTTGGCATGCCACCACAGTCCATCGAGCAGTATGGACGGCACTGCCTACATCTGGCTCTAATTAGTCCACGGTTGTGTTCAGCCGAATGACCTCTGCCGGGAACACTCAGAATGAGATTCTGAGTGATTGCAACATAGGAGCGTTTCACTGCTTTCAAGCCTTCTTAGTAAAAATTCCGGAATCTTGCTGCCGGCAAGCTTCCGGCTATTCCCGGTGTACACCTCCTTGTAAATCCCCCGTGGTTTCTGGTACACCCGTGAAATTAGGCCAGGTTATGCAGTTTGCATTGCTGTACAATTGCCCCTGACTAGCTCTACCGCGATTGCAAATATTCAGGTGTGGCAGCCAGGTAGGCTGGTCCCCGTAGGACACTGTTAGCGGACTGGGTATATCTGCTTCCTGTTCTTCTCACCTGAGTGCTACTGATTTCAGCTTTGACGGCTACACTCTACTCAACCGGCGCAGTATGGAGAAGCTCAACTTAGCGCACTTTCTGAAAGTGTTGTGAACTACAGCTCAGTTTTTGGGCATGCGACCACTGTCCATCCAGCACTATGGACGGCACTGCCTACATCTGGCTCTAATTAGTCCACGGTTGTGTTCAGCCGAATGACCTCTGCCGGGAACACTCAGAATGAGGTTCTGAGTTATTCCAACATAGGAGAGTTTCACTGCTTTCAAGGCTTCTTAGGAAGAATTCCGGAATGTTGCTGCCGGCAGGCCTCCGGCTGTTCCGGGTAAACATGTCCTTGTAAATCCCCCGTGGTTTCTTGTACACCCCTGAAATTTGGGGAGGTTATGCAGTTTGCATTGATACACAATTGCGCCTGCCTACCCCTGCCTCGGTTGCAAACATTCAGGCGTGGCAGCCAGATAGTCTGGTGCCCATACGACACTGCCAGGGGACGGGGTATATCTGCTTCCCATTCTTCTCACCTGAGTGCTACTGATTCCACCTTTGACGGCTACACTCTACAAAACCGGAGCAGTAGTTTGAACCTCAACTTATGGCACTTTGTGAAAGTGTTGAGAACTAGATCTCAGGTGTTTGGCACGCCACCACTGTCCATCCAGCACTATGGACGGCACTGACTACATCTGGCTCTAATTAGTCCACAGTTGTGTTCAGCCGAATGATCTCTGCCGGGAACACTCAGAATGAGGTTCTGAGTTATGTTAACCTAGGAGCGTTTCAATGCTTTCAAGGCTGCTTAGGAAGTATTCAGGAATTTTGCTGCCAGCAGGCCTCTGGCTGTTCCGGGTGAACATCTCCTTGTAAATCCCCCTTGGTTTCTTGTACACCCGTGAAATTTGGCCAGGTTATGCAGTTTGCACTGTTGCACAATTGCGCCTGCCATGCTCTGCCGCGATTGCAAACATTCAGGCGTGGCAGCCAGATAGGCTGGTCCCCGTAGGACACTGCCAGCAAACTGGGTATATCTGCTTCCCGATCTTCAAACCTGACTGCTACTAATGCCAGCTTTGACGGCTACACTCTACTCAATCGGAGCAGTAAGTTGAACCTCAACTTAGGGCACTTTGTGCAAGTGTTGAGAACTAGAGCTCAGTTGTTTGGCACGCCACCACTGTCCATCCAGCACTATGGACGGCACTGCCTACATCTGGCTGTAATTAGTCCAGGGTTGTGTTCAGCCGAATGACCTCTGCCGGGAAAACTCAGAATGAGGTTCTGAATTATGGCAACATAGGAGCATTTCATTGCTTTCAAGGCTTCTTAGGAAGGATTCCGGAATTTTGCTGCCGGCAGGCCACCGGCTGTTCCGTGTGAACATCTTGTAAATCTCCCGTGGTTTCTCTTACACCCGTGGAATTTGGCCAGGTTATGCAGTTTGCATTGCTGCAAAATTGTGCCTGCCTAGCTCTGCCGCGGTTGCAAACATTCACGCGGGGCATCTAGATAGGCTGGTTCCCGTAGTACACTGCCAGCGGACTGGGTCTATCTGCTTCCCGTTCTTCTCACCTGAGTGCTACTGATTCCAGTTTTGATGGCTACAATCTACTCAACCGGAGCAGTAAGTTGAACCTCAACTTATGGCACTTTGTGAAAGTGTTGAGAACTAGAGCTCAGTTGTTTGGCACGCCACCACTGTCAATCCAGCACTATGGATGGCACTACATACATCTGGCTCTAATTAGTCCAGGATTGTGTTCAGCCGAATGAACTCTTCCGGGAACACTCAGAATGAGGTTCTGAGTTATTACAACATAGGAGCGTTTCACTGCTTTCTAGGCTTCTTAGGAAGAATTCCGGAATCTTGTTGCCGGCAGGCCAACGGCTGTTCCAGCTGAACATCTCCTTGTAAATCCCCCGTGGTTTCTTGTACACCCGTGAAATTTGGCCAGGTTATGCAGTTTGCATTGCTGCCCAAATGCGCCTGCCTAGCTCTGCTGCAGTGGCAAACATTCAGGCGTGACAGGCAAATAGGTGGGTCCCCGTAGGACTCTGCCAGCGGACTGGGTCTATCTGCTTCCCGTTCTTCTCACCTGAGTGCTCCTGCTTCCAGCTTTGACGGCCACACTCTACTCAACCGGCGAAGTAAGTTGAACCTCAACCTATGGCAATTTGTAAAAGTCTTGAGAACTAGAGCTCAGTTGATAGGTACGCCACCACTGTCTATCCAGCACTATGGACGGCACTGCCTACATCTGGCTCTAATAAGTTCATGGTTGTGTTCAGCCGAATGACCTCTGCCGGGAACACTCAGAATGGGGTTCTGAGTTATGGCAACATAGGAGCATTTCACTGCTTTCAAGGCTTCTCAGGAAGAATTCCGGAATCTTGCTGCCGGCAGGCCTCCGTCATTTCCGGGTGAACATCTCCTTGTAAATCCCCCGTGGTTTCTTGTACACCCGTGAAATTTGGCCAGGTTATGCAGTTTGCATTGCTCTACAATTGCGCCTGACTCGCTCGGCCGCGGTTGCAAACATTCAGGCTTGGCAGCCAGATAGGCTGTACCCGTAGGACACTGCAGGCGGACTGGGTCTATCTGCTTCCCGTTCTTCTCACCTGAGTGCTACTGATTCCAGCTTTGACGGCCACACTCTACTCAACCGGAGCAATAAGTTGAACCTCAACTTATGGCACTTAGTGAAAGTGTTGAGAACTAGAGCTCAGTTGTTTGACAAGCCACAACTGTCCGTCAAGCACTATGGAGGCACGGCATACATCTGGCTCTAATTAGTCCACCGTTGTGTTCAGCCGAATGAGCTCTTCCACGAACACTCAGAATGAGGTTCTGAGTTATGGCAACATAGGAGCATTTCACTGCTTTCAAGGATTCTTAGGAAGAATTCCGGAATATTGCTGCCGGCAGGCCGCCGGCTGTTCCGAGTTAACATCTCCATATAAATCCCACCTGGTTTCTTGTACACCCGTGAAATTTGACCAGGGTATGCAGTTTGCATTGCTGCACAATTGTGACTGGCTAGCTCTGCAACGGTTGCAAACATTCAGGCGTGGCAGCCAGATAGGCTCGTCCCCATAGGACACTGACAGCGGACGTGGTCTATATGCTTCCCGTTCTTCTCACCTGACTGCTACTGATTCCAGCTTTGATGACTACACTCTACTTAACCGGAGAATTAAGTGGAACCTCAACTTATTGTGCTTTGTGAAAGTGTTGAGAACTAGAGCTCAGTTGTTTGGCTCGCCACAACTGTCCATCCAGCACTATGGACGGCACTGCCTATATCTGGCTCTGATTAGTCCACGGTTGTGTTCAGTCGAATGACCTCTGCCGGGAACACTCAGAATGAGGTTCTGAGTTATGGCAACATAGGAGCATTTCACTGCTTTCAAGGCTTCTTAAGAAGGATTCCGGAATATTGCTGGCGGCAGGATTATGGCTGTTCCGGATGAACATCTCCTTTTAAATCCCCCGTGGTTTCTTGTACACCCGTGAAATTTGGCCAGGTTATGGAGTTTGCATTGCTGCACAATTGTGCCTGCCTAGCTCTGCCGTGGTTGCAAACATTCCAGCGTGGCAGCCAGATAGGCTCGTCCCAATAGGACACTGCCAGCGGACTGGGTCTATCTGCTTCCCGTTCTTCTCACCTGAGTGCTACTGATTCCAGCTTTGACGGCTACACTCTACTCAAGGGGAGGAGTAAGTTGAACCTCAACTTTGGCACTTTGTGAAAGTGTTGAGAACTAGAGCTCAGTTGTTTAGCACGCCACCACTGTCCATCTTGCACTATGGATGGCAATGCCTACATCTGGCTCTAATTAGTCCATGGTTGTGTTCAGCCGAATGACCTCTGCTGGGAACACTCAGAATGAGGTTCTGAGTTATTTCAACATAGGAGTGATTCACTGCTTTCAAGGCTTCTTCGGAAGTATTCCGGAATCTTGATGCCGGCAGGCCTCCAGCTGTTCCGGGTGAACATCTCCTTGTAAATCCCCCGTGGTTTCTTGTACACCTGTGAAATTTGGCCAGGTTATGCAGTTTGCATTGCTGCACAATTGCGCCTGCCTAGCTCTGCCGCAGTGGCAAACATACAGGCGTGACAGGCAAATAGGCGGGTCCCCGTAGGACTCTGCCAGCTTACTGGGTCTATCTGCTTCCCGTTCTTCTCACCTGAGTGCTAATGATTCTAGCTTTGACGGCTACACTCTACTCAACCGGCGAAGTAAGTTGAACCTCAACCTATGACAATTTGTAAAAGACTTGAGAACTAGAGCTCCGTTGTATGGCAAGCCACCACTGTCCATCCAGCACTACGGATTGAACTGCCTACATCTGGCTCTAATAAGTTCTTGGTTGTGTTCAGCTGAATGACCTCTGCCGGGAACACTCAGAATGGGGTTCTGAGTTATGGCAACATAGGAGCATTTCACTGCTTTCAAGGCTTCTTAGGAAGAATTCTGGAATGTTGCTGCTGGCAGACCTCCGGCTGTTCCGAGTTAACATCTCCATATAAATCCCACGTGGTTTCTTGTACACCCGTGAAATTTGGCCAGGGTATGCAGTTTGCATTGCTGCACAAATGCGCCTGGCTAGCTCTGCCACGGTTGCAAACATTCAGGCGTGGCAGCCAGATAGGCTGGTCCCCATAGGACACTGCCAGAGGACTGTGTCTATATGCTTCCCGTTCTTCTCACCTGACTGCTACTGATTCCAGCTTTGACAGCTACACTCTACTCAAACGAAGCAGTAAGTTGAACCTCTACTTATGGCACTCTGTTAAAGTTTGAAGAAATAGAGCTCACTTTGTGAACGTTTGGAGAACTAGAGCTCAGTTGTTTAGCATGCGACCCCTGTCCACCCAGCACTATGGACGGCACTGCCTACATCTGGCTCTAGTTAGTCTTCGGTTGTGGTCAGCCGAATGACCTCTGCCGGGAACACTCAGAATGAGGTTCTGAGTTATTGCAACATAGAAGCGTTTCACTGCGTTCAAGGCTTCTTAGGAAGAATTCCTCAATATTGCTGTCGGCAGGCCTCCGGCTGTTCCGGGTGAACACCTCCTTGTAAATCCCCCATGGTTTCTTGTACACCTGTAAAATTTGGCCAAGTTATGCAGTTTGCATTGCTGCATACTTGCGACTGCCTAACTCTGCCGTGGTTGCAAATATTCAGGCATGGCAGCCAGATAGGCTGGTCACCGTAGGACACTGCCAGCAGACTGGGTATATCTGCTTCCCGTTCTTCTCACCTCAGTGATACTGATTCCAGCTTTGACGGCTACACTCTACTCAACTGGAGCAGTAAGTTGAACCTCAACTTATGGAACTTTGTGCAAGTGTTGAGAACTAGAGCTCAGTTGTTTGGCACGCCACCACTGTCCATCCAGCACTATGGACGGCACTGCCTACATCTGGCTATAGTTAGTCCACGGTTCTGTTCAGCCGAATGACCTCTGCCGGGAACACTCAGAATGAGGTTCTGAGTTATTGCAACATAGGAGCGTTTCACTGCTTTCAAGGCTTCTTAGGAAGAATTCCGGATTGTTGCTTCCGGCAGGCCTCCGCCCGTTAAGGGTGAACATCTCCTTGTAAATCCCCCGTGGTTTCTTCTACACCCGTGAAATTTGGCCAGGTTAAGCAGTTTGCATTGCTGCACAATTGCACCTGGCTAGCTCTGCGGCGGTTGCAAACATTCAGACTTGGCAGCCAGATAGGCTGGTCCCCATAAAACAATGCCAGCGGACTGCGTATATCTGCTTCCCGTTCTTCTCACCTGAGTGCTACTGATTCCAGCTTTGACGGCTACACTCTACTCAACCCGAGCAGTAAGTTCAACCTCAACTTGTGGCACTTTGTGAATGCGTTGAGAACTAGAGCTCAGTTGTTTGGCACGCCACCACTGTCCCTCCAGCATTATGGACGACACTGCCTACATCTGGCTCTAATTAATCCACGGTTGTGTTCAGCCAAATGACCTCTGTCGGGAACACTCAGAATGACCTTCTGATTTATTGCCACATAGGAGCATTTCACTGTTTTCAAGGCTTCACAGGAAGAATTCCGGAATCTTACTGGTGGCAAGCCTCCGGCTTTTCCGGGTGAACATCTCCTTGTAATTCCCCCGTGGTTTCTTGTACACCCGTGAAATTTGGCCAGGTTATGCAGTTTGCATTGCTGCAAAATGTCGCCTGCCTAGCTCTGTCGAGGTTGCAAACATTCTGGCGTGGCAGCCAGATAGGCTGGTCCCGTAGGACACTGTCAGCCGACTGGGTATATCTGTTTCCCATTCTTCTAACCTGAGTGCTACTGATTCCAGCTTTGATGGCTACACTCTACTAAATCGGAGCAGTAAGTTGAACCTCAACTTATGGCACTTTGTGAAAGTGTTGAGAACTAGAGCTCAGTTGTTTGGCACGCCACCACAGTCCATCCAGCACTATGGACGGCACTGCCTACATCTGGCTCTAATAAGTTCATGGTTGTGTTCAGCCGAATGACCTCTGTCGGGAACACTCAGAATGGGGTAATGAGTAATTGCAACATAGGAGCATTTCACTGCTTTCAAGGCTTCTTAGGAAGGATTACTGAATATTGCTGCCAGCAGGCCTCCGGCTGTTCCGGGTGATCATGTCCTGGTAAATGCCCCGTGGTTTCTTGAACACCAGTGAAATTTGGCCAGGTTATGCAGTTTACATTGCTGCACAATTGGTCCAGGCTTGTTATGCCGCAGTTGCAAACATTCAGGCATGGAGGCTAGATAGGCTGGTCCCCGTAGGACACTGCCAGCGGACTGGGTCTATCTGCTTCCCGTTCTTCTCACCTGAGTGGTACTGATTTCAGCTTTGACGGCTACTCTCTACTCAACCGGAGCAGTAAGTTGAACCTCAACTTATGGCACTGTGTGAAAGTGTTGAGAACAAGAGCTCACTTGTTGACACGCCACCACTGTCCATCCAGCACTATGGACGGCACTGCATACATCTGGCTCTAATTAGTCCACGGTTGTGTTCAGCCGAATGACCTCTTCCAGGAACACTCAGAATGAGGTTCTGAGTTATTGCAACATAGAAGAGTTTCACTGCTTTCAAGGCTTCTTAGGAAGAATTTCGGAAACTTGCTGCGAGCAGGCCTCCGGCTGTTCCGGGTGAACATCTCCTTGTAAATCCCCCTTGGTTTCTTTTACACCCGTGAAATTTGGACAGGTTATGCAGTTTGAATTGCTGAACAATTGTGCCTGCCTAGCTCTGCCGCGGTTGCAAATATTCACGCGTGGCAGCTAGATAGCCTGGTTCCCGTGGGACACTGTCAGCGGACTGGGTCTATCTGCTTCCCGTTCTTCTCACCTGAGTGCTACTGATTCCAGCTTTGACGGCTACACTCTACTCAACCGGAGCAGTAAGTTGAACCTCAAGTTATGGCACTTTGTGAAAGTGTTGAAAACTAGAGCTCAGTTGTTTGGCACGCCACCACTGTCCATCCAGCAGTATGGACGGCGCTGCATACAAATGGCTGTAATTAGTCCACGGTTGTGTTCAGCCGAATGACCTCTGCCGGGAACACTCAGAATGACGTTCTGAGTTATGGCAACATAGGAGCATTTCATTGCTTTCAAGGCTTCTTTGGAAGGATTGCGGAATCTTGCTGCCAGCAGGCCTCCGGCTGTTCCGGGTGAACATCTCGTTGAAAATCCCCCCTGTTTTCTTGTACACCCGTGAAATTTGGCCTGGTTATGCAGTTTGCATTGCTGCACAATTGCGCCTGCCTAGCTCTTCTGCGGTTGCAAACATTCAGGCCTGGCAGCCAGATAGGCTGGTCCCCATAGGACGCTGCCAGTGGACTCGGTCTATTGGCTTCACGTTCTTCTCACATGAGTGCTACTGCTTCCAGCTTTGACGGCTACACTCTCCTCAACCGGAGCAGTAAGATGAAAATCAACTTATGGCACTTTGTGAAAGTGTTGAGAACTAGAGCTCCGTTGTTTGGCACGCCAACCCTGTCCATCCAGCACTATAGACGGCACTACCTACATCTGGCTCTAATTAGTCCACTGTTGTGTTCAACCGAATGACCTCTGCTGGGAACACTCAGAATGAGGTTCTGAGTTATTGCAACATAGGAGCGATTCACTGCTTTCAAGGCTTCTTCAGAAGGATTCCGGAATATTGCTGCCGGCAGGCCACAGGCTGTTCCGGGTGAACATCTCCTTGTAAATCCCACGTGGTTTCTTGTACACCCGTGAAATTTGGCCAGGTTATGCAGTTTGCA
The DNA here is from genome assembly GCF_024711535.1 of Dipodomys merriami. NCBI lineage: Eukaryota > Metazoa > Chordata > Mammalia > Rodentia > Heteromyidae > Dipodomys > Dipodomys merriami. The sequence goes on along the minus strand of NW_027204015.1, from coordinate 1,387,568 downwards.
TTGCTGCACAATTGCGCCTGCCTAGCTCTGCCAAAGTGGCAAACATTCAGGCGTGACAGGCAAATAGGAGGGTCCCCGTAGGAGTCTGCCAGCGGACTGGGTCTATCTGCTTCCCGTTCTTCTCACCTGAGTGCTACTGATTCCAGCTTTGACGGCTACACTCTACTCAACCAGTGAAGTAAGTTGAACCTCAAGCTATGGCAATTTGTAAAAGTCTTGAGAAGTAGAGCTCAGTTGTTTGGCACGCCACCACTGTCCATCCAGCACTATGGAGGGAACTGCCTACATGTGGCTCTAATAAGTTCACGGTTGTGTTCAGCCGAATGACCTCTGCCGGGAACACTCAGAATGAGGTTCTGAGTTATTGCAACATAGGAGCGTATTACTGCTTCCAAGGCTTCTTAGGAAGGATTCCGGAATGTTGCTGCCGCCAGTCCTCCGGCTGTTCCAGGTGAACATCTCCTTGTAAATCCCGCGTGGTTTCTTGTACACCCGTTAAATTTTTCTGGGTTATGCAGTTTGCATTGCTGCACAATTGTGCCTTCCTAGCTCTGCCGGGGTTGCAAACATTCAGGCGTGGCAGCCAGATTTACGGGTCCCCGTAGGACACTGCCAGCGGATTGCGTATATCAGCTTCCCGTTCTTCTCACCTCAGTGCTACTGATTCCAGCTTTGATGGCTACACTCTACTAAACCGGCAGTGTCCATCCAGCACTATGTACGGCACTGCCTACATCTGGCTGTAATTAGTCCACGGTTGTCGTCAGCCGAATGACCTCTGCCGGGAACACTCAGAATGAGGTTCTGATTTATTGCCACATAGGAGCATTTCACTGTTTTCAAGGCTTCACAGGAAGAATTCCGGAATCTTACTGGTGGCAAGCCTCTGGCTATTCCCGGTGAAGATCTCCTGGTAAATCCCCCGTGGTTTATTGTACACCCGTGAAATTTGGCCAGGTTATGCAGTTTGCATTGCTGCAAAATGACGCCTGCCTAGTTCTGCGCGGTTGCAAACATTCAGGCTTGGCAGCCAGATAGGCTGGTCCCGTAGGACACTGTCAGCAGACTGGGTATATCTGATTCCCGTTCTTCTAACCTGAGTGCTACTGATTCCAGCTTTGATGGCTACACTCTACTAAACCGGAGCAGTAAGTTGAACCTCAACTTATGGCACTTTGTCAAAGTGTTGAGAACTAGAGCTCAGTTCTTTGGCACGCTACCACTGTCCATCCAGCACAATGGACGCCACTGCCTTCATCTGGCTCTATTAATCCACGGTTGAGTTCAGCCGAATGACATCTGCCGGGATCACACAGAATGAGGTTCTGAGTTATTGCAACATAGGAGCGTTTCACTGCTTTCTAAGCTTCTTAGGAAGGATTCTGGAATCTTGCTGCCGGCAGGCCTCCGGCTGTTCCGGGTGAACATCTCCTTGTAAATCCCCCGGAGTTTCTTGTACACCTGTGAAATTGCGCCAGATTATGCAGGTTGCATTACTGCACAATTGCGAATGCCTAGCTCTGCCGCGGTGGCATACATTCATGTGTGGCAGCCAGATAGGCTGGTCCCAATAGGACACTGCCAGCAGACTGGGTCTATCTGCTTCCCATTCTTCTCACCTGAGTGCTACTGATTCCACCTTTGACGGCTACACTCTACTCAACCGGAGCTGTAAGTTGAACCTCAACTTATGGCACTTTGTGAAAATTTGGAGAACTAAAGCTCAGTGGTTTTCCAATCGAAAACACTGCCTATATCTGGCTCTAATTATTCCATTGCCTACATGTGGCTCTAATTAGTCCACTGCCTACATCTGGCTCTAATTAGTCCACGGTTGTGTTCAGCCGAAGACCTCTGCCTGGAATACTCAGAATGAGGTTCTGAGTTATTGCAACATAGGAGCGTTTCACTGTTTCAAGGCTTCCTAGGAAGAATTCCGGAATGTTGCTGCCGGCAGGCCTCTGGCTGTTCCGGGTGAACATCTCCTTGTAAATCCCCCGTGGTTTCTTGTACACCCGTGAAATTTGGCCAGGTTATGCGGTTTGCATTGCTGCACAATTGTGCCTGCCTAACTCTGCCGTGGTTGCAAACATTCAGGCATGGCAGCGAGATAGGCTGTTCCCCGTAGGACACTGCCAGTGGACTGGGTATATCTGCTTCCGGTTCTTCTAACCTGAGTGCTACTCATTCCAGCTTTGACGGCTACAATCTACACAACCGGAGCCGTAACTTGAACGTCAACTTATGGCGCTCTGTGAAAGTGTTGAGAACTAGAGCTCAGTTGTTTGGCACGCCACCACTCTCGATCGAGCACTAGGGACGGCACCGCCTACATCTGGCTCTAATTAGTCCACGGTTGTGGTCAGCCGAATGACCTCTGGTGGGAACAATCAGAATGAGGTTCTCAGTTATTGCAACATAGGAGCGTTTAAATGCTTTCAAGGCTTCTTAGGAAGAATTCCGCAATCTTGCTGCCGGCAGGCCTCCGGCTGTTCCGGGTGAACATCTCCTTGTAAATCACCCATGGTTTCTTGCACACCCGTGAAATTTGGCCAGGTTATGCAGTTTGCATTGCTGCACAATTGCACCTGCCTAGCTCTGCTGCGTTTGCAAACATTCAGGCGTGGCAGCCACATAGGCTGGTCCCCGTAGGACACTGCCAGCGGACTGGGTATATCTGCTTCCCTTTCTTCTCACCTGAGTGCTACTGATTCCAGCTTTGACGGCTACACTCTACTCAACCGGAGCAGTAAGTTGAACCTCAACTTATGGTACTTTGTGAAAGTATGGAGAACTAGAGCTCAGTTGTTTGGCACGCCACCACTGTCCATCCAGCACTATGGATTGCACTGCCTACATCTGGCCCTAATTAGTCCATAGTTGTGTTCAGCCGAATGACCTCTGCCGGGAACACTCAGAATTAGGTTCTGAGATATTGCAACATAGGAGCGTTTCACTGCTTTCAAGGCTTCTTAGGAAGAATTCCGGAATCTTGCTGCCGACAAGCCTCCGGCTATTCCGGGTGAACACCTCCTTGTAAATCCCCCGTGGTTTCTTGTACACCCGTGAAATTTGGCCAGGTTATCCTTTTTGCATTGCTGCACCATTGCGCCTGCCTAGCTCTGCCGCGGTTGCAAACATTCAGGCGTGGCAGCCAGATAGGCTGATCCCCGTGGGACACTGCCAGCGGACTGGGTATATCCGCTTCCCGTACTTCTCACCTGAGTGCTACTGATTCCAGCTTTGACGGCTACACTCTACTCAATCGGAGCAGTAAGTTGAACATCAACTTATGGCTCTTTGTGAAAGTGTTGAGAACTAGAGCTCAGTTGTTTGGCAGGCCACCACTGTCCTTCCAGCACTCTGGACAGAACTGCTTACATCTGGCTCTAATTAGTCCACGGTTGTGTTCAGCCAAATGACCTCTGCGGGGAACACTGAGAATGAGGTTCTGAGTTATTGCAAAATAGGAGCACTTCACTGCTTCCAAGGCTTCTTAGGACGAATTCCGGAATGTTTCGGCCGACATGCCTCCGGCTGTTCCGGGTGAACATCCCCTTGTAAATCCCCCGTGGTTTCTTGTACAGCCGTGAAATTTGGCCAGGTTATGCAGTTTGCCTTGCTGCACAATTGCGCCTGACTAGCTCTGCCGCGGTAGCAAATATTCAGGTGTGGCAGCCAGGTAGGCTGGTCCCCGTAGGACACTGCCAGCGGACTGGGTATATCTGCTTCAGGTTCTTCTCACCTGAGTGCTACTGATTCCAGCTTTGTCGGCTACACTCTACTCAACCGGAGTCGTAAGTTGAACCTCAACTTATGGCACTTTGTGAAAGTGTTGAGAACTAGAACTCACTTGTTTGGCACGCCACCACAATCCATCCAGCACTATGGAAGGCACTGCCTACGTCTGGCTCTAATTAGTCCACGGTTGTGTTCAGCCGAATGACCTCTGCCGGGAATACTCAGAATGAGGTTCTGTGTTATTGCAACATAGGAGCGTTTCACTGCTTTCAAGGCTTCTTAGGAAGAATTCCGGAATGTTGCTGCCAGTAGGCCTCCGGCTGTTCCGGGTGAATATCTCCTTGTAAATCCCTCGTGGTTTCTTGTACACCCGTGAAATTTGGCCAGGTTATGCAGTTTGCATTGCTACACAATTGCGCCTGCCTAGCTCTGCCGCGGTTACAAACATGCAGGCGTGGCAGCCAGATAGCCTTATCCCCGTTGGACACTGCCAGCTGACTGGGTCTATCTGCTTCCCGTTCTTCTCACCTGAGTGCTACTGATTCCAGCTTTGACGGCTACACTCTACACAATCGGAGCAGTAAGTTGAACCTCAACTTATGGCTCTTTGTGAAAATGTTGAGAACTAGAGCTCAGTTGTTTGGCACGCCACCACGGTCCTTCCAGCACTGTGGACAGCACTGCTTACATCTGGCTCTAATTAGTCCACGGTTGTGTTCAGCCAAATGACCTCTGCAGGGAACACTGAGAATGAGGTTCTGAGTTATTGCAAAATAGGAGCACTTCACTGCTTCCAAGGCTTCTTAGGAAGAATTCCGGAATGTTTCGGCCGACATGCCTCTGGCTGTTCCGGGTGAACATCCCCTTGTAAATCCCCCGTGGTTTCTTGCACACCCGTGAAATTTGGCCAGGTTATGCAGTTTGCATTGATGCACAATTGCGCTTGCCTAAATCTGCCGCGTTTGCAATCATTTATGCGTGGCAGCCATATAGGCTGGTCCCCGTAGGACAATGCCAGCGGACTGGGTATATCTGCTTCCCGTTCTTCTCACCTGAGTGCTATTGATTCCAGCTTTGTCGGTTACACTCTTCTCAACCGGAGCAGTAACGTGAACCTCAACTTATGGTACGTTGTGAAAGTGTGGAGAACTAGAGCTCAGTTGTTTGGCACGCCACCACAATCCATCCAGCACTATGGACGACACTTCCTACATCTGGCTCTAATTAGTCCACAGTTGTGTTCAACCGAATGACCTCTGCCGGGAACACTCAGAATGAGGTTCTGAGATATTGCAACATAGGGGCGTTTCACTGCTTTCAAGGCTTCTTAGGAAGGATTTCCGAATCTTGCTGCCGGCAAGCCTCCGGATATTCCCGGTGAACACCTCCTTCTAAATCCCCGGTGGTTTCTTGTACACCCGTGAAATTTGGCCAGGTTATGCAGTTTGCCTTGCTGCACAATTGCGCCTGACTAGCTCTGCCACGGTTGCAAACATTCAGGCGTGGCAGCCAGATAGGCTGGTCCCCGTAGGACACTGCCAGCAGACTGGGTATATCTGCTTCCCGTTCTTCTCACCTGAGTGCTACTGATTCCAGCTTTTTCGTCTACACTCTACTCAACCGGAGCCGTAAGTTGAACCTCAACTTATGGCACTTTGTATAAGTGTTGAGAACAAGAGCTCAGTAGTTTGGCACGCCACCACAGTCCATCCAGCACTATGGAAGGCACTGCCTACATCTGGCTCTAATTCGTCCACGGTTGTGTTCAGCCGAATGACCTCTGCCGGGAACACTCAGAATGAGGTTCTGAGTTATTGCAACATAGGAGCGTTTCTTTGCTTTCAAGGCTTCTTAGGAAGAATTCTGGAATGTTGCTGCCGGCACGCCTCTGGCGGTTCCGGATGAACATCTCCTTGTAAATCCCCCGTGGTTTCTTGTACACCCGTGAAATTTGGCCAGGTTATGCAGTTTTCATTGCTGCACAATTGTGACGGCCTTGCTCTGCCGCGGTTGCAAACATTCAGGCGTGGCAACCAGATAGACTGGTCCCCGTAGGACAATGCCAGCAGACTGGGTATATCTGTTTCCCGTTCTTCTCACCTGAGTGCTACTGATTCCTGCTTTGACGGCTACACTCTACTCAACCGGAGCAGTAAGATGAAACTCAACTTATGGCATTAAAAGAAAGTGTTGAGAACTAGAGCTCAGTTGTTTGGCACGCCACCACTCTCCATCCAGCACTATGGAATGCACTGCCTACATTTGGCACTAATTAGTCCACGGTTGTGTTCAGCCGAATGACCTCTGCCGGGAACACTCAGAATTAGGTTCTGAGTTGTTGCAACATAGGAGCGTTTCACTGCTTTCAAGGCTTCTTAGGAAGGATTCCGGAATGTTGCTGCCGGCAGGCCTCCGGCAGTTCCGGGTGAACATCTCCTTGTAAATCCCCCGTGGTTTCTTGTACACCAGTGAAATTTGGCCAGGTTATGCAGTTTGCATTGCTGCACAATTGTGCCTTCCTAGTTCTGCCGCGATTGCAAACATTCAGGCAGTGACAGCCAAATAGTCTGGTCCCTGTAGGACACTGACAGCGCACTGGGTACATGTGCTTCCTGTTCTTCTCACCTGAGTGCTACTAATTCCAGCTTTGATGGCCACACTCTACTCAACCGGAGCAGTAAGTTGAACCTCAACTTATGGCACTTTGTGAAAGTGTTGAGAACTAGAGCTCAGTTGTTTTGCACGCCACCACAGTCCATCCAGCACTATGGACGGCACTGCGTACATCTGGCTCTAATTAGTCCACGGTTATATTCAGCCGAATGATCTCTGCCGGGAACACTCAGAATGAGGTTCTGAGTTATTGCAACATAGGAGCTTTTCACTGCTTTCAAGGCTTCTTAGGAAGATTTTTGGAAGGTTGCTGCCGGCAGGCCTCCGGTTGTTCCGGGTGAATATCTCCTTGTAAATCCCCCGTGGTTTCTTGTACACCCGTGAAATTTGGCCAGGTTATGCAGTTAGCATTGCTGCACAATTGCGCCTGCCTAGCTCTTCCGCGGTTGCAAATATTCAGGCGTGGCACCCATATAGGCTGGTCGCCGTAGGACACTGCCAGCAGACTGGGTATATCTGCTTCCCATTCTTCTCACCTGAGTGCTACTGATTCCAGCTTTGACGGCTACACTCTACTCAAGCGGAGCAGTAAGTTGAACCTCAACTTATGGCCCTTTGTGAAAGTGTTAAAAACTAGAGCTCTGTTGTTTGGCACGCCACCACTGTCCATCCAGCATTATGGACCGCACAGCCTACATCTGGCTCTAATTAATCTTCGGTTGTGTTCAGCCGAATGACCTCTGCCGGGAACACTCAGAATGAGGAGCTGAGTTGTTGCAACATAGGAGCGTTTCACTGCTTTCAAGGCTTCTTAGGAAGAATTCCTCAATCTTGCTGCTGGCTGGCCTCCGGGTGTTCCGGGTGAACATCTCCTTGTAAATCCCCCGTGGATTCTTGTACACCCGTGAAATTTGGCCAGGTTATGCAGTTTGCATTGCTGCACAATTGCGCCTGCCTAGTTCTGCCGCGTTTGCAATCATTCAGGCGTGGCAGCCAGATAGGCTGGTCCCTGTAGGACACTGCCAGCGGACTGGTTATAACTGCTTCCCGATCTTCTCACCTGAGTGCTATTGATTCCAGCTTTGTCGGCTACACTCTTCTCAAATGGAGCAGTAACTTGAACCTCAACTTATGGTACGTTGTGAAAGTGTGGAGAACTAGAGCTCAGTTGTTTGGCATGCCACCACAGTCTTTCCAGCACTATGGACGGCACTGCCTACATCTGGCTCTAATTTGTCCACAGTTGTGTTCAGCCGAATGACCTCTGCCGGGAGCACTCAGAAAGAGGTTCTGAGATATTGCAACATAGGAGCGTTTCACTGCTTTCAAGGCTTCTTAGGAAGAATTCCGGAATCTTGCGGCCGGCAAGCCTCCGTCTATTCCGTGTGAACACCTCCTTGTAAATCCCCCGTGGTTTCTTGTACACCCGTGAAATTTGGCCAGGTTATGCAGTTTGCATTGCTGCACAATTGAGCCTGCCTAGCTCTGCCGCGGTTGCAAACATTCAGGCGTGGCAGCCAGATAAGCTGGTCCCCGTAGGACACTCCCAGCGGACTGGGTATATCTGCTTCCCGTTCTTCTCACTTGAGTGCTACTGATTCCAGCTTTGTCGGCTACACTCTACTCAACCGGTGCCGTAAGTTGAACCTCAACTTAGGGCAATTTGTATAAGTGTTGAGAACTAGAGCTCAGTTGTTTGGCACGTCACCACTGTCCATCCAGCACTATGGACGGCACTGCTTACATCTGGCTCTAATTATTCCACGGTTGTGTTCAGCCGAATAACCTCTGCCGGGAACACTCAGAATGAGGTTCTGTGTTATTTCAACATAGGATCGTTTGACTGCTTTCAAGGCTTCTTAGGAAGAATTCCTGGAATGTTGCTGCCGGCAGGCCTCCAGCTGTTCCAAGTGAACATCTCCTTGTAAATCCCCCGTGGTTTCTTGTACACCCGTGAAATATGGCCAGGTTATGCAGTATGCATTGCTCCACAATTGCACCTGCCTAGCTCTTCCGCGGTTCCAAACATTCAGGCGTGGCAGCCATATAGTCTGGTCTCCTTAGGACACTGCCAGCGGACTGGGTATATCTGCTTCCCGTTCTTCTCACCTGAGTGCTACTGATTCCAGCTTTGACGGCTACATTCTACTCAACCGGAGCAGTACGTTTAACCTCACCTTATGGGAATTTGTGAAAGTGTTGAGAACTAGAGCTCAGTTGTTTGGCTCGCCACCACTGTCCATCCAGCACTATGGAAGGCACTGCCTACATTGGGCTCTAATTATTCCACGGTTGTGTTCTGCCGAATGACGTCTGCCGGGAACAATGAGAATGAGGTTCTCAGTTATTGCAACATAGGAGCATTTCACTGCTTTCAAGGCTACTTAGGAAGAATTCCGGAATGTTGTTGCCGGCAGGCCTCCGGCTGGTCCGGGTGAACATCTCCTTGTAAATCCCCCGTGGTTTCTTGTACACCCGTGAAATTTGGCCAGGTTATTCAATTTGCATTGCTGCACAATTGCGCCTGCCTAGCGCTGCCAGGGTTGCGAACATTCAGTCGTGCCAGCCAGATAGGCTAGACCACGGAAGACACTGCCAGCGGACTGGGTATATCTGCTTCCGGTTCTTCTCACTTGAGTGCTACTGATTCCAGCTTTGACGGCTACACTCTACTCAACAGGAACAGTAAGTTGAACCTCAACTTATGGCACTTTGTGAAAGTGTTGAGACCTAGAGCTCAGTTGTTTGGCACGCCACCTCTGTCCATCAAGAACTATTGGGGGCACTGCCTACATCTGGCTCTAATTAGTGCACGGTTGTGTTCAGCCCAATGACCTCTGCGGGGAACACTCAGAATGACGTGCTGAGTTACTGCAACACAGGAGCGTTTCACTGCGTTCAAGGCTTCTTAGGAAGAATTCCGGAATCTTGCTGCCGGCAGGCCTCTGGCTGTTCCAAGTGAACATCTCCTTGTATTTCCTCGTGGTTTCTTGTACACCCGTGAAATTTGGCCAGGTAATGCAGTTTGCATTGCTGCATAATTGCGACTGTCTAGCTCTGTCGCGGTTTCAAACATTCAGGCGTATCAGCCAGACAGTCTAGTCCCCGTAGGACACTGCCAGCGGAGTGGGTATATCTGCTTCTCATTCTTCTCACCTCAGTGCTACTGATTCCAGCTTTGACGGCTATACTCTACTCAACCGGAGCAGTAAGTTGATCCTCAACTTATGGCACTTTGTGAACGTTTGGAGAACTAGAGCTCAGTTGTTTAGCATGCGACCCCTGTCCGCCCAGCACTATGGACGGCACTGCCTACATCTGGCTCTAATTAGTCTTCGGTTGTGTTCAGCCGAATGACCACTGTCGGGAACACTCAGAATGAGGTTCTGAGTTATTGCAACATAGGAGCGTTTCACTGCTTTCAAGGCTTCTTAGGAAGAATTCCAGAATCTTGCTTCCGGCAGGCCTCCTCCTGTTGAGGGAGAACATCTCCTTGTAAATCCCCCGTGGTTTCTTGTACACCCCTGAAATTTAATGAGGTTATGCAGTTTGCATTGCTACACAATTGCGCCTGCCTACCCATGACGCTGTTGCAAACATTCAGGCGTTTAAGCCAGATAGGCTGGTCCCAGTAGGACACTGCCAGGAGACTGGGTATATCTGCTTTCCGTTCTTCTCACCTGAGTGCTACTGATTCCAGCTTTGACGGCTACACTCTACTCAACTGGAGCAGTAAGTTGAACCTCAAATTTGGCAATTTGTGAAAGTGTTGTGAACTAGATCTCCGGTGTTTGGCACGCCACCAATGTCCATCCAGCACTATTTAAGGCACTGCCTATATCTGGCTCTAATTAGTCCACAGTTGTGTTCAGCTGAATGATCTCTGCCGGGAACACTCAGAATGATGTTCTGAGTTTTTGCAACCTAGGAGCGTTTCACTGCTTTCAAGGTTTCACAGGAAGAATTCCGGAATCTTGCTGCCGTCAGGCCTCCGGATGTTCCGAGGGAAATCCCCTTGTAAATCACCCGTGGTTTCTTGTCCACCCGTGAAAATTGGCCAGGTTATGCAGTTTGCATTGCTGCACAATTCCGCCTGCATAGCTCTGCCGGGGTTACAAACATTCAGGTGTGGCAGCCAGTAAGGCTGGTTCTTGTAGGACACTAACAGCGGATTTGGTCTACCTGCTTCCCCTTCTTCTCACATGAGTGCTACTGATTCCAGCTTTGACGGGTATACTCTACTCAACCGGAGCAGTAAGTTGAACCTCAACTTATGGCACTTTGTGAAAGTTTGGAGAACTAAAGCTCAGTTGTTTTCCAATCGAAAACACTGCCTATATCTGGCTCTAATTAGTCCATTGCCCACATCTGGCTCTAATTAGTCTACTGCCTACATCTGGCTCTAATTAGTCCACCGATGAGTTCAGCCGAATGACCTCTCCCGGGAACACTCAGAATGAGGTTCTGAGTTATTGCAACATAGGAGAGTTTCACTGCTTTCAAGGCTTCTTAGGAAGAATTCCGGAATATTGCTGCCGGCAGGCCTCTGGCTGTTCCGGGTGAACATCTCCTTGTACATCCCCCGTGGTTTCTTGTACACCCGTGAAATTTGTCCAGGTTATGCAGTTTGCACTGCTGCACAATTGCCCCTGCCTAGCTCTGCCCCGGTTACAAACTTTCAGGCGTGGCAGCCAGATAGACTTTTCCCTGTAGGACACTGCCAGCTGACTGGGTATATCTCCTTCCCGTTCTTCTCACCTGAGTGCTAATGATTCCAGCTTTGACAGCTACAATCTACTCAACCGGAGCAGTAAGGTGAAGCTCAACGTAGGGCACTTTCTGAAAGTGTTGAGAACTACAGCTCAGTTGTTGGGCATGCGACCACAGTATATCCAGCACTATGGACGGCACTGCCTACATCTGGCTCTAATTAGTCCACGGTTGTGTTCAGCCGAATGACCTCTGCCGGGAACACTCAGAATTAGGTTCTGAGTTATTCCAACGTAGGAGAGTTTCACTGCTTTCAAGGCTTCTTAGGAAAAATTCCAGAATGTTGCTGCCGGCAGGCCTCCGGCTGTTCCGGGTAAACATGTCCTTGTAAATCCCCCGTGGTTTCTTGTACACCCCTGAAATTTGGGGAGGTTATGCATTTTGCATTGCTACACAATTGTGCCTGTCTACCCCTGACGACTTGCAAACATTCAGGCGTGGAAGCCAAATAGGCTGGTCCAAGTAGGACACTGCCAGGGGACTGGGTATATCTGCTTTCCGTTCTTCTCACCTGAGTGCTACTGATTCCAGCTTTCACGGCTACACTCTACTCAACCAGAGCAGTAAGTTGAACCTCAACTTATGTCACTTTGTGAACGTTTGGAGAACTAGAGCTCAGTTGTTTTGCATGCGACCACTGTCCGCCCAGCACTATGGACGGCACTGCCTACATCTGGCTCTAATTAGTCCTCGGTTGTGTTCAGCCGAATGACCTCTGTCGGGAACACTCAAAATGAGGTTCTGAGTTATTGCAACATAGGATCGTTTCACTGCTTTCAGGGCTTCACTGGAAGAATTCCGGAATCTTGCTGCCGGCAAGCATCCGGCTGTTCAGGGTGAACATCTCCTTCAAAATCCCCCGTGGTTTCTTGTACACGTGAAATTTGCCCAGGTTATGCAGTATGCATTGCTGCACAATTTCGCCTACCAAGCTCTGTCGAGATTGCAAACATTCATGTGTAGCAGCCAGATAGGCTGGTCCCCATAGGACACTGCCAGCGGACTGGGTATATCTGCTTCCCATTCTTCTCACCTGAGTGCTACTGATTCCAACTTTGACGGCTACACTCTCCTCAACCGAAGCAGTAAGTTGAACCTCAACTTATGGCACTTTGTGAAAGTGTTGAGAACTAGAGCTCAGTTGTTTGACACGCCAACACTGTCCATCCAGCACTATGGAAGGCACTGCCTACATCTGGCTCTAATTTGTCCACGGTTGTGTTCAGCCGAATGACCCCTGCCGGGAACACTCAGAATGAGGTTCTGAGTTATTGCAACATAGGAGCATTTCTCTGCTTTCAAGGCTTCTTAGGAAGAATTCCCGAATGTTTTTGCCGGCAGGCCTCTGGCTGTTCCAAGTGACCATCTCCTTGTAAATCCCCCGTGGTTTCTTGTACACCCATGAAATTTGGCCATGATATGCAGTGTGCATTACTGCACAATTGCGCCTGCCTAGCTAAGCCGCCGTTGCAAACATTGAGGGGTGGCAGCCAGATAGGCTGGTCCCCGTAGGACACTGCCAGCGGACTGTTTATATCTGCTTCCCCTTCTTTTCAACTGAGTGCTACTGATTCCAGCTTTGACGACTATACTCTACTCAACCTGCAGTGTCCATCCAGCAATATGGACGGCAATGCTTACATCTGGCTCTTGTTTGTCCACGGTTGGGATCAGCCAAATGACCTCAGCCGGGAACACTCAGAATGAGGTTCTGAGTTATTGCAACATAGGAGCGTTCAACTGCTTTCAAGGCTTCTTAGGAAGAATTCTGGAATCTTCTTGCCAGCAGGCCTCCAGCTGTTCTGGGTGAACATCTCTTTGTAAATCCACCGTGGTTTCTTATACACCCGTGAAATTTGGCCAGGTTATGCAGTTTGCATTGCTGCACAATTGCACCTGCCTAGCTCTGCCACGGTTGCAAACATTCAGGCGTGGCAGCCCGATAGGCTGGTCCCCGTAGGACAATGCCAGCGGACTGGGTATATCTGGTTCCTGTTCTTCTCACTTGAGTGCTACTGATTCCAGCTTTGTCATCTACACTCTACTCAACCGGAACCGTAAGGTGAACCTCAACTTATGGCACTTTGTATAAGTGTTGAGAACTAGAGCGCAGTTGTTTGGCACGCCACCACAGTCCATCCAGCACTATGGAAGGCACTGCCTACATCTGGCTCTAATTAGTTCACGGTTCTGTTCAGCCGAATGACCTCTGCGGGGAACACTCAGAATGAGGTTCTGAGTTATTGCAACATAGGAGCGTTTCACTGCTTTCAAGGCTGCTTAGGAAGAATTCCGGAATGTTGCTGCCGGCAGGCCTCCGGCTATTCCGGGTGAACATCTCCTTGTAAATCCCCAGTGGTTTCTTGTATACCCGTGAAATTTGGCCAGGTTATGCAGTTTGCATTGCTGCACAATTGTGACTGCGTTGCTCTGCCGCGGTTGCAAACATTCAGGCGTGGCAACCAGATAGACTGGTGCCCGTAGGACAATGCCAGCGGACTGGGTATATCTGCTTCCCGTTCTTCTCACCTGAGTGCTACTTATTCCAGCTTGCACGGCTACAATCTACTCAACCGGAGCAGTAAGATGAAACTCAACTTATGGCACTATAAGAAAGTGTTGAGAACTAGAGCTCAGTTGTTTGGCACGCCACCACTGTCCATCCAGCACTATGGACGGCACTGCCTACATCTGGCACGAATTAGTCCACGGTTGTGTTCAGCTGAATGACCTCTGCCGGGAGAACTCAGAATGAGGTTCTGAGTTCTTGCAACATAGGAGCGTTTCACTGCTTCCAAGGCTTCTTAGGAAGGATTCCGGAATGTTGCTGCCGGCAGGCCTCCTGCAGTTCCGGGGAAACATCCCCTTGTAAATCCGCCGTGGTTTCTTGTACAACCGTGAAATTTGTCCAGGTTATGCAGTTTGCATTGCTGCACAATGTCGCCTGCCAAACTCTGCCGCGGTTGCAAACATTCAGGCGTGTCAGCCAGATAGGCTGGTCCCCGTAGACACTGCCAGCGGACTGAGTATGTCTACTTCCCATTCTTCTCACCTGAGTGCTACTGATTAAAGCTTTGACTGCTACACTCTACTCAACCAGAGCAGTAAGTTGAACCTCAACTAAGGACACTTTGTGCAAGTGTTGAGAACTAGAGCTCAGTTGTTTGGCACGTCACCACTGTCCATTCAGCACTATGGATGGCACTGCTTACATCTGGCTCTAATTAGTCTACGGTTGTGTTCAGCCGAATGACCTCTGCCGGGAACACTCAGAATGAGGTTCTGAGTAATTTCAACATAGGATCGTTTCACTGCTTTCAAGGCTTCTTAGGAAGAATTCCGGAATGTTGCTGCCGGCAGGCCTCCAGCTGTTCCAGGTGAACATGTCCTTGTAAATCCCCCGTGGTTTCTTGTACACCCGTGAAATTTGGCCAGGTTATGCAGTTTGCAATGCTGCACAATTGCGCCTGCCTAGCTCTTCCGCGGTTGCAAACATTCAGGCGTGGCAGCCATATAGTCTGCTCCCCGTAGGACACTGCCAGAGGACTGTGTATATCTGCTTCCTGTTCTTCTCACCTGAGTGCTACTGATTCCAGCTTTGACGGCTACATTCTACTCAACCGGAGCAGTACGTTTAACCTCACCTTATGGCAATTTGTGAAAGTGTTGGGAACTAGAGCTCAGTTGTTCGGCTCGCCACTACTGTCCATCCAGTACTATGGAAGGCACTGCCTACATCTGGCTCTAATTATTCCACGGTTGTGTTCAGCCAAATGACCTCTGCCGGGAACACTCAGAATGAGGTTCTGAGTTATTGCAACATAGGAGCGTTTCTATGTTTCAAGGCTTCTTAGGAAGAATTCCGGAATGTTGCTGCCGGCAGTATTCCAGCTGTTCCGGGGAACATCCCCTTGTAAATCCCCGGTGGTTTCTTGTACACCCGTGAAATTTCGGCAGGTTATGCAGTTTGCATTGCTGCACAATTGCCCCTGCCTTGCTTTGCCGCGGTTACAAACTTTCAGGCGTGGCAGCCAGATAGACTTTTCCCTGTAGGACACTGCCAGCGGACTGGGTATATCTCCTTCCCGTTCTTCTCACCTGAGTGCTAATGATTCCAGCTTTGACAGCTACAATCTACTCAACCGGAGCAGTAAGGTGAAGCTCAACCTAGGGCACTTTCTGAAAGTGTTGAGAACTACAGCTCAGTTGTTGGGCATGCGACCACTGTCCATCCAGCACTATGGACGGCACTGCCTACATCTGGCTCTAATTAGTCCACGGTTATGTTCAGCCGAATGACCTCTGCCGGGAATACTCAGAATGAGGTTCTGAGTTATTGCATCATAGGAGCATTTCTCTGCTTTCAAGGCTTCTTAGGAAGAATTCCCGAATGTTTTTGCCGGCAGGCCTCTGGCTGTTTCGGGTGACCATCACCTTGTAAATCCCCCGTGGTTTCTTGTACACCCATGACATTTGGCCATGATATGCAGTGTGCATTACTGCACAATTGCACCTGCCTAGCTAAGCCGCCGTTGTAAACATTGAGGGGTGGCAGCCAGATAGGCTGGTCCCCGTAGGACACTGCCAGCGGACCGTTTATATCTGCTTCCCCTTCTTTTCAACTGAGTGCTACTGATTCCAGCTTTGACGGCTATACTCTACTCAACCTGCAGTGTCCATCCAGCACTATGGACGGCAATGCCTACATCTGGCTCTAGTTAGTCCATGGTTGGGATCAGCCGAATGACCTCAGCCGGGAACACTCAGAATGAGGTTCTGAGTTATTGCAACATAGGGGCGTTTCACTACTTTCAAGGCTTCTTAGGAAGAAATCCGGAATCTTCTTGCCGGCAGGCCTCCGGCTGTTCCGGATGAACATCTCCTTGTAAATCCCCCGTGGTTTCTTGTACACCCGTGAAATTTGGCCAGGTTATGCAGTTTCCATTGCTGCACAATTGCGCCAACCTAGCTCTGCCTCAGTTGCAAACATTCAGGCATGGCATCCAGATAGGCTGGTCCCCGAAGGACACTGCCAGCGTACTGAGTATATCTGCTTCCCGTTCTTCTCACCTGAGTGCTACTGATTCCAGTTTTGACGTCTACGCTCTACTCAACGGGAGCAGTGAGTTGAATGTCAACTTATGGCACTTTGTGAAACTGTTGAAAACTAGAGCTCAGTTGTTTGGCACGCCACCACAGTCCATCCAGGACTATGGACCGTAATGCCTACATCTGTCTCTAATTAGTGCACGGTTGTGTTCAGCCGGATGACCTCTGCCGGGAACACTCAGAATGAGGTTCTGAGTTATTTCAACATAGGAGCGTTTCACTGCTTTCAAGGCTTCTCAGGATGGATTCTGGAATGTTGCTGCCGGCAGGCCTCCAACTGTTCCGGGTGAACATCTCCTTGTAAATCCCCCATGTTTTCTTGTACACCCGTGAAATTTTGCCAGGTTATGCAGTTTGCTTTGCTGCACAATTGGGCCTGCCTACTTCTGCCATGGTGGCAAACACTCAGGCGTGGCAGAAAGACAAGCTGGTCCCAATATGACACTGCCAGCGGACTGGGTGTATCTGCTTCCCGTTCTTGTCACCTGAGTGCTCCTGATTCCAGCTTTGACGGCTACACTCCACTCAACCAGAGCAGTAAGTTCAACCTCAACTCATGGCACTTTGTGAGTGTTGAAAACTAGAGCTCAGTTGTTTGTCACGCCACCACTGTCCATCCAGCAATATGGACGGCACTGCCTACATCTGGCTCTAATTAATCCACGGTTGTGTTCAGCTGAATGACCTCTGCCGGGAACACTCAAAATGAGGTTCTGAGTTATTGCAACATAGGAGAGTTTCACTGCTTTCAAGACTTCTCAGGAAGGATTTCGGAATGTTGCTGCCGGCAGGCCTCCGGCTATTCCGGGTGAACATCTCCTTGTAAATCTCCCGTGGTTTCTTGTACACCCGTGAAATTTGGCCAGGTTATGCAGTTTGCATTGTTGCACAATTGCTCCTGCCTAGCTCTGCCGGGGTTGCAAACATTCAGACGTGGCAGCCAGATAGGCTGGCCCAGTAGGACACTGCCAGCGGACTGGGTATATCTGCTTCCCGTTCTTCTCACCTGAGATCTACTGATTCCAGCTTTGAGGGCTACACATTACTCAACCAGAGCAGTAAGTTGAACCTCAACTTATGGCACTTTGTGAAAGTGTTGAGAACTAGAGCGCAGTTGTTTGGCACGCCACCACTGTCCATGCAGCATTATGGACAGCACTGCCTACATATGGCTCTAATTAGTCCACGGTTGTGTTCACCGAATGACCACTGCCGGGAACACTCAGAAAGAGGTTCTGAGTTATTGCAACATAGGAGCGTTTCACTACTTTCAAGGCTTCTTAGGAAGAATTCTGGAATCTTGCTGCCGGCAGGCCTTTGGGTGTTCTGGGTGAACATCTCCTTGTAAATCCCCCGTGGTTTCTTGTACACCCGTGAAATTTGGCCAGCTTATGCAGTTTGCATTGCTGCACAATTGCGCCTTCCTAGCTCTGCCTCGGTTGCAAATATTCACGCGTGGCAGCCAAATAGGCTGGTCCCAGGAGGACACTTCCAGAGGACTGGGAATATCTGCTTCCCGTTCTTCTCACCTGAGTGCTACTCATTCCAGCTTTGATGGCTACACTCTACTCTACCTGAGCAGTATGTTGAACTTCAATTTATGGCAATTTGTGAAAGTGTTGAGAACTAGAGCTCAGGTGTTTAGCACGCCACCACAGTCCATCCAGTACTATGGACGGCTCTGCCTACATCTGGCTCTAATTAGTCCACGGTTGTATTCTGCCAAATGACCTCTGCCTGGAACACTCAGAATGAGGTCTGAGTTATTGCAACATAGGAGCGTTTCACTGCTTTCAAGGTTTCTTAGGAAATGTTCCGGAAAGTTGCTGCCGGCAGGCGTCAGGCTGTTCCTTGTGAATATCTCCTTGTAAATCCCTCGTGGTTTCTTGTACACCCGTGAAATTTGGCCAGGTCATGCAGTTTGCATTGCTGCACAATTGCGCCTGCCTAGCTCTGCCACGTTTGCAAACATTCAGTCGTGGCAGCCAGATAGGCTAGACCACGGAAGACACTGCAAGCGGACTGGGAATATCTGCTTCCGGTTCTTCTCAACTGAGTGCTTCTGATTCCAGCTTTGACGGCTACACTCTACTCAACAGGAGCAGTAAGTTGAACCTCAACTTATGGCACTTTGTGAAAGTGTTGAGAACTAGAGCTAAGTTGTTTGGCATACCACCACTGTCCATCCAGCACTATAGGGGGCACTGCCTACATCTGGCTCTAATTAAACCACGGTTGTGTTCAGCCGAATGACCTGTGCGGGAAAACTCAGAATGACGTGCTGAGTTATTACAACATAGGAGCGTTTCACTGCTTTCAAGCCTTCTTAGGAAAAATTCAGGAATGTTTCGGCCGTCATGCCTCCGGCTGTTCCGGGTGAACATCCCCTTGTAAATCCCCCGTGGTTTCTTTTACACCCGTGAAATTTGGCCAGGTTATGCAGTTTGCATTGCTGCACAATTGTGCTTGCCCAGATCTGCCGTGTTTAAAATCAGTCAGGCGTGGCAGCCAGGTAGGCTGGTCCCTGAAGGACACTGCCAGCGGACTGGGTATATCTGCTTCCCGTTCTTCTCACCTGAGTGCTAGTGATTCCAGCTTTGTCGGCTACACTCTACTCAACCGGAGCAATAAGTTGAACCTCTACTTATGGCACTTTGTATAAGTTTTGAGAACTAGAGCTCAGTTGTTTGGCACGCCACCACAGTCCATCCAGCACTATCGAAGGCACTGCCTACATCTGGCACTAATTAGTCCACGGTTGTGTTTAGCCGAATGACCTCTGCCGGGAACACTCAGAATGAGGTTCTGAGTTGTTGCAACATTGTAGCGTTTCACTGCTTTCAAGGCTTCTTAGGACGAATTCCGGAATGTTGCTGCCGGCAGGCCTCTGGCTGTTCTGGGTGAACATCTCCTTGTAAATCCCCCGTGGTTTCTTGTACACCCGTGAAATTTGGCCAGGTATGCAGTTTGCATTGCTGCACAATTGTGACTGCCTTGCTCTGCAGCGGTTGCAAACATTCAGGCGTGGCAACCAGGTAGACTGGTCCCAGTAGGACAATGCCAGCGGACTGGGTATATCTGCTTGACGTTCTTCTCACCTGAATGCTACTGATTCCAGCTTTGACGACTACACTCTACTCAACCGGAGCAGTACGATGAAACTCAACTTATGGCACTATAAGAAAGTGTTGAGAACTAGAGCTCAGTTGTTTGGCACGCCACCACTGTCCATCCAGCACTATGGACGGCACTGCCTGCATGTGGCACTAATTAGTTCACCGTTGTGTTCAGCCGAAAGACCTCTGCCGAGAACACTCAGAAAGAGGTTCTGAGTTGTTGCAACATAGGAGCGTTTCACTGCTTTCAAGGCTTCTTAGGAAGGATTCCGCAATGTTGCTGCCGGCAGGCCTCCGGCAGTTCCGGGTGAACATCTCCTTGTAAATCCCCCGTGGTTTCTTGTACACCCTTGAAATTTGGCCAGGTTATGCAGTTTGCATTGCTGCACAATTGCGCCTTCCTAGTTCTGCCGCGGTTGCAAACATCAGGCGTGACAGCCAGATAGGCTGATCCCTGTAGGACACTGCCAGCACACTGGGTACATATGCTTCCCGTTCTTCTCACCTGAGTGCTACTGATTCCACCTTTGATGGCCACACTATACTCAACCGGAGCAGTAAGTTGAACCTCTACTTATGGCACTTTGTGAAAGTGTTGAGAACTAGAGCTCAGTTGTTTGGCATGCCACCACAGTCCATCCAGCACTATGGACGGCACTGCCTACATCTGGCTCTAATTAGTCCACGGTTGTGTTCAGCCGAATGACCTCTGCCGGGAACACTCAGAATGAGGTGCTGAGTTATTGCAACATAGGAGCATTTCAATGCTTTCAAGGCTTCTTAGGAAGAATTCCTCAATCTTGCTGCTGGCTGGCCTCCGGGTGTTCCGGATGAACATCTTGTAAATCCCCCGTGGTTTCTTGTACACCCGTGAAATTTGGCCAGGTTATGCAGTTTGCATTGCTGCACAATTGTGCCTGCCTAACTCTGCCGCGGTTGCAAACATTCAGGCGTGGAATCGAGATAGTCTGGTCCCCGTAGGACACTGCCAGCCGACTGGGTATATCTGCTTCCCGTTCTTCTCACCTGAGTGCTACTGATTCCAGCTTTGACGGCTACACTCTACTCAACCGGAGCCGGAAGTTGAACCTAACCTTATGGCATTTTGTGAAAGTGTTGAGAACTAGAGCTCATTTGTTTGGCTCGCCACCACTGTCCATCGAGCACTATGGACAGCACTGCATACATCTGGCTCTAATTAGTCCACCGTTGTGTTCAGCCGAATGACCTCTGCCGGGAACACTCAGAATGAGGTTGTGAGTTGTTGCAACTTAGGAGCGTTTCACTGCTTTCAAGGCTTCTTAGAAATATTTTTGGAATGTTGCTGCGGGCAGGCCTCCGGCTGTTACGGGTGAATATCTCCTTGTAAATCCCCTGTGGTTTCTTGTGCACCCGTGAAATTTGGCCAGGTTATGCAGTTTGCATTGATGCACAATTGCACCTGCCTCGCTCTTCCGCGGTTGCACACATACAGGCGTGGCAGGGAGAAAGGCTGATCCCCGTGGGACACTGCCAGCGGACTGGGTCTATCTTCTTCCCGTTCTTCTCACCTGAGTGCTACTGATTCCAGTTTTGACAGCTACACTCTAATGAATCGGAGCATTAAGATGAACCTCAACTTATTCCTCTTTGTGAAAGTGTTGAGAACTAGAGCTCAGTTGTTTGGCACTCCACCACTCTCCTTCCAGCACTGTGGACGGCACTGCTTACATCTGGCTCTAATTAGTCCAAGGTTGTGTTCAGCCGAATGACCTATGCGGGGAACACTGAGAATGAGGTTCTGAGTTATTGCAAAATAGGAACATTTCACTGCTTTCAAGGCTTCTTATGAAGAATTCCTCAATCTTGCTGCTGGCTGGCCTCCGTGTGTTCCGGATGAACATCTCCTTGTAAATCCCCCGTGGTTTCTTTTACACTGTGAAATTTGGCCGGGTTATGCAGATTGCATTGCTGCACAATTGCGTTTGCCTAACTCTGCCGCGGTTTCAAACATTCAGGCATGGAAGCAAGATAGGCTGGTCCCCGTAGGACACTGCCAACGGACTGAGTATATCTGCTTCCCATTCTTCTCACCTGAGTGCTACTGATTCCAGCTTTGACAGCTACTCTCTACTCAACCGGAGCAGTAAGATGAAATTCAACTTATGGCACTATAAGAAAGTGTTGAGTACTAGAGCTCAGTTGTTTGGCACGCCACCACTGTCCATCCAGCACTATGGACGGCATTGCCTACATCTGGCACTAATTAGTCCACTGTTGTGTTCAGCCGAATGACCTCTGCCGGGATCACTCAGAATGAGGTTCTGAGTTTTTGCAACATAGGAGCGTTTCACTGCTTTCAAGGCTTCTTAGGAAGGATTCCGGAATGTTGCTGCCGGCAGGCCTCCAGCTGTTCCGGGTGCACATCTCCTTGTAAATCCCCCGTGGTATCTTGTACACCCGTGAAATTTGGCCAGGTTATGCAGTTTGCATTGCTGCACAATTTCGCCTGCCTAGCTCTGCCGCTCCGGCAAACATTCAGGCGTGGCAGCCAGATAGGCTGGTCCTTGTAGGACACTGCCAGCGAACTGGGTATATCTGCATCCCGTTCTTGTCACTTAAGTGCTACTGATTCCAGCTTTGACGGCTACACTGTACTCAACCGGAGCAGTAAGTTGAACCTCAACTTATGACATTTTGTGAAAATGTTGAGAACTAGAGCTCAGTTGTTTGGCACGCCACCACAGTCCATTCAGCACTATGGACGGCACTGCCTACATCTGGCTCTAATTATTCCACGGTTGTGTTCAGCCGAATGACCTCTGCCGGGAACACTCAGAATGAGGTTCTGAGTTATTGCAACATAGGAGCGTTTCACTGCTTTCAAGGCTTCTTAGGAAGGATTCCGGGATGTTGCTGCCGGCAGGTCTCCGGCAGTTCCGGGGGACCATCCCCTTGTAAATCCCCCGTGGTATCTTGTACACCCGTGAAATTTGGCCAGGTTATGCAGTTTGCATTGGTGCACAATAGCGTCTGCCTAGCTCTGGCGCGGTTGCAAACATTCAGGCGTGGCAGCCAGATAGGCTGGTCCCGGTAGGACACTGCCAGCGGACTGGGTATATCTGCTTCCCGTTCTTCTCACCTGAGTGCTACTGATTCCAGGTTTGACGGCTACACTCTACTCAACCGGAGCAGTAAGTTGAACCTCAACTCATGGAACTTTGTGATAGTGTTGAGAACTAGAGCTCAGTTGTTTGGCACGCCACCACAGTCCATTCAGCACTATGGACAGCACTGCCTACATCTGACTCTAATTATTCCACGGTTGTGTTCAGCCGAATGACCTCTGCCGGCAACACTCAGAATGAGGTTCTGAGTTATTGCAACATAGGGGCGTTTCACTACTTTCAAGGCTTCTTAGGAAGAATTCCTCAATCTTGCTTCCGGCAGGCCTCTGACTGTTCGGGGTGAACATCTATTTGTAAATCCCCCGTGGTTTCTTGTACACCCGTGAAATTTGGCCAGGTTATGCAGTTTGCATTGCTGCACAATTGCGCCTGCCTAGCTCTGCCGCGCTGGCAAATATTCAGGCGTTGGTCCCCGTAGTACACTGCCAGCGGACTGGGTATATCTGCTTCCCGTTCTTCTCACCTGAGTGCTACTGATGCCAGCTTTGACGGCTACACTCTACTCAACCGGAGCAGTAAATTGAGCCTCAACATAGGGCACTTTGTGAAAGTGTTAAGAACTAGAGCTCAGTTGTTTGGCACGCCACCACAGTCCATCCAGCACTATGGACACCACTGCCTAAATCTGGCTCTAATTACTCCACGGTTGTGTTCAGCCAAATGACCTCTGCCGGGAACACTCAGAATGAGGTTCTGAGTTATTGCAACATAGGAGCGTTTCACTGCTTTCAAGGCTTCTTAGGAAGAATTCCTCAATCTTGCTTCCGGCAGCCCTCCGGCTGTTCCAGGTTAAGATCTATTTGTAAATCCCCCGTTGTATCTTGTACACACGGGAAATTTGGCCAGCTTATGCAGTTTCAATTGCTGCACAATTGAGCCTTCCTAGCTCTGCCGGGCTGGCAAACATTCAGGCGTGGCAGCCAGATAGGCTGGTCCCCGTAGGACACTGCCAGCGGACTGGGTATATCTGCTTCCCGTTTTTCTCACCTGAGTGTTGCTGATGCCAGCTTTGACGGCTCTACTCTACTCAACCGGAGCAGTAAGTTGAACCTCAAATTATGTCACTTTGTGAAAGTTTGAGAACTAGAGCTCAGTTGTTTGGCACACCACCACTGTCCATCCAGCACTATGGACGGCACTGCCTACATCTGGCTCTAATTAGTCCACGGTTGTGTTCAGCCGAATGACCTCTGCCGGGAACACTCAGAATGAGGTTCTGAGTTATTGCAACATAGGTGCGTTTCACTGCTTTCAAGGCTTCTTAGGAAGAATTCCGGAATCTTGCTGCCGACAGGCCTCCGGCCGTTCGGGTGAAAATCTCCTTGTAAATCCCCCGTGATTTCTTTTACACCCTGGAAATTTGGCCAGGTTATGCAGTTTGCATTGCTGTACAATTGCGCCTGCCTAGCTCTTCCGCAGTTGCAAACATTCAGGCGTGGCACCCAGAAAGGCTAGTCCCCGTAGGACACTGCCAGCGGACTGTGTATATCTGCTTCCCGTTCTTCTCACATGACTGCTAGTTATTCCAGCTTTCACGGCTACACTCTACTCAACCAGAGCAGTAAGTTGAACCTCTACTTATGACACTTTGTGAAAGTGTTGAGAACTAGAGCTCAGTTGTTTGTCACGCAACCACTGTCCAAGCAGCACTATGGACAGCACTGCCTACATCTGGCTCTAATTAGTCCACAGTTGTGTTCAGCCGAATGACCTCGGCCAGGAACACTCAGAATGAGGTTCTGAGTTATTGCAACTAGGAGTGTTTCACTGCTTTCAAGGCTTCTTAGGAAGAATTCCGGAATCTTGCTTCCGGCAGGCCTCCGGCTGTTCCCGTTGAACATATCCTGGTAAATCCCCAGTGGTTTCTTGTACAACCGTGAAATTTCACCAGGTTATGCAGTTTGCATTGCTACGCAATTGCGCCTGCCTAGCTCTGCCGCCCTGGCAAACAGTCAGGCGTGGCAGCCAGAAAGGCTGGTCCCCGTAGGACACTGCCAATGAACTGTTTATATCTGCTTCCCATTCTTCTCACCTGAGTGCTACTGATTCCAGCTTTGACGGCTACACTCTACTAAACCGGCAGTGTCCTTCCAGCACTATGTACGGCACTGCCTACATCTGGCTCTAAATAGTCCACGGTTGTCGTCAGCCGAATGACCTCTGCCGGGAACACTCAGAATGAGGTTCTGATTTAATGCCACATAGGAGCGTTTCACTGTTTTCAAGGCTTCACAGGAAGAATTCCGGAATCTAACTGGTGGCAAGCCTCCGGCTGTTCCGGGTGAACATCTCCTTGTAAATCCCCCGTGGTTTCTTATACACCCGTGAATTTTGGCCATGTTATGCAGTTTGCATTGCTGCACAATTGCTACTGCCTAGCTCTGCCGCGGTTGCAAACATTCAGGCTTGGCAGCCAGATAGGCTGGTCCCGTAGGACACTGTCAGCGGACTGGGTATATCTGATTCCCGTTCTTCTAACCTGAGTGCTACTGATTCCAGCTTTGATGGCTACACTCTACTAAACCGGAGCAGTAAGTTGAACCTCAACTTATGGCACTTTGTGAAAGTGTTGAGAACTAGAGCTCAGTTGTTTGGCACGCTACCACTGTCCATCCAGCACCATGGACGCCACTGCCTTCATCTGGCTCTAATTAGTCCACGGTTGTGTTCAGCCGAATGACCTCTGCTGGGAACACTCAGAATGAAGTTCTAAATTATTTCAACATAGGTGCGTTTCACTGCTTTCAAGGCTTCTTAGGAAGAACTCCGGAATCTTGCTGCCGACAGGCCTCCGGCTGTTCAGGGTGAAAATCTCCTTGTAAATCCCCTGTGGTTTCTTGTACACCCGTGAAATTTGGCCAGGTTATGCAGTTTGCATTGCTGCACAATTGCTCCTGCCTAGCTCTACCGCAGTTGCAAACATTCAGGCGTGGCAGCCAGAAAGTCTAGTCCCCGTAGGACACTGCCAGCGGACTGTGTATATCTACTTCCCGTTCTTCTCAACTGAGTGCTACTGATTCCAGCTTTGAAGGCTACACTCTACTCAACTGGAGGAGTAAGTTGAACCTCAACTTATGACACTTTGTGAAAGTGTTGAGAACTAGAGCTCAGTTGTTTGGCATGCCACCACAGTCCATCCAGCAGGATGGACGGCACTGCGTACATCTGGATCTAATTAGTCCACTGTTGTGTTCATCCGAATGACCTCTGCCGAGAACACTCAGAATGAGGTTCTGAGTTATTGCAACATAGGAGCATTTCACTGCTTTCACGGCTTCTTAGGAAGAATTCTGGAATCTTGCTGCCGGCAGGCCTCCAGCTCTTCGGGGTGAACATCTCCTTGTAAATCCCCCGTGGTTTTTTTTACACTCGTGAAATTTGGCCAGGTTATGCAGTTTGCTTTGCTGCACAATTGCGCCTTCCTAGCTCTGCCGCGGTTGCAAACATTCAGGCATGGCAGCCAGAAAGGCTGGTCCCCGTACGACACTGCCAGCGGACTTTGTATATCTGCTTCCCGTTCTTCTCACCTGAGTGCTAGTTATTCCAGCTTTGACGGCCACACTCTACTCAACCGGAGCAGTAAATTGAGCCTCAACTTAGGGTACTTTGTGAAAGTGTTAAGAACTAGAGCTCAGTTGTTTGGCACGCCACCACAGTCCATCCAGGACTATGGACGCCCCTTCTTACATCTGGCTCTAATTACTCCACGGTTGTGTTCAGCCAAATGACCTCTGCCGGGAACACTCAGAATGAGGTTCTGAGTTATTGCAACATAGGAGCGTTTCACTGCTTTCAAGCCTTCTTAGGAAGAATTCCTCAATCTTGCTTCCGGCAGGCCTCCGGCTGTTCGGGTGAAAATCTCCTTGTAAATCCGTCGTGGTTTCTTTTACACCCGTGAAATTTGGCCAGGTTATGCAGTTTGCATTGCTGTACAATTGCACCTGCCTAGCTCTGCCGCAGTTGCAAACATTCAGGCGTGGCACCCAGAAAGGCTAGTCACCGTAGGACACTGCCAGCGGACTGTGTATATCTGCTTCCCGTTATTCTCACCTGACTGCTAGTTATTCCAGCTTTGACGGCTACAATCTACTCAACCGGAGCAGTAAGGTGCACCTCAACTTATGACACTTTGTGAAAGTGTTGAGAACTAGAGCTCAGTTGTTTGTCACGCCACCACTGTCCAAGCAGCACTATGGACAGCACTGCCTACATCTGGCTCTAATTAGTCCACAGTTGTGTTCAGCCGAATGACCTCTGCCAGGAACACTCAGAATGAGGTTCTGAGTTATTGCAACATAGGAGCGTTTCACTGCTTTCAAGGCTTCTTAGGAAGAATTCCGGAATCTTGCTTCCGGCAGGCCTCCGGCTGTTCCCGTTGAACATATCCTTGTAAATCCCCAGTGGTTTCTTGTACAACCGTGAAATTTCACCAGGTTATGCAGTTTGCATTGCTACGCAATTGCGCCTGCCTAGCTCTGCCGCCCTGGCAAACAGTCAGGCGTGGCAGCCAGAAAGGCTGGTCCCCGTAGGACACTGCCAACGAACTGTTTATATCTGCTTCCCATTCTTCTCACCTGAGTGCTACTGATTCCAGCTTTGACGGCTACACTCTACTAAACCGGCAGTGTCCTTCCAGCACTATGTACGGCACTGCCTACATCTGGCTCTAAATAGTCCACGGTTGTCGTCAGCCGAATGACCTCTGCCGGGAACACTCAGAATGAGGTTCTGATTTAATGCCACATAGGAGCGTTTCACTGTTTTCAAGGCTTCACAGGAAGAATTCCGGAATCTAACTGGTGGCAAGCCTCCGGCTGTTCCGGGTGAACATCTCCTTGTAAATCCCCCGTGGTTTCTTATACACCCGTGAATTTTGGCCATGTTATGCAGTTTGCATTGCTGCACAATTGCTACTGCCTAGCTCTGCCGCGGTTGCAAACATTCAGGCTTGGCAGCCAGATAGGCTGGTCCCGTAGGACACTGTCAGCGGACTGGGTATATCTGATTCCCGTTCTTCTAACCTGAGTGCTACTGATTCCAGCTTTGATGGCTACACTCTACTAAACCGGAGCAGTAAGTTGAACCTCAACTTATGGCACTTTGTGAAAGTGTTGAGAACTAGAGCTCAGTTGTTTGGCACGCTACCACTGTCCATCCAGCACCATGGACGCCACTGCCTTCATCTGGCTCTAATTAGTCCACGGTTGTGTTCAGCCGAATGACCTCTGCCGGGAACACACAGAATGAGGTTCTGAGTTATTGCAACATAGGAGCGTTTCACTGCTATGGAACCTTCTTAGGAAGGATTCTGGAATCTTGTTGCCGGGAGGCCTCCGTCTGTTCCGGGTGAACATCTCTTTGTAAATCCCCGGTGGTTTCTTGTACACTCGTGAAATTTGGCCAGGTTATGCAATTTGCATTGCTGTACAATTGCACCTGCCTAGCTCTGCCACGGATGCAAACATTCAGGCCTGGCAGCCAGAAAGTCTAGTCCCCATAGGACACTGCCAGCGGACAGGGTCTATCTGCTTCCCGTTCTTGTCACCAGAGTGCTACTGATTCCAGCTTTGACGACTACACTCTACTCAACCGGAGCAGTAAGTTGAACCTCAACTTATGGCACTTTGTGAAAGAGTTGAGAACTAGAGCTCAGTGGTTTGGCAAGCCACCACTGTAAATCCAGCACTATGGACGGTACTGCCTACATCTGGCTCTAGTTAGTCCACGGTTGTGTTCAGCCGAATGACCTGTGCCGGGAACACTCAGAATGAGCTTCTGAATTATTGCCACATAGGAGCGTTTCACTGCTTTCAAGGCTTTACAGGAATAATTCCGGAATCTTGCTGCCGGCAGACCTCCGGCTGTTCCGGGTGAACATCTCCTTCAAAATCCCCCGTGGTTTCGTGTACACCCGTGAAATTTGGCCAGCTTATGCAGTTTGCATTGCTGCCCAATTGTGCCTGCCTAGCTCTGCCGCGGTTGCAAACATTCAGGCGTGGCAGCCAAATAGGCTGGTCCCTGTAGGACACTGGCATCGAACTGGGTTATCTGTTTCCCGTTCTTCTCACCTGAGTGCTACTGATTCCAGCTTTGACGGCTACACTCTACTCAACCGGAGCAGTAATTTGAACCTCAACTTATGGCCTTTTGTGAAAGTGTTGAGAACTAGAGCTCAGCTTTTTGGCACGCCACCACTGTCCATCCAGCACTATGGACGGCACTGTCTACATCTGGCTCTAATTAGTCCACGGTTGTGTTCAGCCGAATGACCACTGCCGGGAACACTCAGAATGAGGTTCTTAGTTATTGCAACATAGGAGCGATTCACTGCTTTCAAATCTTCTTCGGAAGGATACCGGAATGTTGCTGCCGGCAGGGCTCCGGCTGTTCCGGGGGAACATCTCCTTGTAAATTCCCCGTGGTTTCTTGTACACCCGTGAAATTGGGCCAGATTATGCAGGTTGCATTACTGCACAATTGCGAATGCCTAGCTCTGCGGCGGTGGCATACATTCAGGCGTGGCAGCCAGATAGGCTGGTCCCCGTAAGACATTGACAGCGAACTGGATATATCTGTTTCCCATTCTTCTCACCTGAGTGCTACTGATTCCAGTTTTGACGGCTACACTCTACCCAACCGGAGCACTAAGTTGAATCTCAACTTATGGCACTTTGTGAAAGTGTGGAGAACTAGAGCTCAGTTGTTTGGCACGCCACCACTGTCCATCCAGCAATATGGACAGCAGAGCCTACATCTGGCTCTAATTAGTCCACGGTTGTGTTCAGCCGAATGACCTCTGCCGGGAGCACTCAGAATGAAGTTCTCAATTATTGCAACATAAGAGCGTTTCACTGCTTTCAAGGCTTCACAGGAAGAATTCCGGAATTTTGCGGCCACCAGGCCTCCGGCTCTTCCGGATGAAGATCTCCTTGTGAATCCCCCGTGGTTTCTTGGACACCCGTGAAATTTGGCCAGGTTATGCAGTTTGCATTGCTGCACAATTGCGCCTGCCTAGCTCGGCCGCGGTTGCAAACATTCAGGCGTGGCAGCCAGATATGCTGGTGCCCGTAGGACACTGCCAGCGGACTGGGTATATCTGCTTCCCATTCTTTTCACCTGAGTGCTACTGATTCCAGCTTTGACAGCTACACTCTACTCAACCGGAGCAGTAAGTTGAACCTCAACTTATGGCACTTTGTGAAAGTTTGGAGAACTAAAGCTCAGTTGTTTTCCAATCGAAAATACTGCCTATATCTGGCTCTAATTAGTCCATTGCCTAAATGTGGCTCTAATTATTCCACTGCCTACAACTGGCTCTAATTAGTCCATGGTTGTGTTCAGCCGAATGACCTCTGCCGGGAACACTCAGAATGAGGTTCTGAGTTATTCCAACATAGGAGCGTTTCACTGCTTTCAAGGCTTCTTAGGAAGAATTCCGGAATCTTGCTGCCGGCTGGTCTCCGGGTGTTCCAGGTAAACATGTCCTTGTAAATCTCCCGTGGTTTCTTGCAAATCCGTGAAATTTGGCCAGGTTATGCAGTTTGCATTGCTGCATAATTGTGACTGCTTAACTCTGCCGCGGTTGCAAACATTGAGGCGTGGCAGCCAGATAGGCTGGACACCGTAGGACACTGCCAACGGACTGGGTATATCTGCTTCCTGTTCTCACCTGAGTGCTGCTGAATCTAGCTATGACGGCTACACTCTACTCAACCAGAGCAGTAAGTTGATCCTCAACTTATGGCACTTTGTGAAAGTGTTGAGACCTAGAGCTCACTTGTTTGGCACACCACCATTGTCCAGCCAGCACTATGGACGGCACTGCATGCATCTGGCTATAGTTAGTCCACGGTTGTGTTCAGCCGAATGAGCTCTGCTGGGAACACTCACAATGAGGTTCTGAGTTATTGCAACATAGGAGTGTTTCACTGCTTTCAAGGCTTCTTAGGAAGAATTCTAGAATCTTGCTGCCGGCAGGCCTCCGGTTGTTCCGAGTGAACATCTCCTTCTAAATCCCCCGTGGTTTCTTGTACACCCGTGAAATTTGGCTAGATTATGCAGTTTGTATTGCTGCATAATTGCGCTTGCCTAGCTACGCCGCGGTTGCAAACATTCAGGCTTAACAGCCAGATAGGCAGGTCCCCGTAGGCCAGGGCCAGCGGAGTGGGTATATCTGCTTCCCATTCTACTCACCTGAGTGCTTCTGATTCCCGCTTTGACGGCTACACCCCACTCAACCGAAGCAGTAAGTTGAACCTCTACTTATGACACTCTGTTAAAGTTTGGAGAAATAGAGCTCAGTTGTTTGGCACGCGACCACTGTCCATCCAACACTATGGACAGCAATGCCTACATCTGGCTCTAATTAGTCCACGGTTGTGTTCAGCCAAATGACCTCTGCCGGGAACACTCAGAATGAGGTGCTGAGTTATTGCAACATAGGAGTGTTTCACTTGTAAAAGGCTTCTTAGGAAGAATTCCGGAATCTTGCTGCCGGCAGGCCTCCGGCTCTTCCGGGTGAACATCTCCTTGTAAATCCCCCGTGGTTTCTTGTACACCCGTGAAATTTGGCCAGGTTATGCAGTTTGCATTGCTGCACAATTGTGACTGCCTTGCTCTGCCACGGTTGCAAACATTCAGGCGTGGGAGCCAGATAGGCAGGTTCCTTTAGGACACTGCCAGCGGACTGGGTCTATGTTCTTCCCGTTGTTCTCAACTGAGTGCTACTGATTCCAGCTTTGACGGCTACACTCTACTCAAATGTAGCAGTAAGTTGAACCTCAACTTATGGCACTTTGTGAAAGTGTTGAGAACTAGAGCTCAGTTGTTTGGCACGCTACCACTGTCCATCCAGCACTATGGACATCAGAGCCTACATCTGGTTCTAATTAGTCCACGGTTGTGTTCAGCCAAATGACCTCTGCCGGGAACACTCAGAATGAAGTTCTGAGTTATTGCAACATAGGAGCGTTTCACTGCTTTCAAGGCTTCTTAGGAAGAATTCGGGAATGTTGCTGCCGGCAGGCCTCAGGCAGTT
The DNA here is from genome assembly GCF_024711535.1 of Dipodomys merriami. Classification (NCBI taxonomy): domain Eukaryota; kingdom Metazoa; phylum Chordata; class Mammalia; order Rodentia; family Heteromyidae; genus Dipodomys; species Dipodomys merriami. The sequence continues at coordinate 1,356,015 of NW_027204015.1, read as the reverse complement.
CCGGGTGAACATCTCCTTGTAAATCCCACGTGGTTTCTTGTACACCCGTGAAATTTGGCCAGGTTATGCAGTTTGCATTGCTGCACAATTGTGACTGCCTTGCTCTGCAGTGGTTGCAAACATTCAGGCGTGGCAGCCAGATAGGCTGGTCCCCGTAGGACACTGCCAGCGGACTGGGTATATCTGCTTCCGGTTCTTCTCACCTGAGTGCTACTGATTCCAGCTGTGACCGCTACACTCTACTCAACCGGAGCAGTAAGTAGAACCTCAACTTATGGCAGTTGTGAAAGTTTGGAGAACTAAAGCTCAGTTGTTTCCAATCGAAAACACTGCCAATATCTGGCTCTAATTAGTCCATTGCCTACATCTGGCTCTAATTAGTCCACTGCCTACATGTGGCTCTAATTAGTCCACGGATGAGTTCAGCCGAATGACCTCTGCTGGGAACACTCAGAATGAGGTTCTGAGTTATTGTAACATAGGAGCGTTTCACTGCTTTCAAGGCTTCTCAGGAAGGATTCTGGAATCTTGCTGTCGGTAGGCCTCCGGCTGTTCTGGGTAAACATCTCCTTGTAAATCTGCCGTTGTTTCTTGTACACCCGTGAAATTTGGCCTGGTTATACAGTTTGCTTTGCTGCACAATTGCGCCTGCCTAGCTCTGCCGCGGTGGCAAACATTCAGGCATTCAAGCCAGATAGGCTGCTCCCCATAGGACACTGCCAGCGGACTGGGTGTATCTGCTTCCCGTTCTTCTCACCTGTGTGCTACTGATTCCAGCTTTGACGGCTACACTCTTCTCAACCGCAACAGTAAGTTGAACCTCAACTTAGGGCACTTTCTGAAACTGTTGAGAACTAGAGCTCAGATGGTTGGCATGCGACCACCGTCCATCCAGCACTATGGACGGCACTGTCTACATCTGGCTCTAATTAGTCCACGGTTGTGTTCAGCCGAATGACCTCTGCCGGGAACACTCAGAATGAGGTTCTGATTTATTGCAACATAGGAGCGTTTCACTGCTTTCACGGCTTCTTAGGATGAGTTCCGGAATCTTGCTGACGGCAGGCCTCCGGCTGTTCTGGGTGAACATCTCCTTGTAAATCCCCCGTGGTTTCTTGTACACCCGTGAAATTTGGACAGGTTATGCAGTTTGCATTGCTGCACAAATGCGCCTGCCAAGCTCTGCCGCGGTTGCAAACATTCAGATATGGCAGCCTGATAGGCTGGTCCACGTAGGACACTGCCAGCAGACCTAGTATATCTCCTTCCCGTTCTTCTCACCTGAGTGCTACTGATTCCAGCTTTGACGGCTACACTCTACTAAACCGGAGCAGTAAGTTGAAACTCAACTTATGGCACTTTGTGAAAGTGTTGAGAACTAGAGCTCAGTTGTTTGGCACGCCACCACTGTCAATCCAGCACTGTGGAAGGCACTGCCTACATCTGGCTCTATTAATCCACGGTTGTGTTCAGCCGGATGACCTCTGCCGGGAAAACTCAGAATGAGGTTCTGCGTTCCTGCAACATAGGAGCTTTTCACTGCTTTCAAGGCTTCTTAGGAAGAATTCTGGAAGGTTGCTGCGGGCAGGCCTCCTGCTGTTCCGGGTGAATATCTCCTTGTAAATCTCCCGTGGTTTCTTGTACACCCGTGAAATTTGGACAGGTTATGCAGTTTGCATTGCTGCACAAATGCGCCTGCCAAGCTCTGCCGCGGTTGCAAACATTCAGACATGGCAGCCTGATAGGCTGGTCCACGTAGGACACTGCCAGCAGACCTAGTATATCTGCTTCCCGTTCTTCTCACCTGAGTGCTACTGATTCCACCTTTGAAGGCTAAACTCTACTCAACCGGCAGTGCACATCCAGCACTATGGACGGCACTGCCTACATCCGGCTCTATTCATCCACCGTTGAGTTCAGCTCTGTCGCGTTGGCAAACATTTAGGCATGGCAGCCAGATAGGCTGCTCCCCATAGGACACTGCCAGGGCATTGGGTATATCTGCTTCCCGTTCTTCTCACCTGAGTGCTACTGATTTCAGCTTTGATAGCTACACTCTAGTCAACCGGAGCAGTAAGTTGAAGCTCAACTTAGTGCACTTTCTCAAAGTGTTGAGAACTAGAACTCAGATGTTGGGCATGCGTCCACAGTCCATCCAGCACTATGGACGGCACTGCCTACATCTGGCTCTAATTAGTCCATGGTTGTGTTCAGCCGAATGACCTCTGCTGGGAACACTCAAAATGAGATTCTGAGTTATTGCAACATAGGAGCGTTTCACTGCTTTCAAGGCTTCTTAGGAAGAATTCGAGAATCTTGCTGCCGGCAGGTCTCCGGCTGTTCCGGGTAAACATGTCCTTGTAAATCTCCCGTGGTTTCTTGCACATCCGTGAAATTTGGCCAGGTTATGCAGTTTGCATTGCTGCATAATTGCGACTGCTTAGCTCTGCCGCGGTTGCAAACATTGAGGCGTGGCAGCCAGATAGGCTGGACACCGTAGGACACTGCCAACGGACTGGGTATATCTGCTTCCTGTTCTCACCTGAGTGCTGCTGAATCTAGCTATGACGGCTACACTCTACTCAACCAGAGCAGTAAGTTGATCCTCAACTTATGGCACTTTGTGAAAGTGTTGAGAACTAGAGCTCACTTGTTTGGCACACCACCATTGTCCAGCCAGCACTATGGACGGCACTGCATGCATCTGGCTATAGTTAGTCCACGGTTGTGTTCAGCCGAATGACCTCTGCTGGGAACACTCAGAATGAAGTTCTAAATTATTTCAACATAGGTGCGTTTCACTGCTTTCAAGGCTTCTTAGGAAGAACTCCGGAATCTTGCTGCCGACAGGCCTCCGGCTGTTCAGGGTGAAAATCTCCTTGTAAATCCCCTGTGGTTTCTTGTACACCCGTGAAATTTGGCCAGGTTATGCAGTTTGCATTGCTGCACAATTGCTCCTGCCTAGCTCTACCGCAGTTGCAAACATTCAGGCGTGGCAGCCAGAAAGTCTAGTCCCCGTAGGACACTGCCAGCGGACTGTGTATATCTACTTCCCGTTCTTCTCAACTGAGTGCTACTGATTCCAGCTTTGAAGGCTACACTCTACTCAACTGGAGGAGTAAGTTGAACCTCAACTTATGACACTTTGTGAAAGTGTTGAGAACTAGAGCTCAGTTGTTTGGCATGCCACCACAGTCCATCCAGCAGGATGGACGGCACTGCGTACATCTGGATCTAATTAGTCCACTGTTGTGTTCATCCGAATGACCTCTGCCGAGAACACTCAGAATGAGGTTCTGAGTTATTGCAACATAGGAGCATTTCACTGCTTTCACGGCTTCTTAGGAAGAATTCTGGAATCTTGCTGCCGGCAGGCCTCCAGCTCTTCGGGGTGAACATCTCCTTGTAAATCCCCCGTGGTTTTTTTTACACTCGTGAAATTTGGCCAGGTTATGCAGTTTGCTTTGCTGCACAATTGCGCCTTCCTAGCTCTGCCGCGGTTGCAAACATTCAGGCATGGCAGCCAGAAAGGCTGGTCCCCGTACGACACTGCCAGCGGACTTTGTATATCTGCTTCCCGTTCTTCTCACCTGAGTGCTAGTTATTCCAGCTTTGACGGCCACACTCTACTCAACCGGAGCAGTAAATTGAGCCTCAACTTAGGGTACTTTGTGAAAGTGTTAAGAACTAGAGCTCAGTTGTTTGGCACGCCACCACAGTCCATCCAGGACTATGGACGCCCCTTCTTACATCTGGCTCTAATTACTCCACGGTTGTGTTCAGCCAAATGACCTCTGCCGGGAACACTCAGAATGAGGTTCTGAGTTATTGCAACATAGGAGCGTTTCACTGCTTTCAAGCCTTCTTAGGAAGAATTCCTCAATCTTGCTTCCGGCAGGCCTCCGGCTGTTCGGGTGAAAATCTCCTTGTAAATCCGTCGTGGTTTCTTTTACACCCGTGAAATTTGGCCAGGTTATGCAGTTTGCATTGCTGTACAATTGCACCTGCCTAGCTCTGCCGCAGTTGCAAACATTCAGGCGTGGCACCCAGAAAGGCTAGTCACCGTAGGACACTGCCAGCGGACTGTGTATATCTGCTTCCCGTTATTCTCACCTGACTGCTAGTTATTCCAGCTTTGACGGCTACAATCTACTCAACCGGAGCAGTAAGGTGCACCTCAACTTATGACACTTTGTGAAAGTGTTGAGAACTAGAGCTCAGTTGTTTGTCACGCCACCACTGTCCAAGCAGCACTATGGACAGCACTGCCTACATCTGGCTCTAATTAGTCCACAGTTGTGTTCAGCCGAATGACCTCTGCCAGGAACACTCAGAATGAGGTTCTGAGTTATTGCAACATAGGAGCGTTTCACTGCTTTCAAGGCTTCTTAGGAAGAATTCCGGAATCTTGCTTCCGGCAGGCCTCCGGCTGTTCCCGTTGAACATATCCTTGTAAATCCCCAGTGGTTTCTTGTACAACCGTGAAATTTCACCAGGTTATGCAGTTTGCATTGCTACGCAATTGCGCCTGCCTAGCTCTGCCGCCCTGGCAAACAGTCAGGCGTGGCAGCCAGAAAGGCTGGTCCCCGTAGGACACTGCCAACGAACTGTTTATATCTGCTTCCCATTCTTCTCACCTGAGTGCTACTGATTCCAGCTTTGACGGCTACACTCTACTAAACCGGCAGTGTCCTTCCAGCACTATGTACGGCACTGCCTACATCTGGCTCTAAATAGTCCACGGTTGTCGTCAGCCGAATGACCTCTGCCGGGAACACTCAGAATGAGGTTCTGATTTAATGCCACATAGGAGCGTTTCACTGTTTTCAAGGCTTCACAGGAAGAATTCCGGAATCTAACTGGTGGCAAGCCTCCGGCTGTTCCGGGTGAACATCTCCTTGTAAATCCCCCGTGGTTTCTTATACACCCGTGAATTTTGGCCATGTTATGCAGTTTGCATTGCTGCACAATTGCTACTGCCTAGCTCTGCCGCGGTTGCAAACATTCAGGCTTGGCAGCCAGATAGGCTGGTCCCGTAGGACACTGTCAGCGGACTGGGTATATCTGATTCCCGTTCTTCTAACCTGAGTGCTACTGATTCCAGCTTTGATGGCTACACTCTACTAAACCGGAGCAGTAAGTTGAACCTCAACTTATGGCACTTTGTGAAAGTGTTGAGAACTAGAGCTCAGTTGTTTGGCACGCTACCACTGTCCATCCAGCACCATGGACGCCACTGCCTTCATCTGGCTCTAATTAGTCCACGGTTGTGTTCAGCCGAATGACCTCTGCCGGGAACACACAGAATGAGGTTCTGAGTTATTGCAACATAGGAGCGTTTCACTGCTATGGAACCTTCTTAGGAAGGATTCTGGAATCTTGTTGCCGGGAGGCCTCCGTCTGTTCCGGGTGAACATCTCTTTGTAAATCCCCGGTGGTTTCTTGTACACTCGTGAAATTTGGCCAGGTTATGCAATTTGCATTGCTGTACAATTGCACCTGCCTAGCTCTGCCACGGATGCAAACATTCAGGCCTGGCAGCCAGAAAGTCTAGTCCCCATAGGACACTGCCAGCGGACAGGGTCTATCTGCTTCCCGTTCTTGTCACCAGAGTGCTACTGATTCCAGCTTTGACGACTACACTCTACTCAACCGGAGCAGTAAGTTGAACCTCAACTTATGGCACTTTGTGAAAGAGTTGAGAACTAGAGCTCAGTGGTTTGGCAAGCCACCACTGTAAATCCAGCACTATGGACGGTACTGCCTACATCTGGCTCTAGTTAGTCCACGGTTGTGTTCAGCCGAATGACCTGTGCCGGGAACACTCAGAATGAGCTTCTGAATTATTGCCACATAGGAGCGTTTCACTGCTTTCAAGGCTTTACAGGAATAATTCCGGAATCTTGCTGCCGGCAGACCTCCGGCTGTTCCGGGTGAACATCTCCTTCAAAATCCCCCGTGGTTTCGTGTACACCCGTGAAATTTGGCCAGCTTATGCAGTTTGCATTGCTGCCCAATTGTGCCTGCCTAGCTCTGCCGCGGTTGCAAACATTCAGGCGTGGCAGCCAAATAGGCTGGTCCCTGTAGGACACTGGCATCGAACTGGGTTATCTGTTTCCCGTTCTTCTCACCTGAGTGCTACTGATTCCAGCTTTGACGGCTACACTCTACTCAACCGGAGCAGTAATTTGAACCTCAACTTATGGCCTTTTGTGAAAGTGTTGAGAACTAGAGCTCAGCTTTTTGGCACGCCACCACTGTCCATCCAGCACTATGGACGGCACTGTCTACATCTGGCTCTAATTAGTCCACGGTTGTGTTCAGCCGAATGACCACTGCCGGGAACACTCAGAATGAGGTTCTTAGTTATTGCAACATAGGAGCGATTCACTGCTTTCAAATCTTCTTCGGAAGGATACCGGAATGTTGCTGCCGGCAGGGCTCCGGCTGTTCCGGGGGAACATCTCCTTGTAAATTCCCCGTGGTTTCTTGTACACCCGTGAAATTGGGCCAGATTATGCAGGTTGCATTACTGCACAATTGCGAATGCCTAGCTCTGCGGCGGTGGCATACATTCAGGCGTGGCAGCCAGATAGGCTGGTCCCCGTAAGACATTGACAGCGAACTGGATATATCTGTTTCCCATTCTTCTCACCTGAGTGCTACTGATTCCAGTTTTGACGGCTACACTCTACCCAACCGGAGCACTAAGTTGAATCTCAACTTATGGCACTTTGTGAAAGTGTGGAGAACTAGAGCTCAGTTGTTTGGCACGCCACCACTGTCCATCCAGCAATATGGACAGCAGAGCCTACATCTGGCTCTAATTAGTCCACGGTTGTGTTCAGCCGAATGACCTCTGCCGGGAGCACTCAGAATGAAGTTCTCAATTATTGCAACATAAGAGCGTTTCACTGCTTTCAAGGCTTCACAGGAAGAATTCCGGAATTTTGCGGCCACCAGGCCTCCGGCTCTTCCGGATGAAGATCTCCTTGTGAATCCCCCGTGGTTTCTTGGACACCCGTGAAATTTGGCCAGGTTATGCAGTTTGCATTGCTGCACAATTGCGCCTGCCTAGCTCTGCCGCGGTTGCAAACATTCAGGCGTGGCAGCCAGATATGCTGGTGCCCGTAGGACACTGCCAGCGGACTGGGTATATCTGCTTCCCATTCTTTTCACCTGAGTGCTACTGATTCCAGCTTTGACAGCTACACTCTACTCAACCGGAGCAGTAAGTTGAACCTCAACTTATGGCACTTTGTGAAAGTTTGGAGAACTAAAGCTCAGTTGTTTTCCAATCGAAAATACTGCCTATATCTGGCTCTAATTAGTCCATTGCCTAAATGTGGCTCTAATTATTCCACTGCCTACAACTGGCTCTAATTAGTCCATGGTTGTGTTCAGCCGAATGACCTCTGCCGGGAACACTCAGAATGAGGTTCTGAGTTATTCCAACATAGGAGCGTTTCACTGCTTTCAAGGCTTCTTAGGAAGAATTCCGGAATCTTGCTGCCGGCTGGTCTCCGGGTGTTCCAGGTAAACATGTCCTTGTAAATCTCCCGTGGTTTCTTGCAAATCCGTGAAATTTGGCCAGGTTATGCAGTTTGCATTGCTGCATAATTGTGACTGCTTAGCTCTGCCGCGGTTGCAAACATTGAGGCGTGGCAGCCAGATAGGCTGGACACCGTAGGACACTGCCAACGGACTGGGTATATCTGCTTCCTGTTCTCACCTGAGTGCTGCTGAATCTAGCTATGACGGCTACACTCTACTCAACCAGAGCAGTAAGTTGATCCTCAACTTATGGCACTTTGTGAAAGTGTTGAGACCTAGAGCTCACTTGTTTGGCACACCACCATTGTCCAGCCAGCACTATGGACGGCACTGCATGCATCTGGCTATAGTTAGTCCACGGTTGTGTTCAGCCGAATGAGCTCTGCTGGGAACACTCACAATGAGGTTCTGAGTTATTGCAACATAGGAGTGTTTCACTGCTTTCAAGGCTTCTTAGGAAGAATTCTAGAATCTTGCTGCCGGCAGGCCTCCGGTTGTTCCGAGTGAACATCTCCTTCTAAATCCCCCGTGGTTTCTTGTACACCCGTGAAATTTGGCTAGATTATGCAGTTTGTATTGCTGCATAATTGCGCTTGCCTAGCTACGCCGCGGTTGCAAACATTCAGGCTTAACAGCCAGATAGGCAGGTCCCCGTAGGCCAGGGCCAGCGGAGTGGGTATATCTGCTTCCCATTCTACTCACCTGAGTGCTTCTGATTCCCGCTTTGACGGCTACACCCCACTCAACCGAAGCAGTAAGTTGAACCTCTACTTATGACACTCTGTTAAAGTTTGGAGAAATAGAGCTCAGTTGTTTGGCACGCGACCACTGTCCATCCAACACTATGGACAGCAATGCCTACATCTGGCTCTAATTAGTCCACGGTTGTGTTCAGCCAAATGACCTCTGCCGGGAACACTCAGAATGAGGTGCTGAGTTATTGCAACATAGGAGTGTTTCACTTGTAAAAGGCTTCTTAGGAAGAATTCCGGAATCTTGCTGCCGGCAGGCCTCCGGCTCTTCCGGGTGAACATCTCCTTGTAAATCCCCCGTGGTTTCTTGTACACCCGTGAAATTTGGCCAGGTTATGCAGTTTGCATTGCTGCACAATTGTGACTGCCTTGCTCTGCCACGGTTGCAAACATTCAGGCGTGGGAGCCAGATAGGCAGGTTCCTTTAGGACACTGCCAGCGGACTGGGTCTATGTTCTTCCCGTTGTTCTCAACTGAGTGCTACTGATTCCAGCTTTGACGGCTACACTCTACTCAAATGTAGCAGTAAGTTGAACCTCAACTTATGGCACTTTGTGAAAGTGTTGAGAACTAGAGCTCAGTTGTTTGGCACGCTACCACTGTCCATCCAGCACTATGGACATCAGAGCCTACATCTGGTTCTAATTAGTCCACGGTTGTGTTCAGCCAAATGACCTCTGCCGGGAACACTCAGAATGAAGTTCTGAGTTATTGCAACATAGGAGCGTTTCACTGCTTTCAAGGCTTCTTAGGAAGAATTCGGGAATGTTGCTGCCGGCAGGCCTCAGGCAGTTCCGGGTGAACATCTCCTTGTAAATCCCACGTGGTTTCTTGTACACCCGTGAAATTTGGCCAGGTTATGCAGTTTGCATTGCTGCACAATTGTGACTGCCTTGCTCTGCAGTGGTTGCAAACATTCAGGCGTGGCAGCCAGATAGGCTGGTCCCCGTAGGACACTGCCAGCGGACTGGGTATATCTGCTTCCGGTTCTTCTCACCTGAGTGCTACTGATTCCAGCTGTGACCGCTACACTCTACTCAACCGGAGCAGTAAGTAGAACCTCAACTTATGGCAGTTGTGAAAGTTTGGAGAACTAAAGCTCAGTTGTTTCCAATCGAAAACACTGCCAATATCTGGCTCTAATTAGTCCATTGCCTACATCTGGCTCTAATTAGTCCACTGCCTACATGTGGCTCTAATTAGTCCACGGATGAGTTCAGCCGAATGACCTCTGCTGGGAACACTCAGAATGAGGTTCTGAGTTATTGTAACATAGGAGCGTTTCACTGCTTTCAAGGCTTCTCAGGAAGGATTCTGGAATCTTGCTGTCGGTAGGCCTCCGGCTGTTCTGGGTAAACATCTCCTTGTAAATCTGCCGTTGTTTCTTGTACACCCGTGAAATTTGGCCTGGTTATACAGTTTGCTTTGCTGCACAATTGCGCCTGCCTAGCTCTGCCGCGGTGGCAAACATTCAGGCATTCAAGCCAGATAGGCTGCTCCCCATAGGACACTGCCAGCGGACTGGGTGTATCTGCTTCCCGTTCTTCTCACCTGTGTGCTACTGATTCCAGCTTTGACGGCTACACTCTTCTCAACCGCAACAGTAAGTTGAACCTCAACTTAGGGCACTTTCTGAAACTGTTGAGAACTAGAGCTCAGATGGTTGGCATGCGACCACCGTCCATCCAGCACTATGGACGGCACTGTCTACATCTGGCTCTAATTAGTCCACGGTTGTGTTCAGCCGAATGACCTCTGCCGGGAACACTCAGAATGAGGTTCTGATTTATTGCAACATAGGAGCGTTTCACTGCTTTCACGGCTTCTTAGGATGAGTTCCGGAATCTTGCTGACGGCAGGCCTCCGGCTGTTCTGGGTGAACATCTCCTTGTAAATCCCCCGTGGTTTCTTGTACACCCGTGAAATTTGGCTAGATTATGCAGTTTGTATTGCTGCATAATTGCGCTTGCCTAGCTACGCCGCGGTTGCAAACATTCAGGCTTAACAGCCAGATAGGCAGGTCCCCGTAGGCCAGGGCCAGCGGAGTGGGTATATCTGCTTCCCATTCTACTCACCTGAGTGCTTCTGATTCCCGCTTTGACGGCTACACCCCACTCAACCGAAGCAGTAAGTTGAACCTCTACTTATGACACTCTGTTAAAGTTTGGAGAAATAGAGCTCAGTTGTTTGGCACGCGACCACTGTCCATCCAACACTATGGACAGCAATGCCTACATCTGGCTCTAATTAGTCCACGGTTGTGTTCAGCCAAATGACCTCTGCCGGGAACACTCAGAATGAGGTGCTGAGTTATTGCAACATAGGAGTGTTTCACTTGTAAAAGGCTTCTTAGGAAGAATTCCGGAATCTTGCTGCCGGCAGGCCTCCGGCTCTTCCGGGTGAACATCTCCTTGTAAATCCCCCGTGGTTTCTTGTACACCCGTGAAATTTGGCCAGGTTATGCAGTTTGCATTGCTGCACAATTGTGACTGCCTTGCTCTGCCACGGTTGCAAACATTCAGGCGTGGGAGCCAGATAGGCAGGTTCCTTTAGGACACTGCCAGCGGACTGGGTCTATGTTCTTCCCGTTGTTCTCAACTGAGTGCTACTGATTCCAGCTTTGACGGCTACACTCTACTCAAATGTAGCAGTAAGTTGAACCTCAACTTATGGCACTTTGTGAAAGTGTTGAGAACTAGAGCTCAGTTGTTTGGCACGCTACCACTGTCCATCCAGCACTATGGACATCAGAGCCTACATCTGGTTCTAATTAGTCCACGGTTGTGTTCAGCCAAATGACCTCTGCCGGGAACACTCAGAATGAAGTTCTGAGTTATTGCAACATAGGAGCGTTTCACTGCTTTCAAGGCTTCTTAGGAAGAATTCGGGAATGTTGCTGCCGGCAGGCCTCAGGCAGTTCCGGGTGAACATCTCCTTGTAAATCCCACGTGGTTTCTTGTACACCCGTGAAATTTGGCCAGGTTATGCAGTTTGCATTGCTGCACAATTGTGACTGCCTTGCTCTGCAGTGGTTGCAAACATTCAGGCGTGGCAGCCAGATAGGCTGGTCCCCGTAGGACACTGCCAGCGGACTGGGTATATCTGCTTCCGGTTCTTCTCACCTGAGTGCTACTGATTCCAGCTGTGACCGCTACACTCTACTCAACCGGAGCAGTAAGTAGAACCTCAACTTATGGCAGTTGTGAAAGTTTGGAGAACTAAAGCTCAGTTGTTTCCAATCGAAAACACTGCCAATATCTGGCTCTAATTAGTCCATTGCCTACATCTGGCTCTAATTAGTCCACTGCCTACATGTGGCTCTAATTAGTCCACGGATGAGTTCAGCCGAATGACCTCTGCTGGGAACACTCAGAATGAGGTTCTGAGTTATTGTAACATAGGAGCGTTTCACTGCTTTCAAGGCTTCTCAGGAAGGATTCTGGAATCTTGCTGTCGGTAGGCCTCCGGCTGTTCTGGGTAAACATCTCCTTGTAAATCTGCCGTTGTTTCTTGTACACCCGTGAAATTTGGCCTGGTTATACAGTTTGCTTTGCTGCACAATTGCGCCTGCCTAGCTCTGCCGCGGTGGCAAACATTCAGGCATTCAAGCCAGATAGGCTGCTCCCCATAGGACACTGCCAGCGGACTGGGTGTATCTGCTTCCCGTTCTTCTCACCTGTGTGCTACTGATTCCAGCTTTGACGGCTACACTCTTCTCAACCGCAACAGTAAGTTGAACCTCAACTTAGGGCACTTTCTGAAACTGTTGAGAACTAGAGCTCAGATGGTTGGCATGCGACCACCGTCCATCCAGCACTATGGACGGCACTGTCTACATCTGGCTCTAATTAGTCCACGGTTGTGTTCAGCCGAATGACCTCTGCCGGGAACACTCAGAATGAGGTTCTGATTTATTGCAACATAGGAGCGTTTCACTGCTTTCACGGCTTCTTAGGATGAGTTCCGGAATCTTGCTGACGGCAGGCCTCCGGCTGTTCTGGGTGAACATCTCCTTGTAAATCCCCCGTGGTTTCTTGTACACCCGTGAAATTTGGACAGGTTATGCAGTTTGCATTGCTGCACAAATGCGCCTGCCAAGCTCTGCCGCGGTTGCAAACATTCAGATATGGCAGCCTGATAGGCTGGTCCACGTAGGACACTGCCAGCAGACCTAGTATATCTCCTTCCCGTTCTTCTCACCTGAGTGCTACTGATTCCAGCTTTGACGGCTACACTCTACTAAACCGGAGCAGTAAGTTGAAACTCAACTTATGGCACTTTGTGAAAGTGTTGAGAACTAGAGCTCAGTTGTTTGGCACGCCACCACTGTCAATCCAGCACTGTGGAAGGCACTGCCTACATCTGGCTCTATTAATCCACGGTTGTGTTCAGCCGGATGACCTCTGCCGGGAAAACTCAGAATGAGGTTCTGCGTTCCTGCAACATAGGAGCTTTTCACTGCTTTCAAGGCTTCTTAGGAAGAATTCTGGAAGGTTGCTGCGGGCAGGCCTCCTGCTGTTCCGGGTGAATATCTCCTTGTAAATCTCCCGTGGTTTCTTGTACACCCGTGAAATTTGGACAGGTTATGCAGTTTGCATTGCTGCACAAATGCGCCTGCCAAGCTCTGCCGCGGTTGCAAACATTCAGACATGGCAGCCTGATAGGCTGGTCCACGTAGGACACTGCCAGCAGACCTAGTATATCTGCTTCCCGTTCTTCTCACCTGAGTGCTACTGATTCCACCTTTGAAGGCTAAACTCTACTCAACCGGCAGTGCACATCCAGCACTATGGACGGCACTGCCTACATCCGGCTCTATTCATCCACCGTTGAGTTCAGCTCTGTCGCGTTGGCAAACATTTAGGCATGGCAGCCAGATAGGCTGCTCCCCATAGGACACTGCCAGGGCATTGGGTATATCTGCTTCCCGTTCTTCTCACCTGAGTGCTACTGATTTCAGCTTTGATAGCTACACTCTAGTCAACCGGAGCAGTAAGTTGAAGCTCAACTTAGTGCACTTTCTCAAAGTGTTGAGAACTAGAACTCAGATGTTGGGCATGCGTCCACAGTCCATCCAGCACTATGGACGGCACTGCCTACATCTGGCTCTAATTAGTCCATGGTTGTGTTCAGCCGAATGACCTCTGCTGGGAACACTCAAAATGAGATTCTGAGTTATTGCAACATAGGAGCGTTTCACTGCTTTCAAGGCTTCTTAGGAAGAATTCGAGAATCTTGCTGCCGGCAGGTCTCCGGCTGTTCCGGGTAAACATGTCCTTGTAAATCTCCCGTGGTTTCTTGCACATCCGTGAAATTTGGCCAGGTTATGCAGTTTGCATTGCTGCATAATTGCGACTGCTTAGCTCTGCCGCGGTTGCAAACATTGAGGCGTGGCAGCCAGATAGGCTGGACACCGTAGGACACTGCCAACGGACTGGGTATATCTGCTTCCTGTTCTCACCTGAGTGCTGCTGAATCTAGCTATGACGGCTACACTCTACTCAACCAGAGCAGTAAGTTGATCCTCAACTTATGGCACTTTGTGAAAGTGTTGAGAACTAGAGCTCACTTGTTTGGCACACCACCATTGTCCAGCCAGCACTATGGACGGCACTGCATGCATCTGGCTATAGTTAGTCCACGGTTGTGTTCAGCCGAATGAGCTCTGCTGGGAACACTCACAATGAGGTTCTGAGTTATTGCAACATAGGAGTGTTTCACTGCTTTCAAGGCTTCTTAGGAAGAATTCTAGAATCTTGCTGCCAGCAGGCCTCCGGTTGTTCCGAGTGAACATCTCCTTCTAAATCCCCCGTGGTTTCTTGTACACCCGTGAAATTTGGCTAGATTATGCAGTTTGTATTGCTGCATAATTGGGCTTGCCTAGCTATGCCGCGGTTGCAAACATTCATGCGTGGCAGCCAGATAGGCAGGTCCCCGTAGGCCAGGGCCAGCGGAGTGGGTATATCTGCTTCCCATTCTACTCATCTGAGTGCTTCTGATTCCCGCTTTGACGGCTACACCACACTCAACCGAAGCGGTAAGTTGAACCTCTACTTATGACACTCTGTTAAAGTTTGGAGAAATAGAGCTCAGTTGTTTGGCACGCGACCACTGTCCATCCAACACTATGGACAGCAATGCCTACATCTGGCTCTAATTAGTCCACGGTTGTGTTCAGCCAAATGACCTCTGCCGGGAACACTCAGAATGAGGTGCTGAGTTATTGCAACATAGGAGTGTTTCACTTGTAAAAGGCTTCTTAGGAAGAATTCCGGAATCTTGCTGCCGGCAGGCCTCCGGCTCTTCCGGGTGAACATCTCCTTGTATTTCCTCCTGGTTTCTTGTACACCCGTGAAATTTGGCCAGGTTAGGCAGTTTGCATTGCTGCATAATTGCGACTGTCTAGCTCTGTCACAGTTGCAAACATTCAGGCGTATCAGCCAGTCACGCTTTTCCCCATAGCACACTGCCAGCGGACTGGGTATATCTGCTTCCCGTTCTTCTCACCTGAGTGCTACTGATTCCAGCTTGGACGGCTACACTCTACTCAACCATAGCAGTAAGTTGAACCTCAACTTATGGCACTTTCGGAATGTTTGGAGAACTAGAGCTCAGTTGTTTAGCATGCGACCACTCTCCGCCCAGCACTATGGACGGCACTGCCTACATCTGGCTCTAATTTTTCCACGTTTATGTTCAGCCGAATGACCTCTTCCGGGAACACTCAGAATGAGGTTCTGAGTTATCGCAACATAGGAGCGTTTCACTGCTTTCAAGGCTTCTCAGGAAGGATTCCGGAATGTTGCGGCCGGCAGGCCTCCGGCTGTTCCCGGTGAACATCTCCTTGTAAATCCTCCGTGGTTTCTTGTACACCCGTGAAATTTGGCCAGGTTATGCAGTTTGCATTGCTGCACAATTGTGACTGCCTTGCTCTGCCGCGGTTGCAAACATTCAGGCGTGGGTGCCAGATAGGCTGGTTCCTGTAGGACACTGCCAGCGGACTGGGTCTATGTTCTTCCCGTTGTTCTCAACTGAGTGTTACTGATTCCAGCTTTGACGGCTACACTCTACTCAAACGTAGCAGTAAGTTGAACCTCAACTTATGACACTTTGTGAAAGTGTTGAGATCTAGAGCTCAGTTTTTTGGCACGCCACAACAGTCCATCCAGCACTATGGACAGCAGAGCCTACATCTGGTTCTAATTAGTCCACGGTTGTGTTCAGCCGAATGACCTCTGCCGGGAACACTCAGAATGAAGTTCTGAGTTATTGCAACATAGGAGCGTTTCACTGCTTTCAAGGCTTCTTAGGAAGAATTCCGGAATGTTGCTGCCGGCAGGCCTCCGGCAGTTCCGGGTGAACATCTCCTTGTAAATCCCCCGTGGTTTCTTGTACACCCGTGAAATTTGGCCAGGTTATGCAGTTTGCATTGCTGCACAATTGTGACTGCCTTGCTCTGCCGCGGTTGCAAACATTCAGGCGTGGCAGCCAGATAAGCTGGTCCCCGTAGGACACTGCCAGCGGACTGGGTATTTCTGCTTCCGGTTCTTCTCAACTGAGTGCTACTGATTCCAGCTGTGACGGCTACACTCTACTCAACCGGAGCAGTAAGTAGAACCTCAACTTATGGCACGTTGTGAAAGTTTGGAGAACTAAAGCTCAGTTGTTTTCCAATCGAAATCACTGTCTATATCTGGCTCTAATTAGTCCATTGCCTACATCTGGCTCTAATTAGTCCACTGCCTACATGTGGCTCTAATTAGTCCACGTATGAGTTCAGCCGAATGACCTCTGCCGGGAACACTCAGAATGAGGTTCTGAGTTATTGCAACATAGGAGCGTTTCACTGCTTTCAAGGCTTCTTAGGAAGAATTCCGGAATCTTGCTTCCGGCAGGCCTCCGGCTGTTCCCGTTGAACATATCCTTGTAAATCCCCAGTGGTTTCTTGTACAACCGTGAAATTTCACCAGGTTATGCAGTTTGCATTGCTACACAATTGCGCCTGCCTAGCTCTGCCGCCCTGGCAAACAGTCAGGCGTGGCAGCCAGAAAGGCTGGTCCCCGTAGGACACTGCCAACGAACTGTTTATATCTGCTTCCCATTCTTCTCACCTGAGTGCTACTGATTCCAGCTTTGACGGCTACACTCTACTAAACCGGCAGTGTCCTTCCAGCACTATGTACGGCACTGCCTACATCTGGCTCTAAATAGTCCACGGTTGTCGTCAGCCGAATGACCTCTGCCGGGAACACTCAGAATGAGGTTCTGATTTAATGCCACATAGGAGCGTTTCACTGTTTTCAAGGCTTCACAGGAAGAATTCCGGAATCTAACTGGTGGCAAGCCTCCGGCTGTTCCGGGTGAACATCTCCTTGTAAATCCCCCGTGGTTTCTTGTACACCCGTGAATTTTGGGCCATGTTATGCAGTTTGCATTGCTGCACAATTGCTACTGCCTAGCTCGGCTGCGGTTGCAAACATTCAGGCTTGGCAGCCAGATAGGCTGGTCCCGTAGGACACTGTCAGCGGACTGGGTATATCTGATTCCCGTTCTTCTAACCTGAGTGCTACTGATTCCAGCTTTGATGGCTACACTCTACTAAACCGGAGCAGTAAGTTGAACCTCAACTTATGGCACTTTGTGAAAGTGTTGAGAACTAGAGCTCAGATGCTTGGCACGCTACCACTGTCCATCCAGCACCATGGACGCCACTGCCTTCATCTGGCTCTAATTAGTCCATGGTTGTGTTCAGCCGAATGACCTCTGCCGGGAACACACAGAATGAGGTTCTGAGTTATTGCAACATAGGAGCGTTTCACTGCTATGGAACCTTCTTAGGAAGGATTCTGGAATCTTGTTGCCGGGAGGCCTCCGTCTGTTCCGGGTGAACATCTCTTTGTAAATCCCCGGTGGTTTCTTGTACACTCGTGAAATTTGGCCAGGTTATGCAATTTGCATTGCTGTACAATTGCACCTGCCTAGCTCTGCCACGGATGCAAACATTCAGGCCTGGCAGCCAGATAGGCTGGTCCCCATAGGACACTGCCAGCGGACAGGGTCTATCTGCTTCCCGTTCTTGTCACCAGAGTGCTACTGATTCCAGCTTTGACGACTACACTCTACTCAACCGGAGCAGTAAGTTGAACCTCAACTTATGGCACTTTGTGAAAGTGTTGAGAACTAGAGCTCAGTGGTTTGGCAAGCCACCACTGTAAATCCAGCACTAAGGACGGCACTGCCTACATCTGGCTCTAGTTAGTCCACGGTTGTGTTCAGCCGAATGACCTGTGCCGGGAACACTCAGAATGAGCTTCTGAATTATTGCCACATAGGAGCGTTTCACTGCTTTCAAGGCTTTACAGGAATAATTCCGGAATTTTGCTGCCGGCAGACCTCCGGCTGTTCCGGGTGAACATCTCCTTCAAAATCCCCCGTGGTTTCGTGTACACCCGTGAAATTTGGCTAGATTATGCAGTTTGCATTGCTGCATAATTGCGACTGTCTAGCTCTGTCACAGTTGCAAACATTCAGGCGTATCAGCCAGTCATGCTTTTCCCCATAGCACACTGCCAGCGGACTGGGTATATCTGCTTCCCGTTCTTCTCACCTGAGTGCTACTGATTCCAGCTTGGACGGCTACACTCTACTCAACCATAGCAGTAAGTTGAACCTCAACTTATGGCACTTTCGGAATGTTTGGAGAACTAGAGCTCAGTTGTTTAGCATGCGACCACTCTCCGCCCAGCACTATGGACGGCACTGCCTACATCTGGCTCTAATTTTTCCACGTTTATGTTCAGCCGAATGACCTCTTCCGGGAACACTCAGAATGAGGTTCTGAGTTATCGCAACATAGGAGCGTTTCACTGCTTTCAAGGCTTCTCAGGAAGGATTCCGGAATGTTGCGGCCGGCAGGCCTCCGGCTGTTCCCGGTGAACATCTCCTTGTAAATCCCCCGTGGTTTCTTGTACACCCGTGAAATTTGGCCAGGTTATGCAGTTTGCATTGCTGCACAATTGTGACTGCCTTGCTCTGCCGCGGTTGCAAACATTCAGGCGTGGGTGCCAGATAGGCTGGTTCCTGTAGGACACTGCCAGCGGACTGGGTCTATGTTCTTCCCGTTGTTCTCAACTGAGTGCTACTGATTCCAGCTTTAACGCCTACACTCTACTAAACAGGCTGTGTCCATTCAGCACTATGTACGGCACTGCCGACATCTGGCTCTAATTAGTCCATGGTTGTCGTCAGCCGAATGACCTGAGCCGGGAACACTCAGAATGACCTTCTGATTTATTGCCACATAGGAGCGTTTCACTGTTATCAAGGCTTCACAGGAAGAATTCCGGAATCTTACTGGTGGCAAGCCTCCGGCTGTTCCGGGTGAACATCTCCTTGTAAATCCCCCGTGGTTTCTTGTACACCCTTGAAATTTGGCCAGGTTATGCAGTTTGCATTGCTGCAAAATGGCGCCTGCCTAGCTCTGCCGCGGTTGCAAACATTCAGGCGTGGCAGCCAGATAGGCGGGTCCCGTAGGACACTGTCATCGGACTGGGTATATCTGATTCCCATTCTTCTAACCTGAGTGCTACTGATTCCAGATTTGTCGGCTATACTCTACTCAACCGGAGCAGTAAGTTGAACCTCAACTTATGGCACTTTGTGAAAGTGTTGAGAACTAGAGCTCAGTTGTTTGGCACGCCAGCACTGTCCATCCTGCACTATGGACGGCACTGCCTACATCTGGCTCTAGTTAGTCCATGGTTGAGTTCAGCCGAATAACCTCTGCCGGGAACACTCAGAATGGGGTTCTGAGTTATTGCAACATAGGAGGGTTTCACTGCTTTTAAGGCTTCTTATGAAGAATTCCGGAACCTTGCTACCGGCAGGCCTCCGGCTGTTCCGGGTGAACATCTCCTTGTAAATCCCCAGTGGTTTCTTGTACACCCGTGTAATTGGGCCAGGTTATGCAGTTTGCATTACCGCACAATTGCGCCTGCGTAGCTCTGCTGCGGTTGCAAACATTCAGGTCTGGCAGCCAGATAGACTGGTCCCCGTAGGGCACTGCCAGCGGACTGGGTATATCTGCATTCCGTTCTTCTCAACTGAGTGCTACTGATTCCAGCGTTGACGGTTACACTCTAGTCAACCGGAGCAGTAAGTTGAACCTCAACTTATGGCACTTTGTGAAAGTGTTGAGAACTAGAGCTCAGTTGTTTGGCACGCCAGCACTGTCCATCCTGCACTATGGACGGCACTGCATACATCAGGCTCTAATTAGTCCACGGTTGTGTTCAGCCGAATGACCTCTGCCGAGAACACTCAGAATGAGGTTCTGAGTTATTGCCACATAGGAGCGTTTCACTGCTTTCAAGGCTTCTTAGGAAGAATTCCGGAATGTTGCTGCCGGCAGGCCTCCGGCAGTTCCGGGGGAACATCTCCTTGTAAATCCCCGGTGGTTTCTTGTACAACCGTGAAATTTGTCCAGGTTATGCAGATTGCATTGCTGCACAATTGCGCCTGCCTAACTCTGCCGTGGTTGTAAACATTCGGGCGTGGTAGCCAGAGAGGCTGAACCTCGTAGTACACTACCATCGGACTGGGTATATGTGCTTCCCGTTCTTCTCACCTGAGTGCTACTGATTCCAGCTTTGACGGCTACACTCTACTCAACAGTAGCAGTAAGTTGAACCTCAACTTATGGCACTTTATGAAAGTGTTGAGAACTAGAGCTCCGTTGTTTGGCATGCCACCACGGTCCTTCCATCAATATGGACGACACTGTGTACATCTGGCTCTAATTAGTCCACGGTTGTCTTCAGCCGAATGCCCTCTGCCAAGAACACTCAGAATGAGGTTCTGATTGTTGCAACTTAGGAGCATTTCTCTGCTTTCAAAGCTTCTTAGGAAGAATTCCCGAATGTTTTTGCCGGCAGGCCTCTGACTCTTCCGGGTGACCATCTCCTTGTAAATCCCCAGTGGTTTCTTGTACACCCATGAAATTTGGCCATGATATGCAGTGTGCATTGCTGCACAATTGCGCCTGCCTAGTTTGCCGCCGTTGCAAACATTGAGGGGTGGCAGCCAGATAGGCTGGTCCCCGTAGGACACTGCCAGCGGACTGTTTATATCTGCTTCCTCTTCTTTTCAACTGAGTGCTACTGATTCCAGCTTTGACGGCTACACTCTACTCAACCGGAGCAGTAAGTTCAACCTCAACTTATGGCACTTTGTGAAAGTGTTGAGAACTAGAGCTAAGTTGTTTGGCGTTCCACCACAGTCCATCCAGCACTATGGACGGCACTGCCTACATCTG
The DNA here is from genome assembly GCF_024711535.1 of Dipodomys merriami. NCBI lineage: Eukaryota > Metazoa > Chordata > Mammalia > Rodentia > Heteromyidae > Dipodomys > Dipodomys merriami. The sequence goes on along the minus strand of NW_027204015.1, from coordinate 1,335,396 downwards.
GCTCTAATTAGTCCACGGTTGTGTTCAGCAGAATGACCTCTGCGGGGAACACTCAGAATGAGGTTCTGAGTTATTGCAACATAGGAGTATTTCACTGCTTTCAAGGCTTCTTAGAAAGAATTCCGGAATGTTGCTGCCGGCAGGCCTCTGACTATTCCGGGTGAACATCTCCTTGTAAATCCCCCGTGGTTTCTTGAACACCCGTGAAATTTGGCCAGGTTATGCAGTTTGCATTGCTGCACAATTGTGCCTGGCTAGCTCTGCCACAGTTGCAAACATTCAGGCGTGGCAGCCAGATAGGTTGGTCCCTGTAGGACACTGCCAGCATACTGGGTATAACTGCTTCCGGTTCTTCTCACCTGAGTGCTACTGATTCCAGCTTTGACGGCTACACTCTACTCAACCGGAGCAGTAAGTTGAACCTCAACTTATGGCACTTTGTGAAAGTGTTGAGAACGAGAGCTCAGTTGTTTGGCACGCCACCACTGTCCCTCCAGCACTATGGACGGCACTGCCAACATCTGGCTCTAATTAGTCCATGGTTGTGTTCAGCCGAATGACCTCTGCCGGGACACTTAGAATGAGGTTCTGAGTTATTGCAACATAGGAGCGTTTCACTGCTTTCAAGGCTTCACAGGAAGAATTCCGGAATCTTGCTGCCGGCAGGTCTCCGGCTGTTCCGGATGAACATCTCCTTGTTAATCCCCCGTGGTTTCTTGTACACCCGTGAAATTTGGCCAGGTTATGCAGTTTGCATTGCTGCACAATTGCGCCCTCGTAGCTCTGCCGCGGTTGTAAACATTCAGTCGTGGCAGCCAGATAGGCTGGTCCCTGTAGGACACTGCCAGCGGACTGCATATATCTGCTTCCCGTTCTTCCCACCAAAGTGCTACTGATTCCAGCTTTGACGGCTATACACTACTCATCCGGCAGTGTCCATCCCCCACTATGGACGGCAATGCATACATCTGGCTCTAGTTTGTCCACGGTTTTGTTCAGCCGAATGACCTCTGCCGGGAACACTCAGAATGAGGTTCTGATTTATTGCAACATAGAAGCCTTTCACTGCTTTCAAGGCTTTTCAGGAAAGATTCCGGAATCTTCCTGCCGGCAGGCCTCCGGCTGTTCCGGGGGAACATCTCCTTGTAAATCCCCCGAGGTTTCTTGTAAACCCGTGAAATTTGGCCAGGTTATGCAGTTTCCATTGTTGCACAATGGTCCCTGCCTAGCTCTGCCGCGGTTGCAAACATTCAGGCGTGGCAGCCAGATAGGCTGGACCCCGTAGGACACTGCCAGAGGACTGGGTCTATGTGCTTCCCGTTCTTCTCACCTGAGTGCTACTGATTCTAGCTTTGACCTCTACCCTGTACTCAACCGGAGCAGTAAGTGGAACCTCAACTTATGGCACTTTGTGAAAGTGTTGAAAACTAGAGCTCAGTTGTTTGGCACGCCACCACTGTCCATCCAGGACTATGGACCATAATGCCTACATCTGGCTCTAATTAGTCCATGGTTGTGTTCAGCCGAATGACTTCTGCCGGGAACACTCAGAATGAGCTTCTGAGTTATTGCGACATAGGAGCATTTCACTGCTTTCAAGGCTTCTTACCAAGGATTCCGGAATGTTGCTGCTGGCAGGCCTCCGGATGTCCCGGGTGAACATCTCCTTGTAAATCCCCCGTGGTTTCTTGTACACCCATGAAATTTGGCCAGCGTATGCAGTTTGCATTGCTGCACAATTGCGCCTGCCTAGTTCTGCCGCGGTTGCAAACATTCAGGCGTGGCAGCCAGATAGGCTGGACCCCGTAGGACACTGCGAGCAGACTGGGTATATCTGCTTCCCGTTCTCACCTGAGTGCTACTGATTTTAGCTTTGACGGCTACACTCTACTCAACCGCAGCAGTAAGTTGAACCTCAAATAATGGCACTTTGTGAAAGTGTTGAGAACTAGAGCTCAGTTGTTTGGCACGCGACCACTTTCCATCCAGCACTATGGAGGAACTGCCTACATCTGGCTCTAATTAGTCCACGGTTGTGTGCAGCCGAATGACCTCTGCCGGGAACACTCAGAATGAGGTTCTCAGTTATTTCAACATAGGAGTATTTCACTGCTTTCAAGGCTTCTTAGGAAGAATTCCAGAAACTTGTTGCCGACAGACTTCCGGCTGTTCCGGGTGAACATCTCCTTGTAAATCCCAGGTGCTTTCTTGCACAAACGTGAAATTTGGCCAGGTTATGCAGTTTGCATTGCTGCAAAATTGCGCCAGACTAGCTCTCCCGGGGTTGCAAACATTCAGGCGTGGCAGCCAGATAAGCTGGTCCCCGTAGGACACTGTCAGCGTACTGGGTCTATCTGCTTCCCGTTCTTCTCACCTGAGTGCTACTGATTCCAGCTTTAACGCCTACACTGTACTAAACAGGCTGTGTCCATTCAGCACTATGTACGGCACTGCCGACATCTGGCTCTAATTAGTCCATGGTTGTCGTCAGCCGAATGACCTGAGCCGGGAACACTCAGAATGACCTTCTGATTTATTGCCACATAGGAGCGTTTCACTGTTATCAAGGCTTCACAGGAAGAATTCCGGAATCTTACTGGTGGCAAGCCTCCGGCTGTTCCGGGTGAACATCTCCTTGTAAATCCCCCGTGGTTTCTTGTACACCCTTGAAATTTGGCCAGGTTATGCAGTTTGCATTGCTGCAAAATGGCGCCTGCCTAGCTCTGCCGCGGTTGCAAACATTCAGGCGTGGCAGCCAGATAGGCGGGTCCCGTAGGACACTGTCATCGGACTGGGTATATCTGATTCCCATTCTTCTAACCTGAGTGCTACTGATTCCAGATTTGTCGGCTATACTCTACTCAACCGGAGCAGTAAGTTGAACCTCAACTTATGGCACTTTGTGAAAGTGTTGAGAACTAGAGCTCAGTTGTTTGGCACACTACCACTGTCCATCCAGCACCATGGACGTCACTGCCTTCATCTGCCTCTATTAATCCACGGTTGAGTTCAGCCGAATGACCTCTGCCCGGAACCCTCAGAATGAGGTTCTGAGTTATTGCAACATAGGAGCGTTGTACTGCTTTCAAACCTTCTTAGGAAGGATTCCGGAATCTTGCTGCCGGCAGGTCTTCGGCTGTTCCGGGTGAACATCTCCTTGTAAATCCCCCTTGGTTTCTTGTACACCCGTGAAATTTGCCTAGTTATGCAATTTGCATTGCTGCACAATTGTGCCTGCCCAGCTGTACCGGGGTTGCAAACATTAAGGCATTGCAGCCAGATATGCTGATCCCCTTAGGACACTGCCAGAGGTTTGGGTCCATCTGCTTCCAGTTCTTCTCACCTGAGTGCTACTAATTCCACCTTTGACGGCTACACTCTACTAAACCGGAGCAGTAAGTTGAACCTCAACTTATGGCACTTTGTGAAAGTGTTGCGAACTAGAGCTCAGTTGTTTGGAACGCCACAACTGTCCATCCAGCACTATGGACGGCACTGCCTATATCTGGCTCTAATTAGTCCATGGTTGTGTTCAGCCGAATGACCTCTTCTGGGAACACTCAGAATGAAGGTCTGAATTATTGCTACATAGGAGCGTTTCACTGCTCTCAAGGCTTCTTAGGAAGGATTCCCGAAACTTGCTGCTGGCAGGCCTCCGGCTATTCCGGGTGAACATCTTGTAAATCCCCCGTGGTTTCTTGTACACCCGTGAAATTTGGCGAGGTTATGCAGTTTGCATTGCTGCACAAATTCGCCTGCCTAGCTCTGGGACGGTTGCAAACATTCAGGCGTGGCAGCCAGATAGTCTGGTCCCCGTAGGACACTGTCAGCGGACTGGGTATATCTCCTTGCCGTTTTCTCACCTGAGTACAACTGATTCCAGCTTTGATGGCTAGAGTCTACTAAACCGGCAGTGTCCATCCAGCACTATGTACGGCACTGCCTACATGTGGCTATAATTAGTCCTCGGTTGGGATCAGCCGAATGACCTCTGCCGGGAACACTCAGAATGAGGTTCTGACTTATTGCAACATAGGAGACTTTCACTGCTTTCAAGGCTTCTCAGGAAGGATTCCTGAATGTTGCTCCCGGCAGGCCTCCGGCAGTTCCGACTGAACATCTCCTTGTAAATCACCCATGGTTTCTTGTACAGCCGTGAAATTTGGCCAGGTTATGCAGTTTGCACTGTTGCACAATTGCGCCTGCCTAGCTCAGCCGTGGTGGCAAACATTCAGGCGTGGCAGCCAGATAGGCTGGTCCCCATAGGACACTGCCAGCGGACTGAGTATATCTGCTTCCCGTTCTTCTCACCTGAGTGCTAGTGATTGCAGGTTTGACGGCTACACTCTACTCAACCGGAGCAGTAATTTGAACCTCAACTTATGGCACTTTGTGAAAGTGTTGAGATCTAGAGCTCAGTTGTTTGGCACGCGACCACAGTCCATCCAGCAGTTTGGACGGCACTGCCTACATCTGGCTCTAATAAGTTCATGGTTGTGTTCAGCCGAATGACCTCTGCCGGGAACACTCAGAATGGGGTTCTGAGTTATTGCAACATAGGAGCATTTCACTGCTTTCAAGGCTTCTTAGGAAGGATTACGGAATATTGCTGCCGGCAGGCCTCCGGCTGTTCCGGGTGATCATGTCCTCGTAAATGCCCCGTGTTTTCTTGTACACCCGTGAAATTTGGCCAGGTTATGCAGTTTGCATGGCTGCACAATTGCTCCAGCCTTGTTCTGCCGCAGTTGCAAACATTCAGGCATGGCAGCTGGATAGGTTGGTCCCCATAGGACACTGCCAGCGGACTGGGTCTATCTGCTTCCCGTTCTTCTCACCTGAGTGGTACTGATTCCAGCTTTGACGGCTACACTCTACTAAACCGGAGCAGTAAGTTGAACCTGAACTTATGGCACTGTGTGAAAGTGTTGAGAACAAGAGCTCAGTTGTTTGACACGCCACCACTGTCCATCCAGCACTATGGACGGCACTGCATACATCTGGCTCTAATTAGTCCACGGTTGTGTTCAACCGAATGACCTCTTCCAGGAACACTCAGAATGAGGTTCTGAGTTATTGCAACATAGCAGAGTTTCACTGCTTTCAAGGCTTCTTAGGAAGAATTCCGGAATCTTGCTGCCAGCAGGCCCCGGCTGTTCCGGGTGAACATCTCCTTGTAAATCCCCCGTGGTTTCTTTTACACCCGTGAAATTTAGCCCGGTTATGCAGTTTGCATTGCTGAACAATTGTGCCTGTCTAGCTCTGCCGCGGTTGCAAATATTCACGCGTGGCAGCTAGATAGGCTGGTTCCCGTAGGACACTGCCTGCAGACTGGGTCTATCAGTTTCCCGTTCTTCTCACCTGAGTGCTACTGATTCCACCTTTGACGACTACACTCTACTCAACCGGAGCAGTAAGTTGAACCTCAACTTATGGCACTTTGTGAAAATGTTGAGAACTAGAGCTCAGTTGTTTGGCACGCCACCACTGTACATCCAGCACTATGGACGGCGCTGCATACATCTGGCTGTAATTAGTCCACGGTTGTGTTCAGCCGAATGACCTCTGCCGGGAACACTCAGAATGAGGTTCTGAGTTATGGCAACATAGGAGCATTTCATTGCTTTCAAGGCTTCTTAGGAAGGATTCCGGAATCTTGCTGCCAGCAGGCCTCCGGCTGTTCCGGGTGAACATCTCCTTGTAAATCCCCCCTGTTTTCTTGTACACCCGTGAAATTTGGCCAGATAATGCAGTTTCCATTGCTGCACAATTGCGCCTGCCTAGCTCTGCCGCAGTGGCAAACATTCAGGCGTGACAGGCATAGGCGTGTCCCCGTAGGATTCTGCCAGCAGATTGCATATATCAGCTTCCCGTTCTTCTAACCTCAGTGCTACTGATTCCAGCTTTGATGGCTACACTCTACTAAATCGACAGTGTCCATCCAGCACTATGTACGGCACTGCCTACATCTGGCTCTAATTAGTGCACGGTTGTGTTCAGCCGAATGACCTCTGCCGGGAACACTCACAATCAGTTTCTGATTTATTGCCACATAGGAGCGTTTCACTGTTATCAAGGCTTCACAGGAAGAATTCCGGAATCTTACTGGTGGCAAGCCTCCGGCTGTTCCGGGTGAACATCTCCTTGTAAATCCCCCGTGGTTTCTTGTACACCCGTGAAATTTGCCCAGGTTATGCAGTTTGCATTGCTGCAAAATGGCGCCTGCCTAGCTCTGCCGCAGTTGCAAACATTCAGGCTTGGCAGCCAGATAGGCTGGTCCCGTAGGACACTGTCAGCGGACTGGGTATATCTGATTCCCATTCTTCTAACCTGAGTGCTACTGATTCCAGCTTTGATGGCTACACTCTACTAAACCGGCGCAGTATGTTGAGACTCAACTTATGGCACTTTGTGAAAGTGTTGAGAACTAGAGCTCAGTTGTTTGGCACGCTACCACTGTCCATCCAGCACCATGGACGCCACTGCCTTCCTCTTGCTCTATTAATCCACGGTTGAGTTCAGCCGAATGACCTCTGCGGGGAACACACAGAATGAGGTTCTGAGTTATTGCAACATATTAGCCTTTCACTGCTATCGAAGCTTCTTAGGAAGGATTCTGGAATCTTGCTGCCGGGAGGCCTCCGTCTGTTCCGGGTGAATATCTCTTTGTAAATCCCCGGTGGTTTCTTGTACACCCGTGAAATTTGGCCAGGTTATGCAGTTTGCATTGATGCACAATTGCGCCTGCCTAGCTCTGCCGCGGATGCAAACATTCAGGCTTGGCAGCCAGATAGGCTGGTCCCGGTAGGACACTGCCAGCAGACTGGGTATATCTGCTTCCCGTTGTTCTAACCAGAGTGCTACTGATTCCAGCTTTGACGACTACACTCTACTCAACCGGAGCAGTAAGTTGAACCTCAACTTATGGCACTTTGTGAAAGTGTTGAGAACTAGAGCTCAGTTGTTTAGCACGCCACCACTGTAAATCCAGCACTGTGGACGGCACTGCCTACATCTGGCTCTAGTTAGTCCACGGTTGTGTTCACCCGATAACCTCTGCCGGGAACACTCAGAATGGGGTTCTGAGTTATTGCAACATAGGAGCGTTTCACTGCTTTCAAGGCTTCTTATTAAGAATTCCGGAACCTTGCTACCGGCAGGCCTCCCGCTGTTCCGGGTGAACATCTCCTTGTAAATCCCCAGTGGTTTCTTGTACACCCGTGAAATTTGGCCAGGTTATGCAGTTTGCAGTACCGCACAATTGCGCCTGCCTAGCTCTGCCGCGGTTGAAAACATTCAGGTCTGGTAGCCAGGTAGACTGGTCCCCGAAGGACACTGCCAGCGGACTGGGTATATCTGCATTCCGATCTTCTCAACTCAGTGCTACTGATTCCAGCTTTGACGGCTACACTCTAGTCAACCAGAGCAGTAAGTTGATCCTCAACTTATGGCACTTTGTGAAAGTGTTGAGAACTAGAGCTCACTTGTTTGGCACACCACCACTGTCCAGCCAGCACTATGGACGGCACTGCATGCATCTGGCTATAGTTAGTCCACGGTTGTGTTCAGCCGAATGAGCTCTGCCGGGAACACTCACAATGAGGTTCTGAGTTATTGCAACATAGGAGTTCTTCACTGCTTTCAAGGCTTCTTAGGAAGAATTCTAGAATCTTGCTGCCGGCAGGCCTCCGGTTGTTCCGAGTGAACATCTCCTTCTAAATCCCCCGTGGTTTCTTGTACACCCGTGAAATTTGGCTAGATTATGCAGTTTGTATTGCTGCATAATTGCGCCTGCCTAGCTATAACGTGGTTGCAAACATTCAGGCGTGGCAACCAGATAGGATGGTCCCCGTAGGCCAGGGCCAGCGGACTGGGTATATCTCCTTTCCATTCTTCTCACCTGAGTGCTTCTGATTCCCGCTTTGACGGCTACACTATACTCAACCGAAGCAGTAAGTTGAACCTCTAATTATGGCACTCTGTTAAAGTTTGGAGAACTAGAGCTCAGTTGTTTGGTATGCGACCACTGTCCATCCAGCACTATGGACAGCATTGCCTACATCTGGATCTAATTAGTCCACGGTTATGTTCAGCCAATGACCTCTGCCGGGAACACTCCGAATGAGGTTCTGAGTTATTGCAACATAGGAGTGTTTCACTGTGTTCTAGGCTTCTTAGGAAGAATTCCGGAATCTTGTTGCCGGCAGGCCTCCGGCTCTTCCGGATGAACATGTCCTTGTATTTCCTCCTGGTTTCTTGTACACCCGTGAAATTTAGCTAGCTTATGCAGTTTGCATTGCTGCATAATTGCGACTGTCTAGCTCTGTCCCGGTTACGAACATTGAGGCGTATCAGCCAGATAGGCTTTTCCCCGTAGGAAACTGCCAGCAGACTGGGTATATCTGCTTCCCGTTCTTCTCACCTGAGTGCTACTGATTTCAGCTTGGACGGCTACACTCTACTCAACCATAGCAGTAAGTTAAACCTCAACAAATGGCACTTTCGGAACGTTTGGAGAACTAGAGCTCAGTTGTTTACCATGCGACCACTATGGACGGCAATACATACATCTGGCTCTAATTTTTCCATGTTTATGTTCAGCCGAATGACCTCTACCGGGAACACTCAGAATGAGGTTCTGAGTTATCGCAACATAGGAGCTTTTCACTGCTTTTAAGGCTTCTCAGGAAGGATTCCGGAATGTTGCTGCCGGCAGGCCTCCGGCTGTTCCTGGTGAACAGATACTTGGAAATCCCCCGTGGTTTCTTGTACACCCGTGAAATTTGGCCAGGTTATGCAGTTTGCATTGCTGCACAATTGCGCCTGCCTAGCTCTGCCGCGGTTGCAAACATTCAGGCGTGGCAGCTAGATAGGCTGGTCCCCGTAGAACACTGCCAGCGGGCTATGTCTATCTGCTTCCCGTTCTTCTCACCTGAGTGCTACTGATTCCAGGTTTGTTGCCTACACTCTACTCAACCGGAGCAATAAGTTGAACCACAACTTATGGCACTTTGTGAAAGTGTTGAGAACTAGAGCTCAGTTATTTGGCATGCCACCACTGTCCATCCAGCATTATGGACGGCACTGCCTACATCTGGCTCTAAGTAGCCCATGGTTGTGTTTAGCCGAATGACCTCTGTCGGCAACACTCAGAATGATGTTCTCAGTTATTGCAACATAGGAGCGTTTCACTGCTTTCAAGGCTTCTCAGGAAGAATTCCGGAATCTTGCTGCTGGCAGGCCTCCGGCTGTTCCGGGTGAACATCTCCTTGTAAATCCCCCGTGGTTTCTTGTACACCCGTGAAATTTGGCCAGGTTATGCAGTATGCATGGCTGCACAATTGCGCCTGCCTAGCTCTGCCACGGTTGCAAACATTCAGGCGTGGCAGCCAGATAGGCTGGTTCCTGTAGGACACTGCCAGCGGACTGGGTATATCTGCTTCCCGTTCTTCTCCCCTGAGTGCTACTGATTCCAGCTTTGACGGCTACACTCTACTCAACTGGAGCAGTAAGTTGAACCTCAACTTATGTCACTTTGTGAAAGTGTTGAGAACTAGAGCTCAGTTGTTTGGCACGCCACAACAGTGCATCCAGCACTATGGACAGCAGAGCCTACATCTGGCTCTAATTAGTCCACGGTTGTGTTCAGCCGAATGACCTCTGCCGGGAACACTCAGAATGAAGTTCTGAATTATTGCAACATAGGAGCGTTTCACTGCTTTCAAGGCTTCTTAGGAAGAATTCCGGAATGTTGCTGCCGGCAGGCCTCCGGCTGTCCCGGGTGAACATCTCCTTGTAAATCCCCCGTGGTATCTTGTACACCCGTGAAATTTGGCCAGGTTATGCAGTTTGCATTGCTGCACAATTTTGACTGCCTTGCTCTGCCACCGTTGCAAACATTCAGGCGTGGCAGCCAGATAGGCTGGTCCCGTAGGACACTGCCAGCGGACTGGGTATATCTGCTTCCCGTTCTTCTCCACTGAGTGCTACTGATTCCAGCTTTGACGGCTACACTCTACTCAACCGGAGCAGTAAGTTGAACCTCAACATATGGCACTTTGTGAAAGTTTGGAGAACTAAAGCTCAGTAGTTTTCCAATCGAAAACACTGCCTATATCTGGCTCTTATTAGTCCATTGCCTACATCTGGCTCTAATTAGTCCACTGCCTACATCTGGCTCTAATTATTCCACGGATGAGTTCAGCCGAATGACCTCTACTGGGAACACTCAGAATGAGGTTCTCAGTTATTGTAACATAGGAGCGTTTCACTGCTTTCAAGGCTTTTCAGGAAGGATTCTGGAATCTTGCTGTCGGTAGGCCTCCGGCTGTTCTGGGTGAACATCTCCTTGTAAATCCGCTGTTGTTTCTTGTACACCCGTGAAATTTGGGCAGGGTATGCAGTTTGCTTTGCTGCACAATTGCGCCTGCCTAGCTCTGCCGCGGTGGCAAAGATTCAGGCATTCCAGCCATATAGGCTGCTCCCCATAGGACACTGCCAGCGGACTGGATGTATCTGCTTCCCGTTCTTCTCACCTGTGTGCTACTGATTCCAGCATTGACAGCTACACTCTACTCATCCGCACAAGTAAGTTGAACCTCAACTTAGGGCACTTTCTGAAACTGTTGAGAACTAGAGCTCAGATGTTGGGCATGCGACCACTGTCCATCCAGCATTATGGACAGCACTGTCTACATCTGGCTCTAATTAGTCCACGGTTGTGTTCACCGAATGACCACTGCCGGGAACACTCAGAAAGAGGTTCTGAGTTATTGCAACATAGGAGCGTTTCACTGCTTTCACGGCTTCTTAGGATGAGTTGCGGAATCTTGCTGCCGGCAGGCCTCCGGCTGTTCCGGGTGAACATCTCCTTGTAAATCCCCCGTGGTTTCTTGTACACCCGTGAATTTTGGCCAGGTTATGCAGATTGCATTGCTGCACAATTGTGCCTGCCTAGCTCTGCCGAAGTTGCAAACATTCAGTCGTCGCAGCCAGATAGGCTGGACCCCGTTGGACACTGCCAGGGTAATGGGTATATCTGCTTCCCGTTCTTCTCACCTGAGTGCTACTGATTCCAGCTTTGACGGCTACACTCTACTCAACCGCAGAAGTAAGTTGAACCTCAGCTTATGGCGCTTTGTGAAAGTGTTGAGAACTAGAGCTCAGTTGTTTGGCTCGCCACCATTGTCCATCCAGCACTATGGACGGCCCTGCCTGCATCTGGCTCTAATTAGTCCACGGTTGTGTTCAGCCGAATGACCTCTGCCGGGAACACTCAGAATGAGGTTCTGAGTTGTTTCAACATAGGAGCGTTTCACTGCTTTCAAGGCTTCTTAGGAAGAATTCCGGAATGTTGTTTCCGGCAAGCCTCCCGCTGTTCCGGGTGAACATCTCCTTGTAAATCCCCCGTGGTTTCTTGTACAGCCGTGAAATTTGGCCAGGTCATGCAATTTGCATTGCTGCACACTTGCTACTGCCTAGCTCTGCCGTGGTTGCAAACATTCAGGCGTGGCAGCCAGAAAGGCTGGTCCCCGTAGGACACTGCCAGCAGACTGGGTATATCTGCTTCCCGTTCTTCTCACCTGGGTGCTCTTGATTCCAGCTTTGACGGCTACACTCTACTCAACCGGAGCAGTCAGTTGAAACTCAACTTGTGGCACTTTCGGAAAGTGTTGAGAACTAGAGCTCAGTTTTTTTGAACGCCACCACTGTCCATCCAGCACTATGGAGGATACTGATTCCATCTGGCTGTAATTAGTCCACGGTTGTGTTCAGCCGAATGACCTCTGCCGGGAACACTCAGAATGAGGTTCTGAGTTATTGCAACATAGGAGCGTTTCACTGCTTTCAAGGCTTCTTAGGAAGGATTCCAGAATGTTGCTGCGGGCAGGCCTCCGGCTGTTCAGGGTGACCATCTCCTTGTATATCCCCCGTGGTTTCTTTTACACCCGTGAAATTTGGCCAGGTTATGCAGTTTGCATTGCTGCACGGTTGCACCTGCATAGCTCTGCCGCGGTTGCAAACATTCAGGCGTGGCAGCAAGATAGGCTGGTCCCCGTAGGACACTGCCAGCGGACTGGGTATTTGTGCTTCCCATTCTTCTCACCCGAGTGCTACTGATTCCAGCTTTTACGGCTACACTCTACACAACCGGAGCAGTAAGTAGAACCTCAACTTATGGCACTTTGTGAAAGTGTTGAGAACTAGACTTCAGTTGTTTGGCACGCCACCACTGTCCATCCAGCACTGTGGACCGCACTGCCTACATCTGGCTCTAATTAGTCCACGGTTGTGTTTAGCCGAATGACCTCTGCCGGGAATACTCAGAATGAGGTTCTGAGATATTGCAACATAGGAGCGTTTCACTGCTTTCAAGGCTTCTTAGGAAGAATTCCGGAATCTTGCTGCCGGCAGGCCTCCGGCTGTTCCGGGTGAACATCTCCTTGTAAATCCCCCGTGGTTTCTTGTACACCCGTGAAATTTGGCCAGTTTATGCAGTTTGCATGGCTGCACAATTGCGCCTGCCTTGCTCTGCCACGGTTGCAAACATTCAGGAATGGCAGCCAGATAGGCTGGTTCCTGTAGGACACTGCCAGCAGACTGGGTCTATGTGCTTTCCGTTGTTCTCAACTGAGTGCTACTGATTCCAGCTTTGACGGCTACACTCTACTCAACCGGAGCAGTAAGTTGAACCTCAACTTATGGCACTTTGGAAAGTGTTGAGAACTAGAGCTCAGTTGTTTGGCACGCCACAACAATCCATCCAGCACTATGGACAGCAGAGCCTACATCTGGCTATAATTAGTCAACGGTTGTGTTCAGCCGAATGACCTCTGCCGGGAACACTCAGAATGACGTTCTGAATTATTGCAACATAGGAGCGTTTCACTGCTTTCAAGGCTTCTTAGGAAGAATTCCGGAATGTTGCTGCCGGCAGGCCTCCGGCTGTTCCGGGTGAATATCTCCTTGTAAATCCCCCGTGGTTTCTTGTACACCCGTGAAATTTGGCCAGATTATGCAGTTTGCATTGCTGCACAATTGTGACTGCCTTGCTTTGCCGCGGTTGCAAACATTCAGGCGTAGCAGCAAGATAGGCTGGTCCCCGTCTGACACTGCCAGCGGACTGGGTATATCTGCTTCCCGTTCTTCTCATCTGAGTGCTACTGATTCCAGCTTTGACGGCTACACTCTACTCAACCGGAGCAGTAAGTTGAACCTCAACATATGGCACTTTGTGAAAGTTTTGAGAACTAAAGCTCAGTTGTTTTCCAATCGAAAACACTGCCTATATCTGGCTCTAATTAGTCCATTGCCTAAATCTGGCTCTAATTAGTCCACTGCCTACATCTGGCTCTAATTAATCCACAGATAAGTTCAGCCGAATGACCTCTGCTGGGAACACTCAGAATGAGGTTCTGAGTTATTGTAACACAGGAGCGTTTCACTGCTTTCAAGGCTTCTCAGATAGGATTCTGGAATCTTGCTGTCGGTAGGCCTTCGGCTGTTCTGGGTGAACATCTCCTTGTAAATCCGCCGTTGTTTCTTGTACACCCTAGAAATTTGGCCAGGTTATGCAGTTTGCTTTGCTGCACAATTGCGCCTGCCTAGCTCTGCTGCGGTGGCAAACATTCAGGCATTCCAGCCAGATAGGCTGCTCCCCATAGGACACTGCCAGTGGACTGGATGTATCTGCTTCCCGTTCTTCTCACCTGTGTGCTACTGATTCCAGCTTTGACGGCTACACTCTACTCAACCGCAGCAGTAAGTTGAACCTCAACTTAGGGCACTTTCTGAAACTGTTGAGAACTAGAGCTCAGATGTTGGGAATGCGACCACTGTCCATCCAGCATTATGGACGGCACTGTCTACATCTGGCTCTAATTAGTCCACGGTTGTGTTCAGCTGAATGACCTCTGCCGGGAACACTCAGAATGAGGTTCTGAGTTATTGCAACATAGGAGCGTTTAACTGTTTCACGGCTTCTTAGGATGAATTCTGGAATCTTGCTGCCGGCAGGCCTCCGGCAGTTCTGGGTGAACATTTCCTTGTAAATCCCCCGTGGTTTATTTTACACCCGTGAATTTTTGCCAGGTTATGCAGTTTGCATTGCGGCACAATTGTGCCTGCGTAGCTCTGCAGCGGTTGCAAACATTCAGTCGTGGCAGCCAGATAGGCTGGTCCCCGTAGGACATTGTCAGCGGACTGGGTATATCTGCTTCCCCTTCTTCTCACATGAGTGCTACTGATTCCAGCTTTGAAGGCTACACTCTACTAAACCGGAGCAGTAAGTTCAAACTCAACTTATGGCATTTTGTGAAAGTGTTGAGAACTAGAGCTCAGTTGTTTATAATGCCACCACTGTCAATCCAGCACTGTGGACGGCACTGCCTACATCTGGCTCTATTAATCCACGGTTTTGTTCAGCCGCATGACTTTTGCCGGGAAAACTCAGAATGAGGTTCTGCGTTCCTGCAACATAGGAGCGTTTCACTGCTTTCAAGGCTTCTTAGGAAGGATTCTGGAAGGTTGCTGCGGGCAGGCCTCCTGGTGTTCCGGGTGAACATCTCCTTGTAAATCCCGCATGGTTTCTTGTACACCTGTGAAATTTGGACAGGTTATGCAGTTTGCATTGCTGCACAAATGCGCCTGCCTAGCTCTGCCCTGGTTGCAAACATTCAGACGTGGCAGCCAGATAGTCTGGTCCACGTAGGAAACTGCCAGCAGACCTGGTATATCTGCTTCCCGTTCTTCTCACCTGAGTGCTACTGATTCCAGCTTTGAAGGCTAAACTCTACTCAACCGGCAGTGTCCATCCAGCACTATGGACGGCACTGCCTACATCGGGCTCTATTAATCCACGGTTGGGTTCAGCCGAATGACCTCTGCCGGGAACACTGAGAATGAGGTTCTGTGTTATTGCAACATACAGCGTTTCACTGCTTTCAAGGTTTCTTAGGAAGGATTCCGAAATGTTGCTGCCGGCAGGCCTCCGGCTGTTCCGGGTGAACATCTCTTTGTAAATCCCCCGTGGTTTCTTGTACACCCGTGAATTTTGGCCAGGTTATGCAGTTTGCATTGCTGCACAATTGTGCCTGCCTAGCTCTGCCGAGGTTGCAAACATTCAGTCGTGGCAGCCAGACAGGCTGGACCCAGTAGGACACTGCAAGCGGACTGGGTATATCTGCTTCCCATTCTTCTCACCTGCGTGCTCCTGATTCCTGCTTTGACGGCTACACTCTACTCAACCGCAGCAGTAAGTTGAACCTCAACTTATGGCACTTTTTGAAAGTGTTGAGAACTAGAGCTCAGTTGTTTGACACGCCACCACTGTCCATCCAGCACTATAGGGGGCACTGCCTACATCTGGCTGTAATTAGTGCACGGTTGTGTTCAGCCGAATGACCTCTGCCGGGAACACTCAGGATGAGGTTCTCAGTTGTTGCAACATAGGTGCGTTTGACTGCTTTCAAGGCTTCTTAGGAAGAATTCCGGAATCTTACTGCCAGTAGGCCTCCGGCTATTGCGGGTGTACATCTCCTTGTAAATCCCCCGAAGTTTCTTGTACACCCGTGAAATTTGGCCAGGTTAAGCAGTTTCCATTGCTGCACAAATGCGCCTGCCTAGCTCTTCCGCTGTTGCAAACATTCAGGCGTGGCAGAAAGATAAGCTGGACACTGAAGGACACTGCCAGCAGACTGGGTATATCTGCTTCCCTTTCTTCTCACCTGAGTGCTACTGATTCCAGCTTTTACGGCTACACTCTACTCAACCGGAGCAGTAAGTTTAACCTCACCTTATGGGAATTTGTGAACGTGTTGAGAACTAGAGCTCAGTTTTTGGCTCGCCACCACTGTCCATCCAGCCCTATGGACGGCACTGCCTACATCTGGCTCTAATTAGTCCACGGTTGTGTTCAGCCGAATGAGCTCTGCCGGGAACACTCAGAATGAGGTTCTCAGTTATTGCAACATAGGAGCGTTTCACTGCTTTCAAGGCTTCTTAGGAAGAACTCCGTTATCTTGCTACCGGCAGGCCTCCGGCTCTTCCAGGTGAACATCTCCTTTTAATTCCCCCGTGGTTTCTTGTACACCCGTGAAATTTGGCCAGGTTGTGCAGTTTGCATTGCTGCACAATTGCGCCTGCCTAGTTCTGCTGCGGTTGCAAACATTCAGTCGTGGCAGCCAGATAGGCTAGACCACGGAAGACACTGCCAGGGGACTGGATGTATCTGCTTCCTGTTCTTCTCACTTGAGTGCTACTGATTCCAGCTTTGACGGATACACTCTACTCAACGGAGCAGTAAGTTTAACCTCAACTTATGGTACTTTGTGAAAGTGTGGAAAACTAGAGCTCAGTTGTTTTGCATGCCACCACAGTCCATCCAGCATTATGGACGGCACTGCCTACATCTGGCTCTAATTAGTCCACAGTTGTGTTCAGCCGAATGACCTCTGCCGGGAACACTCAGAATGAGATTCTGAGTGATTGCAACATAGGAGCGTTTCACTGCTGTCAAGCCTTCTTAGGGAAAATTTCCGGAATCTTGCTGCCGGCAAGCCTCCGGCTATTCCGGGTGAAAACCTCCTCGTAAATCCCCCGTGGTTTCTTGTACACCCGTGAAATTTGGCCAGGTTATGCAGTTTGCATTGCTGCACAATTGCGCCTGGCTAGCTCTGCTGCGGTTGCAAATATTCAGGTGTGGCAACCAGGTAGGCTGGTCCCCGTAGGACACTGCCAGCGGACTGGGTATATCTGCTTCCCGTTCTTCTCACCTGAGTGCTACTGATTTCAGCTTTGACGGCTACACTCTAGTCAACCGGCGTAGTAATTAGAACCTCAACTTATGGCACTTTGTGAAAGTGTTGAGAACTAGAGCTCAGTTGTTTGGCACGCCACCACTCTCCATCCAGCACTGTGGACGGCACTGCCTACATCTGGCTCTAATTAGTCCACGGTTGTGTTTAGCCGAATGACCTCTGCCGGGAACACTCAGAATGAGGTTCTGACTTATTGCACCATAGGAGCATTTCACTACTTTCAAGGCTTCTTAGGAAGAATTCTGGAATCTTGCTGCCGGCAAGCCTCCGGCTATTCCGGGTGAACACCTTCTTGTAAATCCCCCGTGGTTTCTTGTACACCCGTGAAATTTGGCCAGGTTATGCAGTTTGCATTGCTGCACAATTGCCCCTGACTAGCTCTGCCGCGGTTGCAAATATTCAGGTGTGGCAGCCAGGTAGGCTGGTCCCCGTAGGACACTGCTAGCGGACTGGGTATATCTGCTTCCCGTTCTTCTCACCTGAGTTCTACTGATTTCAGCTTTGACGGCTAAACTCTACTCAACCGGCGCAGTAAGTAGAACCTCAATTTATGGCACTTTGTGAAAGTGTTGAGAACTAGAGCTCAGTTGTTTGGCACGCCACCACTCTCCATCCAGCACTGTGGACGTCACTGCCTACATCTGGCTCTAATTAGTCCACGGTTGTGTTCAGCCGAATGACCTCTGCCAGGAACACTCAGAATGAGGTTCTGAGTTATTGCAACATAGGAGCGTTTCACTACTTTCAAGGTTTCTTAGGAAGAATTCTGGAATCTTGCTTCCGGCAGGCCTTCGGGTGTTCTGCGTTTACATCTCCTTGTAAATCCCCCGTGGTTTCTTGTACACCCGTGAAATTTGGCCAGGTTATGCAGTTTGCATTGCTGCTCAATTGCGCCTGCCTAGCTCTGCCTCGGTTGCAAACATTCAGGCGTGGCAGCCAAATAGGCTGGTCCCCGTAGGAAACTGCCAGCGGACTGGATATATCTGCTTCCCTTTCTTCACACCTGAGTGCTACTGATTCCAGCTTTGACGGCTAAACTCTACTAAACAGGAGCAGTAAGTTGAACCTCAACTTATGGCACTTTGTGAAAGTGTTGAGAACTAGAGCTCAGTTGTTTGGCACGCCACCACTGTCCATCCAGCACTATGGACGGCATTGCCTACATCTGGTTCTAATTAGTCCACGATTGTGTTCAGCCGAATGACCTCTGCCGGGAACACTCAGAATGAGGTGCTGAGTTATTGCAACATAGGAGCGTTTCACTGCTTTCAAGGCTTCTTAGGAAGAATTCCTCAATCTTGCTGCTGGCTGGCCTCCGGTGTTCCGGATGAACATCTCCTTGTAAATCATCCGTGGTTTCTAGTACACCCGTGGAATTTAGCCTGGTTATGCAGTTTGCATTGCTGCACTATTGCGCCTGCCTAGCTCTGCCGCGGTTGCAAACATTCGGGCGTGGCAGCCAGATAGGCTGGTCCCAGTAGGACACTGCCAGCGGACTGTATATATGTACTTCCCGTTCTTTTCACCTGAGTGCTACTGATTCCAGCTTTGACGGCTACAATCTACTCAACTGGAGCAGTAAGATGAAGCTCAACTTAGGGCATTTTCTCAAAGTGTTGAGAACTACAGCTCAGATATTGGGCATGCGACCCCTGTCCATCCAGCACTATGGACGGCACTGCCTACATCTGGCTCGAATTAGTCCACGGTTGTGTTCAGCCGAATTACCTCTGCCGGGAATACTCAGAATGAGGTTCTGAGTTATTCCAACATAAGAGAGTTTCACTGCTTTCAAGGCTTCTTCGGAAGGATACCGGAATGTTGCTGCCGGCAGGGCTCCGGCTGTTCCGGATAAACATGTCCTTGTAAATATCCCGTGGTTTCTTGTACACCCTTGAAATTTGGGGAGGTTATACAGTTTGCATTGCTACACAATTGCGCCTGCCTACCCCTGCCACGGTTGCAAACATTCAGGCGTGGCAGCCAGATAGGCTGGTCCCCGAAGGACACTGCCAGCGGACTGAGTATATGTGCTTCCCATTCTTCTTACCTGAGTGCTACTGATTCCAGCTTTGACGGCTGCACTCTACTCAACCGGAGCAGTAAGTTGAACCTCAACTCATGGCACTTTGTGAAAGTGTTCAGAACTAGATCTCAGGTGTTTGGCACGCCATCACTGTCCATCCAGCACTATGGAAGGCACTGCCTACGTCTGGCTCTAATTAGTCCACAGTTGTGTTCAGCCGAATGATATCTGCCGGGAACACTCAGAAAGAGGTTCTGAGATATTGCAACATAGGAGCGTTTCACTGCTTTCAAGGCTTCTTAGGAAGGATTCCGGAATGTTGCTGCCGGCAGGCCTCTGGCAGTTCCGGGTGAACATCTCCTTGTAAATCTGCCGTGGTTTCTTGTACACCCGTGAATTTTGGCCAGGTTATGCAGTTTGCATTGCTGCACAATTGTGCCTGCCTAGCTCTGCCGAGGTTGCAAACATTCAGTCGTGGCAGCCAGACAGGCTGGACCCAGTAGGACACTGCAAGCGGACTGGGTATATCTGCTTCCCATTCTTCTCACCTGCGTGCTCCTGATTCCTGCTTTGACGGCTACACTCTACTCAACCACAGCAGTAAGTTGAACCTCAACTTATGGCACTTTTTGAAAGTGTTGAGAACTAGAGCTCAGTTGTTTGACACGCCACCACTGTCCATCCAGCACTATAGGGGGCACTGCCTACATCTGGCTGTAATTAGTGCACGGTTGTGTTCAGCCGAATGACCTCTGCCGGGAACACTCAGGATGAGGTTCTCAGTTGTTGCAACATAGGTGCGTTTGACTGCTTTCAAGGCTTCTTAGGAAGAATTCCGGAATCTTACTGCCGGTAGGCCTCCGGCTATTGCGGGTGTACATCTCCTTGTAAATCCCCCGAAGTTTCTTGTACACCCGTGAAATTTGGCCAGGTTAAGCAGTTTCCATTGCTACACAAATGCGCCTGCCTAGCTCTTCCGCTGTTGCAAATATTCAGGCGTGGCAGAAAGATAGGCTGGACACTGAAGGACACTGCCAGCAGACTGGGTATATCTGCTTCCCTTTCTTCTCACCTGAGTGCTACTGATTCCAGCTTTTACGGCTAAACTCTACTCAACCGGAGCAGTAAGTTTAACCTCACCTTATGGGAATTTGTGAACTTGTTGAGAACTAGAGCTCAGTTTTTGGCTCGCCACCACTGTCCATCCAGCCCTATGGACGGCACTGCCTACATCTGGCTCTAATTAGTCCACGGTTGTGTTCAGCCGAATGACCTCTGCCGGGAACACTCAGAATGAGGTTCTCAGTTATTGCAACATAGGAGCGTTTCACTGCTTTCAAGGCTTCTTAGGAAGAACTCCGTTATCTTGCTACCGGCAGGCCTCCGGCTCTTCCAGGTGAACATCTCCTTTTAATTCCCCCGTGGTTTCTTGTACACCCGTGAAATTTGGCCAGGTTGTGCAGTTTGCATTGCTGCACAATTGCGCCTGCCTAGTTCTGCTGCGGTTGCAAACATTCAGTCGTGGCAGCCAGATAGGCTAGACCACGGAAGACACTGCCAGCGGACTGGATGTATCTGCTTCCTGTTCTTCTCACTTGAGTGCTACTGATTCCAGCTTTGACGGATACACTCTACTCAACGGAGCAGTAAGTTTAACCTCAACTTATGGTACTTTGTGAAAGTGTGGAAAACTAGAGCTCAGTTGTTTTGCATGCCACCACATTCCATCCAGCACTATGGACGGCACTGCCTACATCTGGCTCTAATTAGTCCACGGTTGTGTTCAGCCGAATGACCTCTGCCGGGAACACTCAGAATGAGATTCTGAGTGATTGCAACATAGGAGCGTTTCACTGCTGTCAAGCCTTCAGGAAAAATTCCGGAATCTTGCTGCCGGCAAGCCTCCGGCTATTCCGGGTGAAAACCTCCTCGTAAATCCCCCGTGGTTTCTTGTACACCCGTGAAATTTGGCCAGGTTATGCAGTTTGCATTGCTGCACAATTGCGCCTGGCTAGCTCTGCTGCGGTTGCAAATATTCAGGTGTGGCAACCAGGTAGGCTGGTCCCCGTAGGACACTGCCAGCGGACTGGGTATATCTGCTTCCCGTTCTTCTCACCTGAGTGCTACTGATTTCAGCTTTGACGGCTACACTCTAGTCAACCGGCGTAGTAATTAGAACCTCAACTTATGGCACTTTGTGAAAGTGTTGAGAACTAGAGCTCAGTTGTTTGGCACGCCACAACTCTCCATCCAGCACTGTGGACGGCACTGCCTACATCTGGCTCTAATTAGTCCACGGTTGTGTTTAGCCGAATGACCTCTGCCGGGAACACTCAGAATGAGGTTCTGACTTATTGCACCATAGGAGCATTTCACTACTTTCAAGGCTTCTTAGGAAGAATTCTGGAATCTTGCTGCCGGCAAGCCTCCGGCTATTCCGGGTGAACACCTTCTTGTAAATCCTCCGTGGTTTCTTGTACACCCGTGAAATTTGGCCAGGTTATGCAGTTTGCATTGCTGCACAATTGCCCCTGACTAGCTCTGCCGCGGTTGCAAATATTCAGGTGTGGCAGCCAGGTAGGCTGGTCCCCGTAGGACACTGCTAGCGGACTGGGTATATCTGCTTCCCGTTCTTCTCACCTGAGTTCTACTGATTTCAGCTTTGACGGCTAAACTCTACTCAACCGGCGCAGTAAGTAGAACCTCAATTTATGGCACTTTGTGAAAGTGTTGAGAACTAGAGCTCAGTTGTTTGGCACGCCACCACTCTCCATCCAGCACTGTGGACGTCACTGCCTACATCTGGCTCTAATTAGTCCACGGTTGTGTTCAGCCGAATGACCTCTGCCAGGAACACTCAGAATGAGGTTCTGAGTTATTGCAACATAGGAGCGTTTCACTACTTTCAAGGTTTCTTAGGAAGAATTCTGGAATCTTGCTTCCGGCAGGCCTTCGGGTGTTCTGCGTTTACATCTCCTTGTAAATCCCCCGTGGTTTCTTGTACACCCGTGAAATTTGGCCAGGTTATGCAGTTTGCATTGCTGCTCAATTGCGCCTGCCTAGCTCTGCCTCGGTTGCAAACATTCAGGCGTGGCAGCCAAATAGGCTGGTCCCCGTAGGAAACTGCCAGTGGACTGGATATATCTGCTTCCCTTTCTTCACACCTGAGTGCTACTGATTCCAGCTTTGATGGCTAAACTCTACTAAACAGGAGCAGTAAGTTGAACCTCAACTTATGGCACTTTGTGAAAGTGTTGAGAACTAGAGCTCAGTTGTTTGGCACGCCACCACTGTCCATCCAGCACTATGGACGGCATTGCCTACATCTGGTTCTAATTAGTCCACGATTGTGTTCAGCCGAATGACCTCTGCCGGGAACACTCAGAATGAGGTGCTGAGTTATTGCAACATAGGAGCGTTTCACTGCTTTCAAGGCTTCTTAGGAAGAATTCCTCAATCTTGCTGCTGGCTGGCCTCCGGTGTTCCGGATGAACATCTCCTTGTAAATCATCCGTGGTTTCTAGTACACCCGTGGAATTTAGCCTGGTTATGCAGTTTGCATTGCTGCACTATTGCGCCTGCCTAGCTCTGCCGCGGTTGCAAACATTCGGGCGTGGCAGCCAGATAGGCTGGTCCCAGTAGGACACTGCCAGCGGACTGTATATTTGTACTTCCCGTTCTTTTCACCTGAGTGCTACTGATTCCAGCTTTGACGGCTACAATCTACTCAACTGGAGCAGTAAGATGAAGCTCAACTTAGGGCATTTTCTCAAAGTGTTGAGAACTACAGCTCAGATATTGGGCATGCGACCCCTGTCCATCCAGCACTATGGACGGCACTGCCTACATCTGGCTCGAATTAGTCCACGGTTGTGTTCAGCCGAATTACCTCTGCCGGGAATACTCAGAATGAGGTTCTGAGTTATTCCAACATAAGAGAGTTTCACTGCTTTCAAGGCTTCTTCGGAAGGATACCGGAATGTTGCTGCCGGCAGGGCTCCGGCTGTTCCGGATAAACATGTCCTTGTAAATATCCCGTGGTTTCTTGTACACCCTTGAAATTTGGGGAGGTTATACAGTTTGCATTGCTACACAATTGCGCCTGCCTACCCCTGCCACGGTTGCAAACATTCAGGCGTGGCAGCCAGATAGGCTGGTCCCGGAAGGACACTGCCAGCGGACTGAGTATATGTGCTTCCCATTCTTCTCACCTGAGTGCTACTGATTCCAGCTTTGACGGCTGCACTCTACTCAACCGGAGCAGTAAGTTGAACCTCAACTCATGGCACTTTGTGAAAGTGTTGAGAACTAGATCTCAGGTGTTTGGCACGCCATCACTGTCCATCCAGCACTATGGAAGGCACTGCCTACGTCTGGCTCTAATTAGTCCACAGTTGTGTTCAGCCGAATGATATCTGCCGGGAACACTCAGAAAGAGGTTCTGAGATATTGCAACATAGGAGCGTTTCACTGCTTTCAAGGCTTCTTAGGAAGGATTCCGGAATGTTGCTGCCGGCAGGCCTCTGGCAGTTCCGGGTGAACATCTCCTTGTAAATCTGCCGTGGTTTCTTGTACACCCGTAAAATATGGCCAGGTTATGCAGTTTGCATTGCTGCACAATTGCGCCTGCCAAGCTCTGCCTCGATTGCAAACATTCAGGCGTGGCAGCCAGGTAGGCTGGTACCCGTAGGACACTGCCAGCAGACTGGTTATATCTGCTTCCCGATATTCTCACCTGAGTGCTACTGATGCCAGCTTTGACAGCTACACTCTACTCAACCGGAGCAGTAAGTTGAACCTCAACTTATGGCACTTTGTGAAAGTGTTGAGAACTAGAGCTCAGTTGTTTGGCACGGCACCAGTGTACATCCAGCACTATGGACGGCACTGCCTACATCTGGCTCTAATTAGTCCACGGTTGTTTTCAGCCGAATGACCTCTGCCGGGAACACTCAGAATGAGGTTCTGAGTTATTGCCACATAGGAGCCTTTCACTGCTTTCAAGGCTTCTTAGGAAGGATTCCGGAATGTTGCTGCCGGCAGGCCTCTGGCTGTTCCGGGTGAACATCTCCTTGTAAATCCCCCGTGGTTTCTTGTACACCCGTCAAATTTGGCCAGGTTATGCAGTTTGCATTGTTGCACAATTGTTCCTGCCTAGCTCTGACGCGGTTTCAAATATTCAGGCGTGGCAGCCAGATAGGCTGGTCCACCTAGGATACTGCCAGCGGACTGGGTATATTTGCTTCCCTTTCTTCTCACCTGAGTGCTACAGATTCCAGCTTTGACGGCTACACTCTACTCAACCAGAGCAGTAAGTTGAACCTCAACTTATGGCACTTTGTGAAAGTGTTGAGAACTAGAGCTCAGTTGTTTTCCACGCCACCACTGTCCTTCCAGGACTATGGACGGCACTGCCTACATCTGGGTCTAATTAGTCCACGGTTATGTTCTGCCGAATGACCTCTGCCGGGAACACTCAGAATGAGGTTCTGAGTTATTGCAACATAGGAGCGTTTAACTGCTTTCAAGGCTTCTTAGGAAGAATTCCGTAATGTTGCTGCCAGAAGGCCTCCGGCTGTTCCGAGTGAACATCTCCATGTAACTCCCCCGTGGTTTCTTGTAAACCCGTGAAATTTGGCCAGGTTTTGCACTTTGCATTGCTGCACAATTGTGCCTGCCTAGGTCTGCCGTGGATGCAAACATTCTGACATGGCAGCCAGATAGGCTGGTCCCCGTAGGACACTGCCAGCGGACTGGATATATCTGCTTCCCTTTCTTCTCACCTGAGTGCTACTGCTTCCAGCTTTGACGGCTACACTCTACTCAACCGGAGCAGTAAGTTGAACCTCAACTTACGGCATTTTGAGAAAGTGTTCAGAACTAGAGCTCTGTTGTTTGGCACGCCACAACTGTGCGTCCAGCACTATGGACGGCACTGCCTACATCTGGCTCTAATTAGTCCACGGTTGTGACCAGCCGAATGACCTCTGCCGGGAACACTCAGAATGAGGTTCTGAGTTATTGCAACATAGGAGCGTTTCACTGCTTTCAAGGCTTCTCAGGAAGAATTCCCGAATCTTGCTGACAGCAGGCCTCCAGCTATTCCGGGTGAACATCTCCTTGTAAATCCCCCGTGGTTTCTTGTACACCCGTGAAATTTGACCAGGTTTTGCAGTTTGCATTGCTGCACAATTGCGCCTGCCTAGCTCTGCCGCGGTTGCAAATATTCAAGCATGGCAGCCAGATAGGCTCGTCCCTGTAGGACACTGCCAGCGGACTGGATATATCTGCTTCCCTTTCTTCTCACCTGAGTGCTACTGATTCCAGCTTTGACGGCTACACTCTACTCAACGGGAGCAGTAAGTTGAACCTCAATTTACGGCACTTTGTGAAAGTGCTGAGAACTAGAGCTCAGTTGTTTGGCATGCCACCACTGTCCATACAGCACTGTGGATGGCAGTGCCTACATCTGGCTCTAATTAGTCCACTGTTGGGTTCAGCCGAATGACCTCTGCAGGGAACACTCAGAATGAAGTTCTGAGTTATTGCAACATAGGAGCGTTTCACTGCTTTCAAGGCTTCATAGGAAGAATTCCGGAATCTTGCTTCTGGTAGGCCTCCGTCTGTTCCGAGTGTTCCATGTAAATCCCTCGTGGTTTCTTGTACACCCATGAAATTTGGCCAGTTTGCATTGCTGCACAATTGTGCCTGCCTAGCTCTGCCGTGGTTGCAAACATTCTGGCGTGGCAGCCTTATAGGCTGGTCCCCGTAGGACACTGCCAGCGGACTGGTTATATCTGCTTCCCGTTCTTCTCACCTGAGTGCTACTGATTCTAGCTTTGACGGCTACACTCTCTACTCAACTGGAGCAGTAAATTGAACCTCAACTTATGGCACTTTGTGAAAGTGTTGAGAACTAGACCTCAGTTGTTTGGCATGCCACCACTGTCCATCCAGCACTATGGACGGCACTGCCTACATCTGGCTCTAATTAGTCCACGGTTGTGTTCAGCCGAATGACCTCTGCCGGGAACACTCAGAATGAGGTTCTGAGTTATTGCAACACAGGAGCGTTTCACTGCTTTCAAGGCTTCACAGGAAGAATTAAGGAATCTTGCTGCCGGCAGGCCTCCGAATGTTCCGGTTGAACATCTCCTTGTAAATCCCCCATGGTTTCTTGTACACCCGTGAAATTTGGCCAGGTTATGCAGTTTGCATTGCTGCACAATTGCGCCTGCGTAGCTCTGCCACGGTTCCAAATGTTTTGGCAAGGCAGCCAGATAGGCTGGTCCCCGTAGGACACTGCCAGCGGACTGGGTCTATCTGCTTCCTGTTATTCTCACCTGAGTGCTACTGATTCCAGCTTTGACGGCTACACTCTACTCAACCGGAGCAGTAAGTTGAACTTCAACTTATGGCACTCTGTGAAAGTGTTGAGAATTAGAGCTCAGTTGCTTGGCCCGCCAAAACTGTCCATCCAGCACTATGGACGGCACTGCCTACATCTGGCTCTAATTAGTCCACGGTTTTGTTCAGCTGAATGACCTCTGCCGGGAACACTCAGAATGAGGTTCTGAGTTAATGCAACATAGGGCGTTTCACTGCTCTCAAGGCTTCTCATTAAGAATTCCGGAAACTTGGTACCGGCAGGCCTCCGGCTGTTCCGGGTGAACATCTCCTTGTAAATCCCCCGTGGTTTCTTGTACACGCGTGAAATTTGGCCAGGTTATGCAGTTTGCCTTGCTGCACAATTGTCCCTGCCTAGCTCTGCCACGGTTGCAAACATTCATGCGTGGCAGCCACATAGGCCGGTCCGCGAAGGACACTGCCAGCGGATTGGTTATATCTGCTTCCCCTTCTTCTCACCTGAGTGCTACTGATTCCAGCTTTGACGGCTACACTCTCTACTCAGCTGGAGCAGTAATTTGAACCCCAACTTATGGCACTTTGTGACATTGTTGAGAAATAGAGCTCAGTTGTTTGGCACGCCACCACTGTCCATCCCGCACTATGGACAGCACTGCGTACATCTGGCTCTAATTAGTCCACGGTTGTGTTCAGCTGAATGACCTCTGCCGGGAACACTCAGAATGAGTTTCTGAGTTATTGCAACATAGGAGCGTTTCACTGCTTTCAAGGCTTCACATGAAGAATTCCAGAATCTTGCTGCAGGCAGGCCTCCAGCTGTTCCGGGTGAACATCTCCTTGTAATTCCCCCGTGCTTTCTTGTACACCTGGGAAATTTGGCCAGGTTAGGCAGTTTGCATTGCTGCACAATTGCGCCTGCCTAGCTCTGCCACGGTTGCAAACATTCAGGCGTGGCAGCCAGATAGGCTGGTCCCTGTAGGACACTGCCAGCGGTCTGGGTCTATCTGCTTCCCATTATTCTCACCTCAGTGCTACTGATTCCAGCTTTGACGGCTACACTCTACTCACTAGGCGCAGTAAGTTGAACCTCAAGTTATGGCACTCTGTGAAATTGTGGAGAACTAGAGCTCAGTTGCTTGGCACGCCAAAACTGTCCATCCAGCACTATGGACAGAACTGCCTACATCTGGCTCTAATTAGTCCACGGTTTTGTTCATCCGAATGACCTCTACCGGGAACACTCAGAATGAGGTTCTGAGTTATTGCAACATAGGGCGTTTCACTGCTTTCAAGGCTTCTCAGGAAGAATTCCGGAAACTTGGTACCAGCAGGCCTCCTGCTGTTCCGGGTGAACATCTCCTTGTAAATCCCCCGTGGTTTCTTGTACACCCGTGAAATTTGGCCAGTTTATGTATTTTGCCTTGCTGCACAATTGTGCCTACTTAGCTCTGCCACGGTTGCAAACATTCAGGCGTGGCAGCCAGAGAGTCTGTTCCTCGTAAGACACTGTCAGCGGACTGGTTATATCTGCTTCCCCTTCTTCTCACTTGAGTGCTTCTAATTTCCGCTTTGACGGCTACACTCTACTCAACCGAAGCAGTAAGTTGAACCTTTACTTATGGCACTCTGTTAAAGTTTGGAGAACTAGAGCTCAGTTGTTTGGCAAGCGACCACTGTACTTCCAGCACTATGGACAGAACTGCCTACATCTGGCTCTAATTAGTCCACGGTTGTGTTCAGCCGAATGACTTCTGCCGGGAACACTCAGAATGAGGATCTGAGTTACTCCAACATAGGAGCGTTTCACTGCGTTCAAGGATTCTTAGGAAGAATTCCGTAATCTTGCTGCCGGCATGCCTCCGGCTGTTCTGGGTGAACATCTCCTTGTATTTCCTCGTGGTTTCTTGTACACCCGTGAAATTTGGCCAGGTTATGCAGTTTGCATTACTGCATAATTTCGACTGTCTAGCTCTGTCGCGGTTGCAATCATTCAGCCGTGTCAACCAGATAGGCTGGTCCCCGTAGGACACTGCCTGTGGGTATATCTACTTCCCGTTCTTCTCACCTGAGTGCTACTGATTCCAGCTTTGACGGCTACATTCTACTCAACCGGAGCAGTAAGTTGAACCTCAACTTATGGCACTTTGTAAAAGTGTTGAGAACTAGATCTCAGGTGTTTGGCACGCCACCACTATCCATCCATCTCTATGGACGGCACTGCCTACATCTGGCTCTAATTAGTCCACGGTTGTGTTCAGCCGAATGATCTCTGCTGGGAAAACTCAGGAAGAGGTTCTGAGTTATTGCAACATAGGAGCGTTTCACTGCTTTCAAGGCTTCTTAGGAAAAATTCCGGAATTTTGCTGCCAACAGGCCTCCGGCAGTTCCGGGTGAACATCTCCGTGTAAATCCCCCGTGGTTTCTTGTACACCCGTGAAATTTGGCCAGGTTATGCAGTTTGATTGCTGCACAATTGCGCCTGCATAGCTCTGCTGTGGTTACAAACATTCAGGCGTGGCAGCCAGAAATGCTGGTCCCCGTAGGACACTGCCAGCGGACTGGGTCTACCTGCTTCCCGTTCTTTTCACCTGAGGGCTACTGATTACAGCTTTGACGGGTACACACTACTCAACCGGAGCAGTAAGTTGAACCTCAACTTATGGCACTTTGTGAAAGTTTGGAGAACTAAAGCTCAGTTGTTTTCCAATCGAAAACTCTGCCTTTATCTGGCTCTAATTAGTCCATTGCCTACATCTGGCTCTAATTATTCCACTGCCTACATCTGGCTCTAATTAATCCACGGATGAGTTCAGCCTAATGACCTCTGCCGGGAACACTCAGAATGAGGTTCTGAGCTATTGCAACATAGGAGCGTTTCACTGCTTTCAAGGCTTCTTAGGAAGAATTCCGGAATCTTGCTGCCGGCAGGCCTCTGGCTGTTCCGGGTGAACATCTCCTTGTACATCCCCCGTGGTTTCTTGTACAACCGTGAAATTTGGCCAGATTATGCAGTTTGAACTGCTGCACAATTGCGCCTGCCTAGCTCTGCCCGGGTTACAAATTTTCATGCGTGGCAGCCAGATAGACTGGTTCCTGTAGGACACTGCCAGCGGACTGGGTATATCTGCTTCCCGTTCTTCTCACCTGAGTGCTAATGATTCCAGCTTTGACCGCTACAATCTACTCAACCGGAGCAGTAAGGTGAAGCTCAATTTACGGCACTTTCTGAAAGTGTTGAGAACTACAGCTCAGTTGTTGGGCATGCGACCAGTGTTCATCCAGTACTATGAACGGAACTGCCTACATCTGGTTCTAATTAGTCCAAGGTTGTGTTCAGCCGAATGACCTCTGCCGGGAACACTCAGAATGAGGTTCTGAGTTATTCCAACATAGGAGAGTTTCACTGCTTTCAAGGCTTCTTAGGAAGAATTCTGGAATCTTGCTGGCGGCAGGCCTCCAGCTGTTCCGGGTAAACATGTCCTAGTATATCCCCCGTGGTTTCTTGTACACCCCTGAAATTTGGGGAGGTTATGCAGTTTGCATTGCTACACAATTGCGCCTGCCTACCCCTGCCATGGTTGCAAACATTCAGACGTGGCAGCCAGATAGGCTGGTCCCCGTAGGACACTGCCAGCGGACAGGGTATATCTGCTTCCCATTCTTTTCACCTGAGTGCTACTGATTCCAGCATTGACGGCTACACTCAACTCAACCAGAGCAGTAGGTTGAAGCTCAACTTATGGCACTTTGTGAAAGTGTTGAGAACTAGATCTCAGGTATTTTGCACGCCACCACTGTCCATCCAGCACTATGGACGGCACTGCCTACATCTGGCTCTAATTAGTCCACAGTTGTGTTCAGCCGAATGACCTCTGCCCGGAACACTCAGAATGCGGTTCTGAGTTATTGCAACCTAGGAGCGTTTCACTGCTTTCAAGGCTTCTTAGCAAGAATTCCGGAATTTTGCTGCCAGCAGGCCTCCGGCTGTATCGGGTGAACATGTCCTTGTAAATCCCCCGTTGTTTC
This sequence comes from Dipodomys merriami, assembly GCF_024711535.1. Taxonomy (NCBI): domain Eukaryota; kingdom Metazoa; phylum Chordata; class Mammalia; order Rodentia; family Heteromyidae; genus Dipodomys; species Dipodomys merriami. The sequence goes on along the minus strand of NW_027204015.1, from coordinate 1,305,162 downwards.
TTCTACACCCGTGAAATTTGTCCAGTTTTTGCAGTTTGCATTGCTGCACAATTGCGCCTGTCTAGCTCTGACGCAGTGGCAAACATTCAGGCGTGACAGGCAAATAGGCGGGTCCCCGTAGGACTCTGCCAGCGGACTGGGTCTATCTGCTTCCCGTTCTTCTCACCTGAGTGTTACTGATTCCAGCTTTGACGGCTACACTCTACTCAACTAGCGAAGTAAGTTGAACCCCAACCCATGGCAATTTGTAAAAGTCTTGAGAACTAGAGCTCAGTTGTTTGGCACGCCACCACTGTCCATCCAGCACTATGGACGGAACTGCCTACATCTGGCTCTAATAAGTTCATTGTTGTGTTCAGCCGAATGACCTCTGCCTGGAACACTCAGAATGAGGTTCTGAGTTTTTGCAACATAGGAGCGTATTACTGCTTTCAAGGCTTCTTAGGAAGGATTCCGGAATGTTGCTGCCGCCAGTCCTCCGGCTGTTCCAGGTGAACATCTCCTTGTAAATCCCGCGTGGTTTCTTGTACACCCGTGAAATTTTTCCGGGTTATGCAGTTTGCATTGCTACACAATTGCGCCTTCCTAGCTCTGTCTCGATTGCAAACATTCAGGCGTGGCAGCCAGATTTACTGGTCCCCGTAGGACACTGCCAGCGGATTGCGTATATCAACTTCCCGTTCTTCTCACCTCAGTGCTACTGATTCCGGCTTTCATGGCTACACTCTACTAAACCGGCAGTGTCCATCCAGCACTATGTACGGCACTGCCTACATCTGGCTCTAATTAGTCCACGGTTGTCGTCACCCGAATGACCTCTGCCGGGAACACTCAGAATGAGGTTCTGATTTATTGCCACATAGGAGCGTTTCACTGTTTTCAAGGCTTCACAGGAAGAATTCCGGAATCTTACTGGTGGCAAGCCTCAGGCTGTTCCGGGTGAACATCTCCTTGTAAATCCCCCGTGGTTTCTTGTACACCCGTCAAATTTGGACAGGTTATGCAGTTTGCATTACCGCACAATTGCGCCTGCGTAGCTCTGCCGCGGTTGCAAACATTCAAGTCTGGCAGCCAGATAGACTGGTCCCCGTAGGACACTGCCAGCGGACTGGGTATATCTGCATTCCGTTCTTGTCAACTTAGTGCTACTGATTCCAGCTTTGACGGCTACACTCTAGTCAACCGGAGCAGTAAGTTGAACCTCAACTTATGGCATTTTGTGAAAGTGTTGAGAACTAGAGCTCACTTGTTTGGCACGACAGCACTCTCCATCCAGCACTATGGACGGCACTGCCTACTTCTGGCTCTAATTCCTCCACGGTTGTGTTCAGCTGAATGACCTATGCCGGGAACACTCAGAATGAGGTTCTGAGTTATTGCAACATAGGAGCGTTTCACTGCTTTCACGACTTCTTAGGAAGAATTCCGGAATCTTGCTGCAGTAAGGCTTCCAGCTGTTCCGGGTGAACATCTCCTAGTAAATCCCCCTGGTTTCCTGTACACCCGTGAAATTTGGCCAGGTAATGCAGTTTGCATTGCTGCACAATTGCGCCTGCCTAGCTCTGCCGCGGTTGCAAACATTCAGGCTTGGCAGCCAGATAGTCTGGTCCCGTAGGACACTGTCAGCAGACTGGGTATATCTGATTCCCGTTTTTCTAACCTGAGTGCTACTGATTCCACCTTTGATGGCTACACTCTACTAAACCGGAGCAGTAAGTTGAAACTCAACTTCTGGCACTCTGTTAAAGTTTGGAGAACTAGAGCTCAGTTGTTTGGCACACTACCACTGTCCATCCAGCACCATGGACGCCACTGACTACATCTGGCTCTAATTAGTCCACGGTTGTGTTCAGCCGAATGACCTCTGCCGGGAACACTCAGAATGAGGTGCTGAGTTATTGCAACATAGGAGTGTTTCACTTGTTCAAGGCTTCTTAGGAAGAATTCCGGAATCTTTCTGCCGGCAGGCCTCCGGCTCTTCCGGGTGAACATCTCCTTGTATTTCCTCCTGGTATTTTGTACACCCGTGAAATTTGGCCAGGTTATGCAGTTTGCATTGCTGCATAATTGCGACTGTCTAGCTCTTTCACGGTTGCAAACATTCAGGCGTATCAGCCAGTTAGGCTTTTCCCCGTAGGACACTGCCAGCGGACTGGGTATATCTGCTTCCCGTTCTTCTCACCTGAGTGCTACTGATTCCAGCTTTGACTGCTACACTCTACACAACCGGAGCAGTAAGTTGAACCTCAACTTATGGCACTTTTTGAAAGTGTTGAGAACTAGAGCTCAGTTGTTTGGCACGCCACAACAGTCCATCCAGCACTATGGACAGCAGAGCCTACATCTGGCTCTAATTAGTCCACGGTTGTGTTCAGCCGAATGACCTCTGCCGGGAACACTCAGAATGAAGTTCTGAGTTATTGCAACATAGGAGCGTTTCACTGCTTTCAAGGCTTCTTAGGAAGAATTCCGGAATGTTGCTGCCGGCAGGCCTCCGGCTGTTCCGGGTGAACATCTCCTTGTAAATCCCCCGTGGTTTCTTGTACACCCGTGAAATTTGGCCAGGTTATGCAGTTTGAATTGCTGCACAATTGTGACTGCCTTGCTCTGCCGCGGTTGCAAACATTCAGGCGTGGCAGCCAGATATGCTGGTCCCCGTAGGACCTGCCAGCGGACTGGGTATATCTGCTTCCCGTTCTTCTCACCTGAGTGCTACTAATTCCAACTTTGACGGCTACACTCTACTCAACCGGAGCAGTAAGTTGAACCTCAACTTATGGCACTTTGTGAAAGTTTTGAGAACTAAAGCTCAGTTGTTTTCCAATCGCAAACACTGCCTATATCTGGCTCTAATTAGTCCATTGCCTACATGTGGCTCTAATTATTCCACTGCTTACATCTGGCTCTAATTAGTCCACGGATGAGTTCAGCCGAATGACCTCTGCTGGGAACACTCAGAATGAGGTTCTGAGTTATTGTAACATATGAGCGTTTCAGTGCTTTCAAGGCTTCTCGCGAAGGATTCTGGAATCTTGCTGTTGGTAGGCCTCCGGCTGTTCAGGGTGAACATCTCCTTGTAAATCCGCCGTTGTTTCTTGTACACCCGTGAAATTTGGCCAAGTTATGCAGTTTGCTTTGCTGCACAATTGCGCCTGCCTAGCCTTGCTGCGGTGGCAAACATTCAGGCATTCCAGCCAGATAGGCTGCTCCCCATAGGACACTGCCAGCGGACTGGGTGTATCTGCTTCCCGTTCTTCTCACCTGTGTGCTACTGATTCCAGCTTTGACGGCTATATTCTACTGAACCGCAGCAGTAAGTTGAACCTCAACTTAGGGCACTTTCTGAAACTATTGAGAACTAGAACTAAGATGTTGGGCATGCGACCACTGTCCATCCAGCACTATGGATGGCACTGTCTACATCTGGCTCTAATTTGTCCACGGTTGTGTTCAGCCGAATGACCTCTGCCTGGAACACTCAGAATGAGGTTCTGAGTTATTGCAACATAGGAGCGTTTCACTGCTTTCACGGCTTCTTAGGATGAATTCCGGAATCTTGCTGCCAGCAGGACTCCGGCTGTTCTGGGTGAACATATCCGTGTAAATCCCCAGTGGTTTATTTTACACCCGTGAATTTTTGCCAGGTTATGCAGTTTGCATTGCTGCACAATTTTGCCTGCCTAGCTCTGCCGCGGTTGCAAACATTCAGGCGTGGCAGCCAGATAGGCTGGTCCCCGTAGGACATTGCCAGCGGACTGGGTATATCTGCTTCCCGTTCTTCTCACATGAGTGCTACTGATTCCAGCTTTGACGGCTAAACTCTACTAATCCGGAGCAGTAAGTTGAAACTCAACTTATGGCACTTTGTGAAAGTGTTGAGAACTAGAGCTCAGTTGTTTGGCACGCCACCACTGTCAATCCAGCACTGTGGATGGCACTGCCTACATCTGGCTCTATTAATCCACGGTTGTGTTCATCCCCATGACATCTGCCGGGAAAACTCAGAATGAGGTTCTGCGTTCCTGCAACATAGGATTGTTTCACTGCTTTCAAGGCTTCTTAGGAAGGATTCTGGAAGGTTGCTGCCAACAGGCCTCCGGCTGTTCCGGGTGAACATATCCGTGTAAATCCCCCGTGGTTTCTTGGACACCCGTGAAATTTGGCCAGGTTATGCAGTTTGCATTGCTGCACAATTGCGCCTGCATAGCTCTGCCGTGGTTACAAACATTCAGGCGTGGCAGCGGACTGGCTCTACCTGCTTCCCGTTCTTCTCACCTGAGGGCTACTGATTCCAGCTTTGACGGGTACACACAACTCAAACGGAGCAGTAAGTTGAACCTCAACTTATGGCTCTTTGTGAAAGTTTGGAGAACTATAGCTCAGTTGTTTTCCAATCGAAAACTGTGCCTATATCTGGCTCTAATTAGTCCATTGCCTACATCTGGCTCTAATTATTCCACTGCCTACATCTGGCCCTAATTAGTCCACGGATGAGTTAAGCCTAATGACCTCTGCCGGGAACACTCAGAATGAGGTTCTGAGCTATTGCAACATAGGAGCGTTTCACTGCTTTCAAGGCTTCTTAGGAAGAATTCCGGAATCTTGCTGCCGGCAGGCCTCTGGCTGTTCCGGGTGAACATCTCCTTGTACATCCCCCGTGGTTTCTTGTACAACCGTGAAATTTGGCCAGATTATGCAGTTTGAACTGCTGCACAATTGCGCCTGCCTAGCTCTGCCCGGGTTACAAATTTTCATGCGTGGCAGCCAGATAGACTGGTTCCTGTAGGACACTGCCAGCGGACTGGGTATATCTGCTTCCCGTTCTTCTCACCTGAGTGCTAATGATTCCAGCTTTAACCGCTACAATCTACTCAACCGGAGCAGTAAGGTGAAGCTCAATTTAGGGCACTTTCTGAAAGTGTTGAGAACTACAGCTCAGTTGTTGGGCATGCGACCAGTGTTCATCCAGTACTATGAACGGCACTGCCTACATCTGGTTCTAATTAGTCCAAGGTTGTGTTCAGCCGAATGACCTCTGCCGGGAACACTCAGAATGAGGTTCTGAGTTATTCCAACATAGGAGAGTTTCACTGCTTTCAAGGCTTCTTAGGAAGAATTCCGGAATCTTGCTGGCGGCAGGCCTCCAGCTGTTCCGGGTAAACATGTCCTAGTATATCCCCCGTGGTTTCTTGTACACCCCTGAAATTTGGGGAGGTTATGCAGTTTGCATTGCTACACAATTGCGCCTGCCTACCCCTGCCATGGTTGCAAACATTCAGACGTGGCAGCCAGATAGGCTGGTCCCCGTAGGACACTGCCAGCGGACAGGGTATATCTGCTTCCCATTCTTTTCACCTGAGTGCTACTGATTCCAGCTTTGACGGCTACACTCAACTCAACCAGAGCAGTAGGTTGAAGCTCAACTTATGGCACTTTGTGAAAGTGTTGAGAACTAGATCTCAGGTATTTTGCACGCCACCACTGTCCATCCAGCACTATGGACGGCACTGCCTACATCTGGCTCTAATTAGTCCACAGTTGTGTTCAGCCGAATGACCTCTGCCCGGAACACTCAGAATGCGGTTCTGAGTTATTGCAAACTAGGAGCGTTTCACTGCTTTCAAGGCTTCTTAGCAAGAATTCCGGAATTTTGCTGCCAGCAGGCCTCCGGCTGTATCGGGTGAACATGTCCTTGTAAATCCCCCGTTGTTTCTTCTACACCCGTGAAATTTGTCCAGTTTTTGCAGTTTGCATTGCTGCACAATTGCGCCTGCCTAGCTCTGCCGCGGTTGCAAACATTCAGGAGTGGCATCCAGATAGGCTGGTCCCCGTAAGACATTGCCAGCGGACTGGGTATATCTGCTTCCCATTCTTCTCACCTGAGTGCTACTGATTCCAGCTTTGACAGCTACACTCTGCTCAACCGGAGCAGTAAGTTGATCCTCAACTTATGGCACTTTGTGAAAGTGTTGAGAACTAGATCTCAGTTGTTTGGCACACCAACACTGTGCATCCTGAACTATGGGCGGCACTGCATACATCAGGCTCTAATTAGTCCACGGTTGTGTTCAGCCGAATGACCTCTGCCTGGAACATTCACAATGAGGTTCTGAGTTATTGCCACATAGGAGCCTTTCACTGCTTTCAAGGCTTCTTAGGAAGGATTCCGGAATGTTGCTGCCGGCAGGCCTCTGGCTGTTCCGGGTGAACATCTCCTTGTAAATCCCCCGTGGTTTCTTGTACACCCCTCAAATTTGGCCAAGTTATGCAGTTTGCATTGCTGCACAATTGCGCCGGCCAAGCTCTGCCGCGATTGCAAACATTCAGGCGTGGCAGCCAGATAGGCTGCTCCCGGTAAGACACTGTCAGCAGACTGGGTATATCTGCTTCCCGATCTTCTTACCTGAGTGCTACTGATGCCAGCTTTGACGGCTACACTCTACTCAACCGCAGCAGTAAGTTGAACCTCAACTTAGGGCAATTTCTGAAAGTGTTGAGAACTACAGTACAGTTGTTGGGCATGCGATCCCTGTCCATCCAGCACTATGGACGGCACTGCCTACATCTGTCTCTAATTAGTCCACGGTTGTGTTCAGCCGAATGACCTCTGCCTGGAACACTCAGAATGAGGTTCTGAGTTATTGCAACAGAGGAGCGTTTCACTGCTTTCAAGGCTTCACAGGAAGAATTCCGGAATCTTGCTGCGGGCAGGGCTCCGGCTGTTGCAGGTGAACATCTCCTTGTAAATCCCACGTGGTTTCTTGTACACACGTGAAATTTGGCCTGGTTATGCAGTATGCATTGCTGCCCAATTGCGCCTGCAAAGCTCTGTCGAGATTGCAAACACTCATGCGTAGCAGCCAGATAGGCTGGTCCCCGTAGGACACTGCCAGCGTACTGCGTATATCTGCTTCCTGTTCTTCTCACCTGAGTGCTACTGATTCCAGCTTTGACGGCTACACTCTGCTCAACAAGAGCACTAAGTTGAACCTCAACTTATGGCACTTTGTGAAAGTGTTGAGAACTAGAGCTCAGTTGTTTGGCACGCCACGACTGTCCATTAAGCACTATGGAGGGCACTGCCTACATCTGGCTATAGTTAGTCCACGGTTGTGTTCAGCGGAATGAGCTCTGCTGGGAACACTCACAATAATGTTCTCAGTTATTGCAACATAGGAGAGTTTCACGGCGTTCAAGGTTTCTTAGGAAGAATTCTGGAATCTTGCTGCCGGCAGACCTCCGGCTGTTCCGGGTGAACATCTCCTTGTATTTCCTCCTGGTTTCTTATACAACCGTGAAATTTGGCCAGGTTATGCAGTTTGCATTGCTGCATAATTTCGACTGTCTAGCTCTGTCGCGGTTGCAATCATTCAGGCATGGCAGCCAGATAGGCTGGTCCCCGTAGGGCACTGCCAGCAGACTGGGTATATCTGCTTCCAGTTCTTCTCAACTGAGTGATACTGATTCCAGCTTTGACGACTACACTCTATTCAACCGGAGCAGTATGTTGAACCTCAACTTATGGCACTTTGTGCAAGTGTTGAGAACTAGAGCTCAGTTGTTTGGCACACCACCACAGTCCATCCTGCACTATGGACGGCACTGCCTCCATCTGGCTATAGTTAGTCCACAGTTGTGTTCAGCTGAATGACCTCTGCCGGGAACAGTCAGAATGAGGTTCTGAGATATTGCAACATAGGAGCGTTTCACTGCTTTCAAGGCTTCTTAGGAAGAATTCCAGAATCTTGCTGCCAGCAGGCCTCCTGCTCTTCAGGGTGAACATCTCCTTGTAAATCCCCGGTGGTTTCTTGTACACCCCTGAAATTTGGGGAGGTTATTCAGTTTGCATTGCTGCACAACTGCGCCTGCCTACCCCTGCCGCGGTTGCAAACATTCAGGCGTGGCAGCCAGATAGGCTGGTCCCTGTAGGACACTGCCAGCGGACTGGGTATATCTGCTTCCCGTTCTTCTCACCTGAGTGGTTCTGATTCCAGCTTTGACGGCTACACTCTACTCAACCGGAGCAGTAAGTAGAACCTAACGTATGGCACTTTGTGAAAGTGTTGTGAACTAGATCTCAGGTGTTTGGCACGCCAACAATATCCATCCAGCACTGTGGACGGCACTACCTATTTCTGGCTCTAATTAGTCAACAGTTGTGTTCAGCCGAATGATCTCTGCCGGGAACACTCAGAATGAGGTTCTGAGTTATTGCAATCTGGGAGCATTTCACTGCTTTCAAGGTTTCACAGGAAGAATTCCGGAATCTTGCTGTCGGCAGGCCTCCGGCTCTTCCGAGTGAATCCCCTTGTAAATCCCCCTTGGTTTCCTGTACACCCGTGAAATTTGGCCAGGTGATGCAGTTTGCATTGCTGCACAATTGCGCCGGCAGAGCTCTGCCGTGGTTACAAACATTCAGGCGTGGCAGCCAGAAAGGCTGGTCCCCGTAGGACACTGCCAGCGGACTGGGTCTACCTGCTTTCCGATCTTCTCACCTGAGGGCTACTGATTCCAGCTTTGACGGGTACACACTACTCAACCGGAGCAGTAAGTTGAACCTCAACTTATGGCAGTTTGTGAAAGTTTGGAGAACTAAAGCTCAGTTGTTTTCCAATCGAAAACACTGCCTATATCTGGCTCTAATTAGTCCATTGCCTACATCTGGCTCTAATTATTCCACTGCCTACATCTGGCTCTAATTATTCCACAGATGAGTTCAGCCTAATGACCTCTGCCGGGAACACTCAGAATGAGGTTCTGAGTTATTGCAACATAGGAGCGTTTCACTGCTTTCAAGGCTTCTTAGGAAGAATTCCGGAATCTAGCTGCCGGCAGGCCTCTGGATGTTCCGGGTGAACATCTCCTTGTAAATCCCCCGTGGTTTCTTGTACACCCGTGAAATTTGGCCAGGTTATGCAGTTTGCATTGCTGCACAATTGCGCCTGCCTAGCTCTGCCGCGGTTGCAAACATTCAGGAGTGACAGCCAGATAGGCTGGTCCCCGTAAGACATTGCCAGCGGACTGGGTATATCTGCTTCCCGTTCTTCTCACCTGAGTGCTACTGATTGCAGCTTTGACGGCTACAATCTACTCAACCGCAGCCGTAAGTTGAACCTCAACTTATGGCACTTTGTGAAAGTGCTGAGAACTAGAGCTCAGTTGTTTGGCACACCACAACTGTCCATCCTGCACTATGGAGGGCACTGCATACATCAGGCTCTAATTAGTCCACGGTTGTGTTCAGCCGAATGACCTCTGCCGGGAACACTCAGAGTGAGGTTCTGAGTTATTGCAACATAGGAGCGTTTCACTGCTTTCAAGGCTTCTTAGGAAGGATTCTGGAATGTTGCTGCCGGCAGGCCTCCGACTGTTCCTGGTGAACATCATTTGTAAATCCCCCGAGGTTTCTTGTACACTCGTCAAATTTGGCCAGGTTATGCAGTTTGCATTGCTGCACAATTGCGCCTGCCTATCTTTGCCGCAGTTGCAAACATTCAGGCGTGGCAGCCAGATAGGCTGGTCCCCGTAGGACAGTGCCAGCAGACTGGGTATATCTGCTTCCCGTTCTTCTCACCTGAGTGCTACTGATTCCAGCTTTGACGGCTACACTCTACTCAACCGGAGCAGTAAGTTGAACCTCAACTTATGGCACTTTATGAAAGTGTTAAGAACTAGAGCTCAGTTGTTTGGCACTCCACCACTGTCCATCCAGCAGTATGGACGGCACTGCCTACACCTGGCTCTCATTAGTCCACGGTTGTGTTCAGCCCAATGACCTGTGCCGGGAACACTCAGAATGAGGTTCTGAGTTATTGCAACATAGGTGCGTTTCACAGCTTTCAAGGCTTCACTGGAAGAATTCCGGAATCTTGCTACAGGTAGGCCTCCGGGTGTTCCGGGTGATCATGTCCTTGTAAATCCCCCGTTGTTTCTTGTACACCCCTGAAATTTGGGGCGCTTACGCACTTTGCATTGCTGCACAATTGCACCTTCCTACCACTGCCGCGCTTGCAAACATTCAGGCATATCAGCCAGATAGGCTGGTCCCCGTAAGACACTTCCAGCAAACTGGGTCTATCTGTTTCCAGTTCTTCTCACCTGAGTGCTACTGATTCCAGCTTTCATGGCTACACTCGTCTCAACCGGACCAGTAAGTTGAACCTCAACTTATGGCACTTTGTGAAAATTTGGAGAACTAAAGCTCAGTTGTTTTCCAATCGAAAACACTGCCTATATGTGGCTCTAATTAGTCCATTGCCTACATCTGGCTCTAATTACTCCACTGCCTACATCTGGCTCTAATTAATCCACGGATGAGTTCAGCCGAATGACCTCTGCCGGGAACACTCAGAATGAGGTTCTGAGTTATTGCAACATAGGAGCGTTTCACTGCTTTCAAGGCTTCTTAGGAAGAATTCCGGAATCTTGCTGCCGTCAGGCCTCTGGCTGTTCCCGGTGAACATCTAATTATACATCCCCCGTGGTTTCTTGTACACCCCTGAAATTTGGCCAGGTTATGGAGTTTGCATTGCTGCACAATTGCGCCTGCCTAGCTCTGCCGCGGTTGCAAACATTCAGGCTTGGCACCCAGATAGGCTGGTCCACGTAGGACACTGCCAGCGGAGTGGGTATATCTGCTTCTCGTTCTTCTCACCTGAGTGGTACTGATTCCAGCTTTGAGGGCTACACTCTACTCAACCGAAGCAGTAAGTTGAACCTCAATTTATGGCACTTTGTGAACGTTTGGAGAACTAGAGCTCAGTTGTTTAGCATGCGACCACTGTCCCCCCAGCACAATGGACGGCACTGCCTATATCTGGCTCTAATTAGTCTTCAGTTGTGTTGAGCCGAATGCCCTCTGTCGGGAACACTAAAAATGAGGTTCTGAGTTATTGCAACATAGGAGCGTTTCACTGCGTTCAAGGTTTCTTAGGAAGATTCCGGAATCTTGCTGCCGGCTGGCCTCCGGATGTTCCGGGTGAACATCTCCTTGTAAATCCCCCATGGTTTCTTGTCCACCTGTGAAATTTGGCCAAGTTATGCAGTTTGCATTGCTGCATAATTGCGACTGCCTATCTCTGCCGGGGTTGCAAACATTCAGGTATGGCAGCCAGACAGGCTGGTCCCCGTAGGACACTGCCAGCAGACTGGGTATATCTGCTTCCCGTTCTTCTCACCTGAGTGATACTGATTCCAGCTTTGAGGGCTACACTCTACTCAACCGGAGCAGTAAGTTGAACCTCAAATTATGGCATTTTGTGCAAGTGTTGAGAACTAGAGCTCAGTTGTTTGGCACGCCACGACTGTCCATCCAGCACTATGGACGGCACTGCCTACATCTGGCTAAAGTTAGTCCACGGTTGTGTTCAGCCGAATGACCTCTGCCGGGAACAGTCAAAATGAGGTTCTGAGATATTGCAACACAGGAGCGTTTCACTGCTTTCAAGGCTTCTTAGGAAGAATTCCAGAATCTTGCTGCCGTCAGGCCTCCTGGGATTCAGGGTGAACATCTCCTTGTAAATCCCCCGTGGTTTCTTGTACACCCCTGAAATTTGGGGAGGTTATTCAGTTTGCATTGCTGCACAATTTCGCCTGGGTACCCCTGCCGCGGTTGCAAACATTCAGGCGTGTCAGCCAGATAGGCTGGTCCCCGTAAGACACTGCCAGGAATTGGGTATATCTGCTTTCCGTTCTTCTCACCTGAGTGCTACTGATTCGAGGTTCGACGGCTACCCTCTACTCAACGGGAGCAGTAAATAGAACCTCAATGTATTGCACTTTGTGAAAGTGTAGTGAACTAGATCTCAGGTGTTTGGCACGCCACCAATATCCATCCAGCACTATGTACGGCACTGCCTATATCTGGCTCTAATTAGTCCACAGTTGTGTTCAGCCGAATGATCTCAGCCGGGAACACTCAGAATGAGGTTCTTAGTTATTGGAAACTAGGTGCGTTTCACTTCTTTCAAGGTTTCACAGGATGAATTCCGGAATCTTGCTGCCGTAAGGCCTCCGCCTGTTCCAGGTGAAATCCCCTTGTAAATCCTCCGTGGTTTCTTGTACACCCGTGAAATTTCGCCAGGTTATGCAGTTTGCATTGCTGCACAATTCCGCCTGCATAGCTCTGCCGTGGTTACAAATATTCAGGCGTGGCAGCCAGAAAGGCTGGTCCCCGTAGGACACTGCCAGCGGACTGGGTCTACCTACTTCCCGTTCTTCTCAACTGAGTGCTACTGATTCCAGCTTTGACGGGTACACTCTACTCAACCGGAGCAGTAAGTTGAACCTCAACTTATGGCAATTTGTGAAAGTTTGGAGAACTAAAGCTCAGTTGTTTTCCAATCGAAAACACTGCCTATATCTGGCTCTAATTAGTCCATTGCCCACATCTGGCTCTAATTAGTCTACTGCGTACATCTGGCTCTAATTAGTCCACGGATGAGTTCAGCCGAATGACCTCTGCGGGGAACACTCAGAATGAGGTTCTGAGTTATTGCAACATAGGAGAGTTTCACTGCTTTCAAGGCTTCTTAGGAAGAATTCCGGAATATTGCTGCCGGCAGGCCTCTGGCTGTTCCAGGTGAACATCTCCTTGTACATCCCCCGTGGTTTCTTCTACACCCGTGAAATTTGGCCAGTTTATGCAGTTTGCACTGCTGCACAATTGCGCCTGCCTGGCTCTGCCACGGTTGCAAACATTCAGGCGTGGCAGCCAGATGGGCTGGTCCCCATAGGACAATCCCAGCGGACTGGGTCTATCTGATTCCGGTTCTTCTCACCTGAGTGCTACTGATTCCAGCTTTGACGGCTACACTCTACTCAACCGGAGCAGTAAGGTGAAGCTCAACTTAGGGCACTTTCTGAAAGTGTTGAGAACTAGAGCGCAGTTGTTTGACACGCCACCACTGTCCATCCAGCACTATGGACGGCACTGCATACATCTGGCTCTAATTAGTCCTCGGTTGTGTTCAGACGAATGACCTCTGCCGGGAACACTCAGAATGAGGTGCTGAGTTATTGCAACATAGGAGCGATTCACTGCTTTCAAGGCTTCTTCGGAAGGATTCCGGAATCTTGCTGCCGGCAGGCCACCGGCTGTTCCGGGTGAACATCTCCTTGTAAATCCCCTGTGGTTTCTTGTAGACCCGTGAAATTTGGCCAGGTTATGCAGTTTGCATTGCTGCACAATTGCGCCTGTCTAGCTCTGACGCAGTGGCAAACATTCAGGCGTGACAGGCAAATAGGCGGGTCCCCGTAGGACTCTGCCAGCGGACTGGGTCTATCTGCTTCCCGTTCTTCTCACCTGAGTGTTACTGATTCCAGCTTTGACGGCTACACTCTACTCAACTAGCGAAGTAAGTTGAACCCCAACCCATGGCAATTTGTAAAAGTCTTGAGAACTAGAGCTCAGTTGTTTGGCACGCCACCACTGTCCATCCAGCACTATGGACGGAACTGCCTACATCTGGCTCTAATAAGTTCATTGTTGTGTTCAGCCGAATGACCTCTGCCTGGAACACTCAGAATGAGGTTCTGAGTTTTTGCAACATAGGAGCGTATTACTGCTTTCAAGGCTTCTTAGGAAGGATTCCGGAATGTTGCTGCCGCCAGTCCTCCGGCTGTTCCAGGTGAACATCTCCTTGTAAATCCCGCGTGGTTTCTTGTACACCCGTGAAATTTTTCCGGGTTATGCAGTTTGCATTGCTACACAATTGCGCCTTCCTAGCTCTGTCTCGATTGCAAACATTCAGGCGTGGCAGCCAGATTTACTGGTCCCCGTAGGACACTGCCAGCGGATTGCATATATCAACTTCCCGTTCTTCTCACCTCAGTGCTACTGATTCCGGCTTTCATGGCTACACTCTACTAAACCGGCAGTGTCCATCCAGCACTATGTACGGCACTGCCTACATCTGGCTCTAATTAGTCCACGGTTGTCGTCACCCGAATGACCTCTGCCGGGAACACTCAGAATGAGGTTCTGATTTATTGCCACATAGGAGCGTTTCACTGTTTTCAAGGCTTCACAGGAAGAATTCCGGAATCTTACTGGTGGCAAGCCTCAGGCTGTTCCGGGTGAACATCTCCTTGTAAATCCCCCGTGGTTTCTTGTACACCCGTCAAATTTGGACAGGTTATGCAGTTTGCATTACCGCACAATTGCGCCTGCGTAGCTCTGCCGCGGTTGCAAACATTCAAGTCTGGCAGCCAGATAGACTGGTCCCCGTAGGACACTGCCAGCGGACTGGGTATATCTGCATTCCGTTCTTGTCAACTTAGTGCTACTGATTCCAGCTTTGACGGCTACACTCTAGTCAACCGGAGCAGTAAGTTGAACCTCAACTTATGGCATTTTGTGAAAGTGTTGAGAACTAGAGCTCACTTGTTTGGCACGACAGCACTCTCCATCCAGCACTATGGACGGCACTGCCTACTTCTGGCTCTAATTCGTCCACGGTTGTGTTCAGCTGAATGACCTATGCCGGGAACACTCAGAATGAGGTTCTGAGTTATTGCAACATAGGAGCGTTTCACTGCTTTCACGACTTCTTAGGAAGAATTCCGGAATCTTGCTGCAGTAAGGCTTCCAGCTGTTCCGGGTGAACATCTCCTAGTAAATCCCCCTGGTTTCCTGTACACCCGTGAAATTTGGCCAGGTAATGCAGTTTGCATTGCTGCACAATTGCGCCTGCCTAGCTCTGCCGCGGTTGCAAACATTCAGGCTTGGCAGCCAGATAGTCTGGTCCCGTAGGACACTGTCAGCGGACTGGGTATATCTGATTCCCGTTTTTCTAACCTGAGTGCTACTGATTCCACCTTTGATGGCTACACTCTACTAAACCGGAGCAGTAAGTTGAACCTCAACTTATGGCACTCTGTTAAAGTTTGGAGAACTAGAGCTCAGTTGTTTGGCACACTACCACTGTCCATCCAGCACCATGGACGCCACTGACTACATCTGGCTCTAATTAGTCCACGGTTGTGTTCAGCCGAATGACCTCTGCCGGGAACACTGAGAATGAGGTGCTGAGTTATTGCAACATAGGAGTGTTTCACTTGTTCAAGGCTTCTTAGGAAGAATTCCGGAATCTTTCTGCCGGCAGGCCTCCGGCTCTTCCGGGTGAACATCTCCTTGTATTTCCTCCTGGTATTTTGTACACCCGTGAAATTTGGCCAGGTTATGCAGTTTGCATTGCTGCATAATTGCGACTGTCTAGCTCTTTCACGGTTGCAAACATTCAGGCGTATCAGCCAGTTAGGCTTTTCCCCGTAGGACACTGCCAGCGGACTGGGTATATCTGCTTCCCGTTCTTCTCACCTGAGTGCTACTGATTCCAGCTTTGACTGCTACACTCTACACAACCGGAGCAGTAAGTTGAACCTCAACTTATGGCACTTTTTGAAAGTGTTGAGAACTAGAGCTCAGTTGTTTGGCACGCCACAACAGTCCATCCAGCACTATGGACAGCAGAGCCTACATCTGGCTCTAATTAGTCCACGGTTGTGTTCAGCCGAATGACCTCTGCCGGGAACACTCAGAATGAAGTTCTGAGTTATTGCAACATAGGAGCGTTTCACTGCTTTCAAGGCTTCTTAGGAAGAATTCCAGAATGTTGCTGCCGGCAGGCCTCCGGCTGTTCCGGGTGAACATCTCCTTGTAAATCCCCCGTGGTTTCTTGTACACCCGTGAAATTTGGCCAGGTTATGCAGTTTGAATTGCTGCACAATTGTGACTGCCTTGCTCTGCCGCGGTTGCAAACATTCAGGCGTGGCAGCCAGATATGCTGGTCCCCGTAGGACCTGCCAGCGGACTGGGTATATCTGCTTCCCGTCCTTCTCACCTGAGTGCTACTAATTCCACCTTTGACGGCTACACTCTACTCAACCGGAGCAGTAAGTTGAACCTCAGCTTATGGCACTTTGTGAAAGTTTTGAGAACTAAAGCTCAGTTGTTTTCCAATCGCAAACACTGCCTATATCTGGCTCTAATTAGTCCATTGCCTACATGTGGCTCTAATTATTCCACTGCTTACATCTGGCTCTAATTAGTCCACGGATGAGTTCAGCCGAATGACCTCTGCTGGGAACACTCAGAATGAGGTTCTGAGTTATTGTAACATATGAGCGTTTCAGTGCTTTCAAGGCTTCTCGCGAAGGATTCTGGAATCTTGCTGTTGGTAGGCCTCCGGCTGTTCAGGGTGAACATCTCCTTGTAAATCCGCCGTTGTTTCTTGTACACCCGTGAAATTTGGCCAAGTTATGCAGTTTGCTTTGCTGCACAATTGCGCCTGCCTAGCCTTGCTGCGGTGGCAAACATTCAGGCATTCCAGCCAGATAGGCTGCTCCCCATAGGACACTGCCAGCGGACTGGGTGTATCTGCTTCCCGTTCTTCTCACCTGTGTGCTACTGATTCCAGCTTTGACGGCTATATTCTACTGAACCGCAGCAGTAAGTTGAACCTCAACTTAGGGCACTTTCTGAAACTGTTGAGAACTAGAACTAAGATGTTGGGCATGCGACCACTGTCCATCCAGCACTATGGATGGCACTGTCTACATCTGGCTCTAATTTGTCCACGGTTGTGTTCAGCCGAATGACCTCTGCCTGGAACACTCAGAATGAGGTTCTGAGTTATTGCAACATAGGAGCGTTTCACTGCTTTCACGGCTTCTTAGGATGAATTCCGGAATCTTGCTGCCAGCAGGCCTCCGGCTGTTCTGGGTGAACATATCCGTGTAAATCCCCAGTGGTTTATTTTACACCCGTGAATTTTTGCCAGGTTATGCAGTTTGCATTGCTGCACAATTTTGCCTGCCTAGCTCTGCCGCGGTTGCAAACATTCAGGCGTGGCAGCCAGATAGGCTGGTCCCCGTAGGACGCTGCCAGCGGACTGGGTATATCTGCTTCCCGTTCTTCTCACCTGAGTGCTACTGATTCCAGCTTTGACGGCTACACTCTACTCAACCGGAGCAGTAAGTTGAAACTCAACTTATGGCACTTTGTGAAAGTGTTGAGAACTAGAGCTCAGTTGTTTGGCACGCCACCACTGTCAATCCAGCACTGTGGATGGCACTGCCTACATCTGGCTCTATTAATCCACGGTTGTGTTCATCCCCATGACATCTGCCGGGAAAACTCAGAATGAGGTTCTGCGTTCCTGCAACATAGGATTGTTTCACTGCTTTCAAGGCTTCTTAGGAAGGATTCTGGAAGGTTGCTGCCGGCAGGCCTCCTGCTGTTCCGGGTGAACATCTCCTTGTAAATCCCACGTGGTTTCTTGTACACCAGTGAAATTTGGACAGGTTATGCAGTTTGCATTGCTGCACAAATGCGCCTGCCTAGCTCTGCCGGGGTTGTAAACATTCAGACGTGGCAGCCAGATAGGCTGGACCCAGTAGGACACGGCAAGCAGACCTGGTATATCTGCTTCCCATTCTTCTCACCTGAGTGGGACTGATTCCAGCTTTGAAGGCTAAACTCTACTCAACCGGCAGTGTCCATCCAGCACTATGGACGGCACTGCCTACATCGGGCTCTATTAATCCACGGTTTAGTTCAGCCGAATTACCTCTGCCGGGAACAATCAGAATGAGTTTCTGTGTTATTGCAACATAGGAGCGTTTCACTGCTTTCAAGGCTTCTTAGGAAGGATTCCGAAATGTTGCTGCCGGCAGGCCTCGGGCTGTTCCGGGTGAATATCTCCTTGGAAATCCCCCGTGGTTTCTTGTACACCCGTGAATTTTGGCCAGGTTATGCAGTTTGCATTGCTGCACAATTGTGCCTGCCTAGCTCTGCCGAGGTTGCAAACATTCAGTCGTGGCAGCCAGATAGGCTGGACCCAGTAGGACACTGCAAGCGGACTGGGTATATCTGCTTCCCGTTCTTCTCACCTGAGTGCTACTGATTCCTGCGTTGACGGCTACACTCTACTCAACCGTAGCAGTAAGTTGAACCTCAACTTATGGCACTTTGTGAAAGTGTTGAGAACTAGAGCTCAGTTGTTTGGCACGCCACCACTGTCCATCCAGTACTATGGACAGCACTGCCTACATCTGGCTCTAATTAGTCCACGGTTGTGTTCAGCCGAATGACCTCTGCCGGAAACACTAAGAATGACGTTCTGAGTTATTGCAACATAGGAGCGTTTCACTGCTTTCAAGGCTTCTCAGGATGGATTCTGGAATGTTGCTGCCGGCAGGCCTCCGGCTGTTCCGGGTAAACATGTCCTTGTAAATCCCCCGTGGTTTCTTGTACACCCCTGAAATTGGGGGAGGTTATTCAGTTTGCATTGCTACACAATTGCGCCTGCCTACCCCTGCCACGGTTGCAAACATTCAGGCGTGGCAGCCAGATAGGCTGGTCCCGGTAGGACACTGCCAGCGGACTGGGTATATCTGCTTCCCATTCTTCTCACCTGAGTGCTACTGATTCGAGGTTTGACGGCTACACTCTACTCAACCAGAGTAGTAGGTTGAACCTCAACTTATGGCACTTTGTGAAAGGGTTGAGAACTAGATCTCAGGTGTTTGGCACGCCACCACTGTCCATCCAGTACTATGGACGGCACTGCCTACATCTGGCTCTAATTAGTCCACGGTTGTGTTCAGCCGAATGAGGTCTGCCGGGAACACTGAGAATGAGGTTCTGATTTATTGCAACATAGGAGCCTTTCACTGCTTTCTAGGCTTCTCAGGAAAGATTCCGGAATCTTGCGGCCGGCAGGCCTCCGGATGTCCCGGGTGAACATCTCCTTGTAAGCCCCCCATGCTTTCTTGTACACCCGTGAAATTTGGCCAGCTTATGCAGTTTGCATTGCTGCACAATTGCGCCTGCCTAGCTCTGCCGCGGTTGCAAACATTCAGGCTTGGCAGCCAGATAGGCTGGACCCCGTAGGACACTGCCAGCAGACTGGGTATATCTGCTTCCCGTTCTCACCTGAGTGCTACTGATTCCAGCTTTGACGGCTACACTCTACTCACCCGGAGCAGTATGTTGAACCTCAACTTATTGCACTTTGTGAAAGTGTTGAGAACTAGAGCTCAGTTGTTTGGCACGCGACCACTTTCCATCCTGCACTATGCACGGAACTGCCTACATCTGGCTCTAATTTTTCCACGTTTATGTTCAGCAGAATGACCTCTTCCGGGAACACTCAGAATGAGGTTCTGAGTTATCGCAACATAGGAGCGTTTCACTGCTTTCACGGCTTCTTAGGAAGAATTCCGGAATGTTGCTGCCGGCAGGCCTCCGGCTGTTCCTGGTGAACAGATACTTGTAAATCCCCAGTGGTTTCTTGTACACCCATGAAATTTGGCCAGGTTATGCAGTTTGCATTGCTGCACAATTGCGCCTGCCTAGCTCTGCCGCGCTTGCAAACATTCAGGCTTGGCAGCCAGATAGGCTGGTCCCCGTAGGACACTGCCAGCGGACTGGGTCTATCTGCTTCCGGTTCTTCTCACCTGAGTGCTACTGATTCCAGCATTGTTGCCTACACTCTACTCAACCGGAGCAATAAGTTGAACCACAACTTATGGCACTTTGTGATAGTGTTGAGAACTAGAGCTCAGTTGTTTGTCATGCCACTACTGTCCATCCAGCCCTATGGACGGCACTGCCTACATCTGGCTCTAAGTAGTCCATGGTTGTGTTCAGCCGAATGACCTCTTCCAGGAACACTCAAAATGAGATTCTCAGTTATTGCAAAATAGGAGCGTTTCACTGCTTTCAAGGCTTCACAGGAAGAATTCCGGAATCTTGCTGTCTGCAGGCCTCCGGCTGTTCCGGGTGAACATCTCCTTGTAAATCCCCCGTGGTTTCTTGTACACTCGTGAAATTTGGCCAGGTTATGCAGTTTGCACGGCTGCACAATTGCGCCAGCCTAGCTCTGCCACGGTTGCAAACATTCAGGCGTGGCAGCCAGATAGGCTGGTTCCTGTAGTGCACTGCCAGCGGAATGGGTCTATGTGCTTCCCGTTGTTCTGAACTGAGTGCTACTGATTCCAGCTTTGACGGCTACAATCTACTCAACCGGAGCAGTAAGTTGAACCTCAACTTATGGCACTTTGTGAAAGTGTTGAGAACTAGAGCTCAGTTGTTTGGCACGACACAACAGTCCATCCAGCACTATGGACAGCAGAGCCTACATCTGGCTCTAATTAGTCCACGGTTGTGTTCAGCCGAATGACCTCTGCTGGGAACACTCAGAATGAAGTTCTGAGTTATTGCAACATAGGAGCGTTTCACTGCTTTCAAGGCTTCTTAGGAAGAATTCCGGAATGTTGCTGCCGGCAGGCCTCCGGCTGTTCCGGGTGAACATCTCCTTGTAAATCCCCCGTGGTTTCTTGTACACCCGTGAAATTTGGCCAGGTTATGCAGTTTGCATTGCTGCTCAATTGCGCCTGACTAGCTCTGCCGCGATTGCAAATATTCAGGTGCGGCAGCCAGGTAGGCTGGTCCCCGTAGGACACTGCCAGCGGACTGGGTATATCTGCTTCCCGTTCTTCTCACCTGAGTGCTACTGATTCCAGCTTTGACGGCTACACTCTACTCAACCGAAGCAGTAATTTGAACCTCAACTTATGGCTCTTTCTGAAAGTGTTGAGAACTAGAGCTCAGTTGTTTGGCACGCCACCACTGTCCTTCCACACTGTGGACAGCACTGCTTACATCTGGCACTAATTATTCCACGGTTGTGTTCAGCCAAATGACCTCTGTGGGGAACACTGAGAATGAGGTTCTGAGTTATTGCAAAATAGGAGCACTTCACTGCTTCCAAGGCTTCTTAGGAAGAATTCCGGAATGTTTCGGCCGAAATGCCTGGGGTTGTTCCGGGTGAACATCCCCTTGTAAATCGCCCGTGGTTTCTTGTATACCCGTGAAATTTGGCCAGGTTATGCAGTTTGCATTGCTGCACAATTGCTCTTGCCTAGATCTTCCGCGTTTGCAATCATTCAGGCGTGGCAGCCAGATAGGCTGGTCCCCGTAGGACACTGCCAGCGGACTGGGTATATCTGCTTCCCGTTCTTCTCACCTGAGTGCTATTGATTCCAGCTTTGTCGGCTACACTCTTCTCAACCTGAGCAGTAAATTGAACCGCAACTTATGTTACGTTGTGAAAGTGTGGAGAACTACAGCTCAGTTGTTTGGCATGCCACCACAGTCCATCCAGCACTATGGACGACACTGCCTACATCTGGCTCTAATTAGTCCACGGTTGTGTTCAGCCGAATGACCTCTGCCGGGAACACTCAGAATGAGGTTCTGAGTGATTGCAACATAGGAGCGTTTCACTGCTTTCAAGGCTTCTTAGGAAGGATGCCGGAATCTTGCTGCCGGTAAGCCTCCGCAATTCCGGGTGAACAACTCCTTGTAAATCCCCCGTGGTTTCTTGTACACCCGTGAAATTTGGCCAGGTTATGCAGTTTGCCTTGCTGCACAATTGCGCCTTATTAGCTCTGTCGCGGTTGCAAATATTCAGGTGAGGCAGCCAGGTAGGCTGGTCCCAGTAGGACACTGCCAGCGGACTGGGTATATCTGCTTCCCGTTCTTCTCACCTGAGTGCTACTGATTCCAGCTTTGTCGGATACACTCTACTCAACCGGAGCCGTAAGTTGAACCTCAACTTATGGCACTTTGTATAAGTGATGAGAACTAGAGCTCAGTTGTTTAGCACGCCACCACAGTCCATCCAGCACTATGGAAGGCACTGCCTACATCTGGCTCTAATTAGTCCACGGTTGTGTTCAGCCGAATGACCTCAGCCGGGAACACTCAGAATGAGGTTCTAAGTTATTGCAACATAGGAGCGTTTCAATGCTTTCAAGGCTTCGTAGGAAGAATTCCGGAATGTTCCTGCCGGCAGGCCTCGGGCAGTTCCGGGTGTACATGTCCTCGTAAATGCCCCGTGGTTTCTTGTACACCCGTGAAATTTGGCCAGGTTATGCAGTTTGCATTGCTGCACAATTGCGCCTGCCTAGCTCTGCCGCGGTTGCATATATTCAGGTGTGGCAGCCAGGTAGGCTGGTCCCCGTAGGACAATGCCAGCGGACTGGGTATATCTGCTTCCCGTTCTTCTCACCTGAGTGCTACTGATTCAAGCTTTGAAGGCTACACTCTACTCAACCGGAGCAATAAGATGAAACTCAACTTATGGCACTTTGTGAAAGTGTTGAGAACTAGAGCTCAGTTGTTTGGCACGCCACCACTGTCCATCCAGCACTATGGACGGCACTGCCTGCATCTGGCAATAATTAGTCCACGGTTGTGTTCAGCCGAATGACCTCTGCCGGGAACACTCAGAATGAGGTTCTGAGTTATTGCAACATAGGAGCGTTTCATTGTTTCAAGGCTTCTTAGGAAGAATTCCGGAATATTGTTGCTGGCAGGCCTCTTGCTGTTCCGGGTGAACATCTCCTTGTAAATCCCCCGTGGTTTCTTGTACACCCGTGAAATTTGGCCAGGTTATGCAGTTTGCATTGCTGCACAATTGTGGCTGCCTAACTCTGCCGGGGTTGCAAACATTCAGGCGTGGCAGCGAGATAGGCTGTTCCCCGTAGGACACTGCCAGAGGACTGGGTATATCTGCTTCCCGTTCTTCTCACCTGAGTGCTACTGATTCCACATTTGACGGCTACACTCTCCTCAACCGGAGCAGTAAGTTGAACCTCACCTTATGGCAATTTGTGAAAGTGTTGGGAACTAGAACTCAGTTGTTTGGCTCGCCACCACTGTCCATCGAGCAATATGGACAGCACTGCTTACATCTGGCTCTAATTAGTCCACGGTTGTGTTCAGCCGAATGACCTCTGCCGGGAACACTCAGAATGAGGTTCTGAGTTATTGCAACATAGCAGCGTTTCACTGCTTTCAAAGGCTTCTTAGAAAGAATTCCGGAATCTTGCTGCCGGCAGGCCTCCAGCTGTTCCGGGTGAACATCTCCTTGTAAATCCCCCGTGGTTTCTTGTACACCCGTGAAGTTTGGCCAGGTTATGCAGTATGCATTGCTGCACAATTGAGCCTGCCTAGCGCTTCCGCGGTTGCAAACATTCAGGCGTGGCAGCCATAGAGGCTGGTCCCCGTAGGACACTGCCAGCAGACTGGGTATATCTGCTTCCCGTTCTTCTCACCTGAGTGCTACTGATTCCAGCTTTGAGGGCTACACTCTACTCAACCCTAGCAGTAAGTTTAACCTCAACTAAGGACACTTTGTAAAAGTGTTGAGAACTAGAGCTCAGTTGTTTGGCTCGCCACCACTGTCCATCCAGCACTATGGAAGGCACTGCCTACATCTGGCTCTAATTATTCCACGGTTGTGTTCAGCCGAATGACCTCTGTGGGTAACACTCAAAATGAGGTTCTGAGTTATTGCAACATAGGAGCGTTTCACTGTTTCAAGGCTTCTTAGGAAGAATTCCGGAATGTTGCTGCCGGCAGTATTCCGGCTATTCCGGGGAACATCCCCTTGTAAATGCCCGGTGGTTTCTTGTACACCCGTGAAATTTCGGCAGGTTATGCAGTTTGCATTGCTGCACAATTGCGCCTGCCTAGCTCTGCCACGGTTGCAAACATTCAGGCGTGGCAGCCAGATAGGCTGTTCCCTGTAGACACTGCGAGGGGACTGGGTATATCTGCTTCCCGTTCTTCTCACCTGAGTGCTACTGATTCCAGCTTTGACGGCTACACTCTACTCAATCGGAGCAGTAAATTGAACCTCAACTTATGGTACGTTGTGAAATTGTGGAGAACTAGAGCTCAGTTGTTTGGCATGCCACCACAGTCCATCCAGCACTATGGACGGCACTGCATACATCTGGCTCTAATTAGGCCACAGTTGTGTTCAAGCGAATGACCTTTGCCGGGAACCCTCAGAATGAGGTTCTGAGATATTGCAATATAGGAGCGTTTCACTGCTTTCAAGGCTTCTTAGGAAGAATTCCGGAATCTTGCTGCCGGCAAGCCTCCGGATATTCCGGGTGAACACCTCCTTGTAAATCCCCCATGATTTCTTGTACACCCGTGGAATTGGGCCAGGTTATGCAGTTTGCATTGCTGCACAAATGTGCCTGCCTAGCTCTGCCAAGGTTGCAAACATTCAGGCGTGGCATCCAGATAGACTGGTCCCCATAGGACACTGCCAGAGGACTGGGTATATCTGCTTCCCGTTCTTCTCACCTGAGTGCTACTGATTCCAGGTTTTACGGCTACACTCTACTCAAACGAAGCAGTAAGTTGAACCTCACCTTATGGCAATTTGTGAAAGTGTTGAGAACTAGAGCTCAGTTGTTTGGCTCGCCACCACTGTTCTTTGAGCACTATTTACCGCACTGCCTACATCTGGCTCTAATTAGTGCACGATTGTGTTCAGCCGAATGACCTCTGCCAGGAACACTCAGAATGAGGTTCTGAGTTTTTGCAACATAGGAGCGTTTCACTGCTTTCAAGGCTCCTTAGGAAGATTTTTGGAATGTTGCTCCCGGCAGGCCTCCGGCTGTTCCGGGTGAATATCTCCTTGTAAATCCCCCGTGGTTTCTTGTACTCCCGTGAAATTTGGCCAGGTTATGCAGTTTGCATTGCTGCACAATTGCGCTTGCCTAAATCTGCCGCGTTTGCAATCATTCAGGCGTGGCAGCCATATAGGCTGGTCCCCGTAGAACACTGCCAGCGGACTGGGTATATCTGATTCCCGTTCTTCTAACCTGAGTGCTACTGATTCCAGCTTTGATGACTACACTCTACTAAACCGGAGCAGTAAGTTGAACCTCAACTTATGGCACTTTGTGAAAGTGTTGAGAACTAGAGCTCAGTTGTTTGGCAGGCTACCACTGTCCGTCCAGCACCATCGACGCCCCTGCCTTCATCTGGCTCTATTAATCCAGGGTTGAGTTCAGCCGAATGACATCTGCCGGGAACACACAGAATGAGGTTCTGAGTTATGACAACATAGGAGCGTTTCACTGCTATCGAAGCTTCTTAGGAAGGATTCTGGAATCTTGCTGCCAGGGGGCCTCAGTCTGTTCCGGGTGAACATCTCCTTGTAAATCCCCCGTGGTTTCTTGTACTCCCGTGAAATTTGGCCAGGTTATGCAGTTTGCATTGCTGCACAATTGCGCCTGCCTAGCTCTGCCTCGGATGCAAACATTCAGGTTGGCAGCCAGATAGGCTGGTCCCCGCAGGACACTGCCAGAGGACTCGGTCTATCTGCTTCCCGTTCTTCTCACCAGAGTGCTACTGATTCCAGCTTTGACGACTACACTCTACTCAACCGGAGCAGTAAGTTGAACCTCAACTTATGGCACTTTGTGAAAGTGTTGAGAACTAGAGCTCAGTTGTTTGGCACGCCACCACTGTAAATCCAGCACTATGGACGGCACTGCCTACATCTGGCTCTAGTTAGTCCACGGTTGTGTTCAGCCGAATAACCTCTGCCGGGAACACTAAGAATGGGGTTCTGAGTTATTGCAACATAGGAGCGTTTCACTGCTTTCAAGGCTTCTAATGAAGAATTCCGGAACCTTGCTACCGGCAGGCCTCCGGCTGTTCCAGGTGAACATCTCCTTGTAAATCCCCAGTGGTTTCTTGTACACCCGTGAAATTTGGCCAGGTTATGCAGTTTGCATTACCGCACAATTGTGCCTGCATAGCTCTGCCGCGGTTGCAAACATTCAGGTCTGGCAGCCAGATAGTCTGGTCCCCGTAGGACACTGCCAGCGGACTGGGTATATCTGCATTCCGTTCTTCTCAACTGAGTGCTACTGATTCCAGCTTTGATGGCTACACTCTAGTCAACCGGAGCAGTAAGTTGAACCTCAACTTATGGCACTTTGTGAAAGTGTTGAGAACTAGAGCTCAGTTGTTTGGCACGCCACCACTGTCCACCCAGCACTATGGACGGCACTGCCTACATCTGGCTCCAATTAGTCCACGGTTGTATTCAGCCGAATGACGTCTGCTGGGAACACTCAGAATGAGGTTCTGAGTTATTGGTACATAGGAGCGCTTCACTGCTTTCAAGGCTCCTTCGTAAGGATTCCCGAATCTTGCTGCCGGCAGGACTCCGGCTGTTCCGGATGAACATCTCCTTGTAAATCCCCCAAGCTTTTTGTACACCCGTGAAATTTGGCCAGGTTATGCAGTTTGCATTGCTGCTCAATTCTGCCTCCCTAGCTCTGCCTCGGTTGCAAACATTCAGGCGTTGCAGCCAGATAGGCCGGTCCCCGTAGGACACTGCCAGCGGACTGTGTATATCTGCTTTCAGTTCTTCTCTCCTGAGTGCTACTGATTCCAGCTTCGACGGCTACACTCTACTCAACCGCAGCAGTAGGTTGAACCTCAACATATTGCACTTTGTGAGAGTGTTTAGAACTTGAGCTCAGTTGTTTCGCACGCCACCACTGTCCATCCAGCACTATGGACGGCACTGCCTACATCTGGCTCTAATTAGTCCACGGTTGTGTTCAGCTGAATGACCTCTGCCGGGAACACTCAGAATGAGCTTCTGAGTTATTGCAACATAGGAGCGTTTCACTGTTTTCAAGGCTTCACAGGAAGAATTCCGGAATCTTGCTGCCGGCAGGCCTCCGGCTGTTCCGGGTGAACATCTCCTTGTAAATCCCCGGTGGTTTCTTGTACACCCGTGAAATTTGGCCAGGTTATGGAGTTTGTATTGCTGCACAATTGTGCCTGCCTAACTCTGCCGCGGTTCCAAACATTCAGGCGTGGCAGCCAAATAGGCTGGTCCCCGTAAGACACTTGCAGCGGACTGGGTATATCTGCTTCCCGTTCTTCTGACCTGAGTGCTACTGATTCCAGCTTTGAGGGCTACACTCTACTAAACTGGAGCAGTAATTTGAACCTCAACTTATGGCCCTTTGTGAAAGTGTTGAGAACTAGAGCTCAGTTTTTGGCACGCCACCACTGTTCATCCAGCACTATGGACGGAACTGTCTACATCTGGCTCTAATTAGTCCCCGGTTGTGTTCAGCCGAATGACCTCTGCCGGGAACACTCAGAATGATGTTCTGAGTTATTGCAACATAGGAGTGTTTCACTGGTTTCAAGGCTTCACAGGAAAAATTCCGAAATCTTGCTTCCGGCAGGCCTCCTGCTGTTCCGGGTGAACATCTCCTTGAAAATCCCCCGTGGTTTCTTGGTCACCCCTGAAATTTGGCCAGGTTATACGGTTTGAATTGCTGCACAATTGTACCTGCCTACCCCTGCCGCGGTTGCAAACATTCAGGCGAGGCAGCCAGATATGCTGCTCCCTGTAGGACACTGCCAGCGGACTGGGTCAACCTGCTTCCCGTTCTCACCTGAGTGTTACTGATTCCAGCTTTGACGGCTACACACTACTCAACGGGAGCAGTAAGTTGAACCTCAACTTATGGCACTTTGTGAAAATGTTGAGAATTAGATCTCAGTTGTTTGGCACGCCACCACTGTCCATCTGGCACTATGGATGGCAATGCCTACATCTGGCTCTAATTAGTCCACTGTTGTGTTCAGCCGAATGACCTCTGCTGGGAACACTCAGAATGAGGTTCTGAGTTATTGCAACATAGGAGCGATTCACTGCTTTCAAGGCTTCTTCGGAAGGATTCCGGAATATTGCTGCCACCAGACCTCCGGCTCTTCCAGATGAAGATCTCCTTGTGAATCCCCCGTGGTTTCTTGGACACCCGTGAAATTTGGCCAGGTAATGCAGTTTGCATTGCTGCACAATTGCGCCTGCCTAGCTCTGCCGCGGTTGCAAACATTCAGGCGTGGCAGCCAGATAGGCTGGTCCCCGTAGGACACTGCCAGCGGACTGGGTATATCTGCTTCCCATTCTTCTCACCTGAGTGCTACTGATTCCACCTTTGAAGGCTACACTCTACTCAACCGGAGCAGTAAGTTGAACCTCAACTTATGGCACTTTGTGAAAATTTGGAGAAATAAAGCTCAGTTGTTTTCCAATCGAAAACACTGCCTATATCTGCCTCTAATTAGTCCATTGCCTACATGTGGCTCAAATTAGTCCACTGCCTACATCTGGCTCTAATTAGTCCATGGTTGTGGTCAGCCGAATGACCTCTGCCGGGAACACTCAGAATGAGGTTCTGAGTTATTGCAACATAGGAGCGTTTCACTGTTTTTAAGGCTTCTTAGGAAGAATTCCGGAATCTTACTGCCGGTAGGCCTCCGGCTATTGCGGGTGAACAAATCCTTGTAAATCCCCCAAATTTTCTTGTACATCCGTGAAATTTGGCCAGGTTATGCAGTTTGCATTGCTGCACTGTTGCGCCTGTGTAGCTCTGCCGCGGTTGCAAACGTTCAGGCGTGGCAGCCAGATTGGCTGGTCCCCGTAGGACACTGCCAGCATGCTGGGAATATCTGCTTCCCGTTCTTCTCACCTGAGTGCTCCTGATTCCAGCTTTGATGGCTACACTCTACTCAACCGGAGCAGTAAGTTTAACCTCAACTTATGGCACTTTGTGAAAGTGTTGAGAACTAGAGCTCAGTTGTTTGGCACGCCACAACTGTCCATCCAGCAGTATGGACGGAGCTGCATAAAGCTGGCTCTAATTAGTCCACGGTTGTGTTCAGCCGAATGACCTCTGCAGGGAACACTCAGGATGAGGTTCTCAGTTATTGCAACATAGGTGCGTTTCACTGCTTTCAAGGCTTCTTAGGAAGAATTCCGGAATCTTACTGCCGGTAGTCCTCCGGCTATTGCGGGTGAACATCTCCTTGTAAATCCCCCGAAGTTTCTTGTACACCCGTGAAATTTGGCCAGGTTATGCAGTTTGCTTTGCTACACAATTGCGCCTGCCTAGCTCTGCTGCGGTTGCAAAAATTCAGTCGTGGCAGCCAGATAGGCTAGACCACTGAAGACACTGCCAGCGGACTGGGTATATCTGCTTCCGGTTCTTCTCACTTGAGTGCTACTGATTCCAGCTTGGACGACTACACTCTACCCAATTGGAGCAGTAAGTTGAACCTCAACTTATGGTACTTTGTGAAAGTGTGGAGAACTAGAGCTCAGTTGTTTGGCATGCCACCACAGTCCATCCAGCACTATGGACGGCACTGCCTACATCTGGCTCTAATTAGTCCACAGTTGTGTTCAGCCGAATGACCTCTGCCGGGAACACTCAGAATGAGATTCTGAGTAATTGCAAATAGGAGCGTTTCACTGCTTTCAAGCCTTCTTAGGAAAAATTTCGGAATATTGCTCCCGGCAGTCCTCCGGCAATTCTGGGTGAAGATCTCCTTGTAAATCCCCCGTGGTTTCTTGTACGCCCGTGAAATTTGGCCAGGTTATGCAATTTGCATTGCTGCACAATTGCGCCTGCCTAGCTCTGCCACGTTTGCAATCATTCAGGCGTGGCAACCAGAAAGGCTGGTCCCCTTAGGACACTGCCAGCGGACTGGGTTTATCTGCTTCCCGTTCTTCGCACCTGAATGCTACTGATTCCAGCTTTGTCGTCTACACTCTACTCAACCGGAGCCGTAAGTTGAACCTCAACTTTGTATAAGTGTTGAGAACAAGAGCTCAGTTGTTTGGCACGCCACCACAGTCCATCCAGCACTGTGGAAGGCAATGACTACATCTTACTCTAATTCGTCCACGGTTGTGTTCAGCCGAATGACCTCTGCCGGGAACACTCAGAATGAGGTTCTAAGTTATTGCAACATAGGAGCGTTTCACTGCTTTCAAGGCTTCTTGGGAAGAATCCGGAATGTTGCTGCCGGCAGGCCTCCGGCTGTTCCGGGTGAACATCTCCTTGTAAATCCCCCGTGGTTTCTTGTACACCCTTGAAATTTGGCCAGGTTATGCAGTTTGCATTGCTGCGCAATTGTGACTGCCTTGCTCTGCCGCGGTTGCAAACATTCAGGCGTGGCAACCAGATAGGCTGGTCCCCGTAGGACAATGCCAGCAGACTGGGTATATCTGCTTCCCGTTCTTCTCACCTGAGTGCTATTGATTCCAGCTTTGTAGGCTACACTCTTCTCAACCGGAGCAGTAACTTGAACCTCAACTTATGGTACGTTGTGAAAGTGTGGAGAACTAGAGCTCAGTTGTTTGGCATGCCTCCACAGTCCATCCATCACTATGGACGGCACTGCCTACATCTGGCTCTAATTAGTCCACAGTTGTGTTCAGCCGAATGACCTCTGCCGGGAACACTCAGAATGAGGTGCTGAGATATTGCAACATAGGAGCATTTCACTGCTTTCAAGGCTTCACAGGAAGACTTCCTAAATCTTGCTGCTGGCGGGCCTCCGGGTGTTCCGGATGAACATCTCCTTTTAAATCCCCCGTGGTTTCTTGTACACCCATGGAATTTAGCCAGGTTATGTAGTTTGCATTGCTGCACTATTGCGCCTGCCTAGCTCTGCCGCGGTTACAAACATTCAAGCGTGGCAGCCAGATAGGCTGGTCCCCTTAGGACACTGCGAGCGGACTGTATATATGTACTTCCCGTTCTTCTAACCTGAGTGCTACTGATTCCAGCTTTGACGGCTAGACTCTACTCAATCGGAGCAGTAAGTTGAACCTCAACTTATGGCTCTTTGTGAAAGTGTTGAGAAGTAGAGCTCAGTTGTTTGGCCGCCACCACTGTCCTTCAAGCGCTGTGGACAGCACTGCTTACATCTGGCTCTAATTAGTCCACGGTTGTGTTCAGCCAAATGAGCTCTGTGGGGAAAACTGAGAATGAGGTTCTGAGTTATTACAAAATAGGAGCACTTCACTGCTTCCAAGGCTTCTTAGGAAGAATTCCGGAATGTTTCGGCCGACATGCCTCCGGCTGTTCCGGCTGAACATCCCCTTGCAAGTCCCCCGTGTTTTCTTGTACACCCGTGAAATTTGGCCAGGTTATGCAGTTTGCATTGCTGCACAATTGCGCCTGCCTAGCTCTGCCGCGGTTGCAAACATTCAGGCGTAGCAGCCAGATAGGCTGGTCCCCATAGGACGCTGCCAGTAGACTCGGTCTATTGGCTTCACGTTCTTCTCACATGAGTGCTACTGCTTCCAGCTTTGAGGACTACACTCTCCTCAACCGGAGCAGTAAGTTGAAACTCAACTTATGGCACTTTGTGAAAGTGTTGAGAACTAGAGCTCCGTTGTTTGGCACGCCAACACTGTCCATCCAGCACTATAGACGGCACTACCTACATCTGGCTCTAATTAGTCCACTGTTGTGTTCAACCGAATGACCTCTGCTGGGAACACTCAGAATGAGGTTCTGAGTTATTGCAACATAGGAGCGATTCACTGCTTTCAAGGCTTCTTCGGAAGGATTCCGGAATATTGCTTCCGGCAGGCCACAGGCTGTTCCGGGTGAACATCTCCTTGTAAATCCCACGTGGTTTCTTGTACACCCGTGAAATTTGGCCAGGTTATGCAGTTTGCATGGCTGCACTATTGCGCCTGCCTAGCTCTGCCGCAGTGGCAAACATTCAGGCGTGACAGGCAAATAGGGGGGTCCCCGTAGGACTCTGCCAGCGGACTGGGTCTATCTGCTTCCCATTCTTCTCACCTGAGTGCTACTGATTCCAGCTTTGACGGCTACACTCTACTCAACCAGAAAAGTAAGTTGAACCTCAACCTATGGCAATTTGTAAAAGTTTTGAGAACTAGAGCTCAGTTGTTTGGCACGCCACCACTGTCCATCCAGCACTATGGACGGTACTGCCTACATCTGGCTCTAATAAGTTCACGGTTGTGTTCAGCCGAATGACTTCTGCCGGGAACACTCAGAATGAGGTTCTGAGTTATTGCAACATAGGAGCGTATTACTGCTTCCAAGGCTTCTTAGGAAGGATTCCGGAATGTTGATGCCGCCAGTCCTCTGGCTGTTCCAGGGGAACATCTCCTTGTAAATCCCGCGTGGTTTCTTGTACACCCGTGAAATTTTTCCAGGTTATGCAGTTTGCATTGCTGCACAATTGCGCCTGCCTAGCTCTGCCGCGGTTGCAAACATTCAGGCGTGGCAGCCAGATTTACGGGTCCCCTTAGGACACTGCCAGCGGATTGCTTATATCAGCTTCCCGTTCTTCTCACCTCAGTGCTACTGATTCCAGCTTTGATGGCTACACTCTACTAAACTGGCAGTGTCCATCCAGCACTATGTACGGCACTGCCTACATCTGGCTCTAATTAGTCCACAGTTGTCGACAGCCAAATGACCTCTGCCGGGAACACTCAGAATGAGGTTCTGAGTTATTGCCACATAGGAGCGTTTCACTTTTTTCAAGGCTTCACAGGAAGAATTCCGGAATCTTACTGGTGGCAAGCCTCTGGCTGTTCCGGGTGAACATCTCCTTGTAAATCCCCCGTGGTTTCTTGTACAGCCGTGAAATTTGGCCAGGTTATACAGTTTGCATTGCTGCAAAATGGCGCCTGCCTAGCTCTGCCGCGTTTGCAAACATTCAGGCTTGGCAGCCTGATAGGCTGGTCCCGTAGGACACTGTCAGAGGACTGGCTATATCTGACTCCCGTTTTTCTAACCTGAGTGCTACTGATTCCAGCTTTGATGGCTACACTCTACTAAATCGGAGCAGTAAGTTGAACCTCAACTTATGGCACTTTGTGAAAGTGTTGAGAACTAGAGCTCAGTTGTTTGGCACGCTACCACTGCCATCCAGCACCATGGACGCCCCTGCCTTCATCTGGCTCTATTAATCCACGGTTGAGTTCAGCCGAATGACCTCTGCGGGGAACACTGAGAATGAGGTTCTGAGTTATTGCAAAATAGGAGCACTTCACTGCTTCCAAGGCTTCTTAGGAAGAATTCCGGAATGTTTTGGCCGACAGGCCTCCGGCTGTTCTGGGTGAACATCTCCTTGTAAATCCCCCGTGGTTTCTTGTACACCCGTGAAATTTGGCCAGGTTATGCAGTTTGCATTGCTGCACAATTGCGCTTGCCTAAATCTGCCGCGTTTGCAATCATTCAGGCGTGGCAGCCATATAGGCTGGTCCCAGTAGGACACTGCCAGCGGACTGGGTATATCTGCTTCCCGTTCTTCTCACATGAGTGCTATTGATTCCAGCTGAGTTGGCTACACTCTTCTCAACCGGAGCAGTAACTTGAACCTCAACTTATGGTAGATTATGAAAGTGTGGAGAACTAGAGCTCAGTTGTTTCTCACGCCACCACTGTCCTTACAGCACCATGGACGGCACTGCCTACATCTGGCAATAATTAGTCCACGGTTGTGATCAGCCGAATGACCTCTGCCGGGAACAATCAGAATGAGGTTCTGAGTTGTTGCAACATAGGAGCGCTTCACTGCTTTCAAGGCTTCTTAGGAAGGATTCCGGAATGTTGCTGCCGGCAGGCCTCCGGCTGTTCTGGGTGAATTCTCCTTGTAAATCCCCCGAGGTTTATTTTACACCCGTGAATTTTTGCCAGGTTATGCAGTTTGCATTGCTGCACATTTGTGCCTGCCCATCTCTGCCGCGGTTGCAAACATTCAGGCGTGGCAGCCAGATAGGCTGGTCCCCGTAGGACACTGCCAGCGAACTGGGTACATGTGCTTCCCGTTCTTCTCACATGAGTGCTACTGATTCCAGCTTTGACGGCTACACTCTACTAAACCGGAGCAGTAAGTTGAAACTCAACTTATGGCACTTTGTGAAAGTGTTGAGAACTAGAGCTCAGTTGTTTGGCACGCCACCACTGTCAATCCAGCACTGTGGACGGCACTGCCTACATCTGGCTCTATTAATCGACGGTTGTGTTCAGCCGCATGAATTCTGCCGGGAAAAGTCAGAATGAGGTTCTGCGTTCCTGCAACATAGGAGCGTTTCACTGCTTTCAAGGCTTCTTAGGAAGGATTCTGGAAGGTTGCTGCCGGCAGGCCTCCTGCTGTTCTGGGTGAACATCTCCTTGTAAATCCCCCTTGGTTTATTGTACACCCGTGAAATTTGGACAGGTTATGCAGTTTGCATTGCTGCACAAATGCGCGTGCCTAGCTCTGCAGCGGTTGCAAACATTCAGACATGGCAGCCAGATAGGCTGGTCCACCTAGGACCCTGCCAGCAGACCTGGTATATCTGCTTCCCGTTCTTCTCACCTGAGTGCTACTGATTCCAGCTTTGAAGGCTAAACTCTACTCAACCGGCAGTGTCCATCCAGCATTATGGACGACACTGCCTACATCGGGTTCTATTAATCCACGATTGAGTTCAGGCGAATGACCTCTGCCGGGAACACTCAGAATGAGGTTCTGTGTTATTGCAACATAGGAGCATTTCACTGCTTTCAAGGCTTCTTAGGAAGGATTCCGAAATGTTGCTGCCGGCAGGCCTCCCGCTGTTCCGGGTGAACAGCTCCTTGTAAATCCCCCGTGGTTTCTTGTACACCCGTGAATTTTGGCCAGGTTAAGCAGTTTGCATTGCTGCACAATTGTGCCTGCCTAGCTCTGCGAGGTTGCAAACATTCAGTCGTGGCAGCCAGATAGGGTGGAACCAGTAGGACACTGCAAGCGGACTGGGTATATCTGCTTCCCATTCTTCTCACCTGCGTGCTCTTGATTCCTGCTTTGACGGCTACACTCTACTCAACCGCAGCAGTAAGTTGAACCTCAACTTATGGCACTTTTTGAAAGTGTTGTGAACTAGAGCTCAGTTGTTTGGCATGCCACCACTGTCCATCCAGCACTAAGGACAGCACTGCCTACATCTGGCTCTAATTAGTCCACGGTTGGGTTCAGCCGAATGACCTCCGCCGGGAACACTCAGAATGAGGTTCTGAGTTATTGCAGCATAGGAGCGTTTCACTGCTTTCAAGACTTCGCATGATGGATTCTGGAATGTTGCTGCGGGCAGGCCTCCGGCTGTTCCGGGTGAACATCTCCTTGTAAATCCCCCGTGGTTTCTTGTACACCCGTGAAATTTGGCCAGGTTATGCAGTTTGCATTGCTGCACAATTGCGCCGGCCTAGCTCTGCCACGGTGGCAAACATTCAGGCGTGGCAGCCAGATAGGCTGATCCCGGTAGGACACTGCCAGCTAACTGGGTGTATCTGCTTCCGGTTCTTCAAACCTGAGCGATACTGATTCCAGCTTTGACTGCTACACTCTACTCAACCAGAGCAGTAAGTTGAACCTCAACTTATAGAACTTTGTGAAAGTGTTGAGAACTAGAGCTCAGTTGTTTTGCATGCCACCACTGTCCATCCAGCACTATGGACGGCACTGCCTCCATCTGGTTCTAATTAGTCCATGGTTGTGTTCAGCTGAATGACCTCTGCCAGGAACACTCAGAATGAGGTTCTGAGTTATTGCAACATAGGAGAGTTTCACTGCTTTCAAGACTTCTCAGGAAGGATTTCGCAATGTTGCTGCGGGCAGGCCTCTGGCTGTTCCGGGAGAACATCTCCTTGTAAATCTCCCGTGGTTTCTTGTACATCCGTGAAATTTGGCCAGGTTATTGCATTGTTGCACAATTGCGCCTGCCTAGCTCTGCCGGGGTTGCAAACATTCAGGCGTAGCAGCCAGATAGGCTGGTCCCAGTAGGACACTGCCAGCGAACTGGGTATATCTCCTTCCCGATCTTCTCACCTGAGATCTACTGATTCCAACTTTGACGGCTACATTCTACTCATCCGGAGCAGTAAGTTGAACCACAACTTATGGCACTTTGTGAAAGTGTTGAGAACTAGAGCGCAGTTGTTTGGCACGCCACCACTGTCCATCCAGCATTATGGACAGCACTGCCAACATCTGGCTCTAATTAGTCCACGGTTGTGTTCACCGAATGACCACTGCCCGGAACACTCAGAAAGAGGTTCTGAGTTATTGCAACATAGGAGAGTTTCACTGCTTTCAAGGCTTCTCTGGAAGGATTCCGGAATGTAGCTGCCGGCAGGCTTCAGCCTGTTCCATGTGAACATCTCCTTGTAAATCCCCTGTGATTTCTTGTACACCCGTGGAATTTAGCCAGGTTATGCAGTATGTATTGCTGCACTATTGGGCCTGCATAGCTCTGCCGGGGTTGCAAACATTCAGGCGTGGCAGCCAGATAGGCTGGTCCCCGTAGGACACTGAAAGCGGACTGTATATATGTACTTCCCGTTCTTCTCACCTGAGTGCTACTGATTGCACCTTTGACGGCTACACTCTACTCAACCGGAGCAGTAAGTTGAACCTCAACTTATGGCGCTTTGTGAAAGTGTTGAAAACTATAGCTCAGTTGTTTGGCACGCCACCACTGTCCATCCAGCACTATGGACGGCACTCCCTACATCTGGCACTAAGTAGTCCCCGGTTGTGTTCAGCCGAATGACCTCTGCCGGGAACACTCAGAATGAGGTTCTGAGTTATTGCAACATAGGAGCGTTTCACTGCTTTCAATGCTTCTTAGGAAGGATTCCGGAATGTTGCTGCCGGCATGCCTCCAGTAGTTCTGGGTGAACATCTCCTTGTAAATCCCCCTTGGTTTCTTGTACACCCGTGAAATTTGGCCAGGTTATGCAGTTTGCATTTCTGCACGATTGCGCCTTCCTAGTTCTGCTGCGGTTGCAAACATCAGGCGTGACAGCCAGATAGGCTGGTCCCTGTAGGACACTGCCAGCGCACTGGGTACATGTGCTTCCCGTTCTTCTCACCTGAGTGCTACTGATTCCAGCTTTGATGGCCACACTCTACGCACCCGGAGCAGTAAGTTGAACCTCAACTTATGGCACTTTGTGAAAATGTTGAGAACTACAGCTCAGTTGTTTAGCACGCCACCACAGTCCATCCAGCACTATGGACGGCACTGCCTACATCTGGCTCTAATTAGTCCACGGTTGTGTTCAGCCGAATGACCTCTGCGGGGAAGACTGAGAATTAGGTTCTGAGTTATTGCAAAATAGGAGCACTTCACTGCTTCCAAGGCTTCTTAGGAAGAATTCCGGAATGTTTCAGCCGACATGCCTCCGGCTGTTCCGGGTGAACATCCCCTTGTAAATCCCCCGTGGTTTCTTGTACAACCTTGAAATTTGCCCAGGTGATGCAGTTTGCCTTGCTGCACAATTCCGCCTGGCGAGCTCTGCCTCGGTTGCAAATATTCAGGCGTGGCAGCCAGAGAGGCTGGTCCCGGTAGGACACTGCTGGCGGTCTGAGTTTATCTGCTTCCCATTCTTCTCACCTGAGTGCTACTGATTCCAGCTTTGTCGGCTACACTCTACTCAACCGGAGCCGTAAGTTGAACCTCTACTTATGGCACTCTGTTAAAGTTTGGAGAAATAGAGCTCACTTGTTTGGCACGCGACCACTGTCCATCCAGCACTATGGACGGCACTGTCTACATCTGGCTCTAATTAGTCCACGGTTGAGTTCAGCCTAATGACCTCTGCCGGGAACACTCAGAATGACGTGCTGAGTTATTGCAACACAGGAGCGTTTCACTGCGTTCAAGGCTTCTTAGAAAGAATTCAGGAATCTTGCTGCCGGCTGGCCTCCCGCTGTTCCGGGTGAACATCTCCTTGTAAATCCCCCGTGCTTTATTGTACACACGTGAAATTTCTCCAGGTTATGAAGTTTGTATTGCTGCACAATTGCGCCTGCCTAGCTCTGCCGCGGGTGCAAATATTCAGGCGTGGCAACCAGATAGGCTGGTCCCCGTAGGACATTGCCAGCGGACTGGGTATATCTGCTTCCCGTTCTTCTCACCTGAGTGCTACGGATTCCAGCATTGACGGCTACACTCTACACAACCGGAGCAGTAAGTTGAACCTCAACTCATGGCACTTTGTGAAAGTGTTGAGAACTAGAGCTCAGTTGTTTGGAACGCCACCACTGTCCATCCAGCACTATGGACGGCACTGCCTACATCTGGCTCTAATTAGTCCACGGTTGATTTCAGCCGAATGACCTCTCCGCGAACACTCAGAATGAGGTTCTGAGTTATTGCCACATAGGAGAGTTTCACTGCTTTCAAGGCTTCTTAGGAAGGATTCCGGAATGTTGCTGCCGGCAGCCCTCTGGCTTTCCGGGTGAACATCTCCTTGTAAATCCCCCGTGGTTTCTTGTACATCCCTCAAATTTGGCCAGGTTATGCAGTTTGCATTGCTGCACAATTGTTCCTGCCAAGCTCTGCCGCGATTGCAAACATTCAGGCGTGGCAGCCAGATATGCTGGTCCCCGTAGGACACTGCCAGCGGAATGGGTATATCTGCTTCCCGTTCTTCTCACCTGAGTGCTACTGATTCCAGCTTTGACGGCTACACTCTACTCAACCGTAGCAGTAAGTTGAACTTCAACTTATGGCACTTTGTGAAAGTGTTGAGAACTAGAGCTAGGTTATTTGGCAAGCCACCACTGTCCATCCAGCAATATGGACGACACTGCCTACATCTTTCTCTAATTAGTCCACGGTTGTGTTCAGCCGAATGAACTCTGCCGGGAACACTCAGAATGAGGTGCTGAGTTAATGCAACATAGGAGCGTTTCACTGCGTTCAAGGCTTCTTAGGAAGAATTCCGGAATCTTGCTGCTGGCAGGCCTCCGGCTTTTCCGGGTGAACATCTCTTTGTATTTCCTTGTGGTTTATTGTACACCCGTGAAATTTGGCCAGGTTATGCAGTTTGCATTGAGGCACAATTTTGCCTGCCTTGCTCTGTCTCGGTTGCAAACATTCAAGCGTGGCAGCCAGATAGGCTGGTCCCCGTAGGACACTGCCAGCGGACTGGGTATATCTGCTTCCGTTCTTCTCCCCTGAGTGCTACTGATTCCAGCTTTCACGGCTACAGTCTACTCCACCGGAGCAGTAAGTTGAACCTCAACTTATGGTACTTTGTGAAAGTACTGAGAACGAGAGCCCAGTTGTTTGGCTAGCCACCACTGTCCATCCAGCAGTATGGACGGCACTGTCTACATCTGGCTCTAATTATTCCACGGTTGTGTTCAGCCGAATGACCTCTGCCGGTAACACTCAGAATGAGGTTCTGAGTTATTGCAATATAGGAGCGTTTCTCTGTTTCAAGGCTTCTTAGGAAGAATTCCGGAATGTTGCTGCCCGCAAGCCTCCGGCTGTTCCAGGTGAACATCTCCTTGAAAATCCCCGGTGGTTTCTTGTACACTCGTGAAATTTCGGCAGGTTATGCAGTTTGCATTGCTGCACAATTTCGCCTGCCTAGCTCTGCCGCGGTTGCAAACATTCAGGCGTGGCAGCCAGATAAGCTGGTCTCCATAGACACTGCCAGCGGACTGGGTCTATCTGCTTCCCGTTCTTCTCACCTGAGTGCTACTGATTCCAGCTTTGACGGCTACACTCTACTCAACCGGAGCAGTAAGTTGAACCTCACCTTATGGCAATATGTGAAAGTGTTGAGAACTAGAGCTCTGTTGTTTGGCTCGCCACCACTGTCCATCGAGCACTATGGACAGCACTGCCTACATCTGGCTCTAATTAGTCCACGGTTGTGTTCAGCCGAATGACCTGTACCGGGAACACTCAGAATGAGGTTCTGAGTTGTTGCAACATAGGAGCGTTTCACTGCTTTCAAGGCTTCTTAGGAAGATTTTTGGAATGTTGCTGCCGGCGGGCCTCCGGCTGTTCCGG
Organism: Dipodomys merriami; assembly: GCF_024711535.1. Lineage (NCBI taxonomy): Eukaryota > Metazoa > Chordata > Mammalia > Rodentia > Heteromyidae > Dipodomys > Dipodomys merriami. Next base: position 1,265,629 of record NW_027204015.1, on the reverse strand, counting down.
GTGAATATCTCCTTGTAAATCCCTCGTGGTTTCTTGTACACCCGTGATATTTGGCCAGGTTATGCAGTTTGCATTGCTGCACAATTGCGCCTGCCTAGCTCGGCCGCGGTTGCAAACATTCAGGCGTGGCAACCAGATAGGCTGATCCCCGTGGGACACTGCCAGCGGACTGGGTATATCTGCTTCCCGTTCTTCTCATCTGAGTGCTACTGATTCCAGCTTTGACCACTACACTCTACTCAATCGGAGCAGTAAGTTGAACCTCAACTTATGGCTCTTTGTGAAAGTGTTGAGAACTAGAGCTCAGTTGTTTGGCACGCCACCACTGTCCTTCCAGCACTGTGGACCGCACTGCTTACATCTGGCTCTAATTAGTCCACGGTTGTGTTCAGCCGAATGACCTCTGCCGGGAACACTCAGAATGAGGTTCTGAGTTATTGCAACATAGCAGCGTTTCACTGCTTTCAAGGCTTATCAGGAAGAATTCCGGAATCTTGCTGCCGGCAGGCCTCCGGCTGTTCCAGGAGAACATCTCCTTGTAAATCCCCCGTGGTTTCTTGTACACCCGTGAAATTTGGCCAGTTTATGCAGTTTGCATTGGTGCACAATTGGGCCTGCCTAGCTCGGCCACGGTAGCAAACATTCAGGCGTGGCAGCCAGATAGGCTCGTCCCCGTAGGACACTGCCAGCAGACTGGGTATATCTGCTTCCCGTTCTTCTCACCTGAGTGCTACTGATTCCAGCTTTGACGGCTACACTCTACTCAACCGCAGTAGTAAGTTGAACCTCACCTTATGGCACTTTGTGAAAGTGTTGAGAACTAGAGCTCAGTTGTTTGGCACGCCACCACTGTCCATCCAGCCCTATGGACGGCAGTGCCTACATCTGGCTCTAATTAGTCCACGGTTGTGTTCAGCCGAATGACCTCTGCCGGGAACATTCCGAATGAGATTCTGAGTTATTTCAACATAGGAGCGTTTCACTGCTTTCAAGGCTTCTCAGGAAGAATTCCAGAATCTGGCTGCTAGCAGGCCTCCGGCTGTTCCGGGTGAACATCTCCTTGTAAATCCCCCGTGGTTTCTTGTACATCCGTGAAATTTGGCCAGGTTATACAGTTTGCATTGCTGCACAATTGCGCCAGCCCAGCTCGGCCGCGGTTGCAAACATTCCGGCGTGGCAGCCAGATAGGCTGGTCCCCATAGGACTCTGCCAGCGGACTGGGTATATCTGCTTCCCATTCTTCTCACCTGAGTGCTACTGATTCCAGCTTTGATGTCTACACTCTAATCAACCGGCGCAGTAAGTTGAACCTCAACTTATGGCCTTTTCTGAAACTGTGGAGAACTAGAGCTCAGTTGTTTGGCACGCCACCGCTGTCCATCCAGCACTATGGACGGCACTGCCTACATCTGGCTCTAATTAGTCCACGGTTGTGTTCAGCCGAATGACCTCTGCCGGGAACACTCAGAATGAGGTTCTGAGTTATTGCAACATAGGAGCGTTTCACTGCTTTGAAGGCTTCTCAGGAAGAATTCCGGAATCTTGCTGCCGGCAGGCCTCCGGCAGTTCTGGGTGAACATCTCCTTGTAAATCCCCGGTGGTTTCTTGTACACCCGTGAAATTTGGCCAGGTTATGCAGTTTGCATTGCTGCATAATTGCGCCTGCATAGCTCGGCCGCGGTTGCAAACTTTCAGGCGTGGCAGCCAGATAGCCTGGTCCCCGTAGGACTCTGCCAGCGGACTGGGTATATCTGCTTTCCGTTCTTCTCACCTGAGTGCTACTGATTCCAGCTTTGAAGGCTACACTCTACTAAACCAGAGCAGTAAGTTGAACCTCAACTCATGGCACTTTGTGAAAGTGTTGAGAACTAGAGCTCAGTTGTTTGGCACGCCACCACTCTCCATCCAGCACTATGGACGGCACTGCCTACATCTGGCTCTAATTAGTCCACGGTTGTGTTCAGCCGAATGACCTCTGCCGGGAACACTCAGAATGAGGTTCTGAGTTATTGCAACATAGGAGCGTTTCACTGCTTTCAAGGCTTCTCAGGAAGAATTCCGGAATCTTGCTGCCGGCAGGCCTCCGGCTGTTCCGGGTGAACATGTCCTTGTAAATCCCCCGTGGTTTCTTGTAGAACCGTGGAATTTGGCCAGGTTATGCAGTTTGCATTGCTGCACAATTGCGCCTGCCTAGCTCGGCCGCGGTTGCAAACATTCAGGCGTGGCAACCAGATAGGCTGATCCCCGTGGGACACTGCCAGCGGACTGGGTCTATCTGCTTCCCGTTCTTCTCATCTGAGTGCTACTGATTCCAGCTTTGACCGCTACGCTCTACTCAATCGGAGCAGTAAGTTGAACCTCAACTTATGTCTCTTTGTGAAAGTGTTGAGAACTAGAGCTCAGTTGTTTGGCACGCCACCACTGTCCTTCCAGCACTGTGGACAGCACTGCTTACTCCTGGCTCTAATTAGTCCAAGGTTGTGTTCAGCCAAATGACCTCTGCGGGGAACACTGAGAATGAGGTTCTGAGTTATTGCAAAATAGGAGCACTTCACTGCTTCCAAGGCTTCTTAGGAAGAATTCAGGAATGTTTCGGCCGACGTGCCTCTAGCTGTTCCGGGTGAACATCCCCTTGTAAATCCCCCGTGTTTTCTTGTACACCCGTGAAATTTGGCCAGATTATGCAGTTTGCATTGCTGCACAATTGCGCTGGCCTATATCTGCCGCGTTTGCAATCATTCAGGCGTGGCAGCCAGATAGGCTGGTCCCTGTAGGACACTGCCAGCGGACTGGGTATATCTGCTTCCCGTTCTTATCACATGAGTGCTATTCATTCCAGCTTTGTCGGCTACACTCTTCTCAACCGGAGCAGTAACTTGAACCTCAACTTATGGTACGTTGTGAAAGTGTTGTGAACTAGATCTCCGGTGTTTGGCACCCCACCAATGTCCATCCAGCACTATGGAAGGCATTGCCTATATCTGGCTCTAATTAGTCCACAGTTGTGTTCAGCTGAATGATCTCTGCCAGGAACACTCAGAATGAGGTTCTGAGTTATTGCAACCTAGGAGCGTTTCACTGCTTTCAAGGTTTCACAGGAAGAATTCCGGAATCTTGCTGCCGGCAGGCCTCCGGATGTTCCGAGGGAAATCCCCTTGTAAATCCCCCGTGTTTTCTTGTACACCCGTGAAATTTGGCCTGATTATGCAGTTTGCCTTGCTGCACAATTGCGCTGGCCTAGATCTGCCGCGTTTGCAATCATTCAGGCGTGGCAGCCAGATAGGCTGGTCCCTGTAGGACACTGCCAGCGGACTGGGTATATCTGCTTCCCGTTCTTCTCACATGAGTGCTATTCATTCCAGCTTTGTCGGCTACACTCTTCTCAACCGGAGCAGTAACTTGAACCTCAACTTATGGTACGTTGTGAAAGTGTTGTGAACTAGATCTCCGGTGTTTGGCACGCCACCAAAGTCCATCCAGCACTATGGAAGGCATTGCCTATATCTGGCTCTAATTAGTCCACAGTTGTGTTCAGCTGAATGATCTCTGCCGGGAACACTCAGAATGAGGTTCTGAGTTATTGCAACCTAGGAGCGTTTCACTGCTATCAAGGTTTCACAGGAAGAATTCCGGAATCTTGCTGCCGGCAGGCCTCCGGATGTTCCGAGGGAAATCCCCTTGTAAATCACCCGTGGTTTCTTGTGCACCCGTGAAAATTGGCCAGGTTATGCAGTTTGCATTGCTGCACAATTCCGCCTGCATAGCTCTGCCGCGGTTACAAACATTCAGGCGTGGCAGCCAGTAAGGCAGGTTCTTGTAGGACACTGCCAGCGGACTTGGTCTACCTGCTTCCCCTTCTTCTCACCTGTGTGCTACTGATTCCAGCTTTGACGGGTATACTCTACTGAATCGGAGGAGTAAGTTGAACCTCAACTTATGGCACTTTGTGAAAGTTTGGAGAACTAAAGCTCAGGTGTTTTCCAATCGAAAACACTGCCTATATCTGGCTCTAATTAGTCCATTGCCTACATCTGGGTCTAATTAGTCCACTGCCTACATCTGGCTCTAATTAGTCCACGGATGAGTTCAGCCGAATGACCTCTGCCGGGAACACTCAGAATGAGTTTCTGAGTTATTTCAACATAGGAGCGTTTCACTGCTTTCAAGGCTTCTTAGGAAGGATTCCGGAATCTTGCTGCCAGCAGGCCTCTGGCTGTTCCGGTGGAACATCTCCTTGTACATCCCCGGTGGTTACTTGTACACCCGTGAAATTTGGCCAGGTTATGCAGTTTGCATTGCTGCACAATTCCGCCTGGCGAGCTCTGCCTCGGTTGCAAATATTCAGGCGTGGCAGCCAGAGAGGCTGGTCCCGGTAGGACACTGCTGGCGGACTGGGTTTATCTCCTTCCCATTCTTCTCACCTGAGTGCTACTGATTCCCGCTTTGACGGCTACACTCTACTCAAACGAAGCAGTAAATTGAACCTCTACTTATGGCACTCTGTTAAAGTTTGGAGAAATAGAGCTCACTTGTTTGGCACGCGACAACTGTCCATCCAGCACTATGGACGGCACTGTCTACATCTGGCTCTAATTAGTCCACGGTTGTGTTCAGCCGAATGACCTCTGCCGGGAACACTCCGAATGACGTGCTGAGTTATTGCAACACAGGAGCGTTTCACTGTGTTCAAGGCTTCTTAGAAAGAATTCAGGAATCTTGCTGCTGGCAGGCCTCCGGCTGTTCCGGGTGAACATCTCCTTGTAAATCCCCCGTGGTTTCTTGTACACCGGTGAAATTTGGCCAGGTTATGAAGTTTGCATTGCTGCACAATTGCGCCTGCCTAGCTTTGCCACGCTTGCAAACATTCAGGGGTGGAAGCCAGAGAGGCTGGTCCCGGTAGGACACGGCTGGCGTACTGGGTATATCTGCTTCCCGTTCTTCTCACCTGAGTGCTACTGATTCCAGCTTTGAAGGCTACACTATACTCAAGGGGAGTAGTAAGTTGAACCTCAACTTATGGCACTTTCTGAAAGCGCTGAGAACTAGAGCGCAGTTTTTGACTAGCCACCAATGTCCATCCAGCAGTATGGACGGCACTGTCTACATCTTGCTCTAAATAGTCCACGGTTGTGTTCAGCCGAATGACCTCTGCCGGGAACACTAAGAATGAGGTTCTGAGTTATTGCAACATAGGAGCGTTTCACTGCTTTCAAAGCTTCACAGGAAGAATTCCGGAATCTTGCTGCCGGCAGGCCTCCGGCTGTTCCGGGTGAACATCTCCTTGAAAATCCCCCGTGGTTTCTTAGTCACAAGTGAAATTTGGCCAAGTTACGCAGTTTGCATTGCTGCACAATTGTGCCTGCCTACCTCAGCCGTGGTTGCAAACATTCAGGCGTGATAGCCAGATAGGCTGGTCCCCGTAGGACACTGCCAGCGGACTGGGTATATCTGCTTCCCGTTCTTCTGACCTGAGTGCTACTGATTCCAGCTTTGACGGCTACACTCTACACAACCGGAGCAGTAAGTTGAACCTCAACTTATGGCAATTTGTGAAAGTGTTGAGAACTAGAGCTCAGTTGTTTGGCACGCCACAACATTCCATCTAGCCCTATGGACAGCAGAGCCTACATCTGGCTCTAATTAGTGCACGGTTGTGTTCAGCCGAATGACCTCTGCCGGGAACACTCAGAATGAGGTTCTGAGTTATTGCAACATAGGAGCGTTTCACTGCTTTTAAGGCTTCTCAGGAAGAATTCCGGAATCTTGCTGCCGGCAGGCCTCCGGCCGTTCAGGGTGAATATTTCCTTGTAAATCCCACGTGGTTTCTTGTACATCCGTGAAATTTGGCCAGGTTATGCAGTTTTCATTGCTGCACAATTGCGCCTGCCTATCTCTGCCGCGGTTGCAAACATTCCGGCGTGGCAGCCAGATAGCCTGGTCCCCGTAGGACTCTGCCAGCGGACTGTGTATATCTGCTTTCCGTTCTTCTCACCTGAGTGCTACTGATTCCAGCTTTGACGGCTACACTCTACTAAACCGGAGCAGTAAGTTGAACCTCAACTTATGGCACTTTGTGAAACTGTGGAGAACTAGAGCTCAGTTGTTTGGCACGCCACCACTGTCCATCCAGCACTATGGACGGCACTGCCTACATCTGGCTCTAATTAGTCCACGGTTGTGTTCAGCCGAATGACCTCTGCCGGGAACACTCAGAATGAGGTTCTGAGTTATTGCAACATAGGAGCGTTTCACTGCTTTCAAGGCTTCTCAGGAAGAATTCCGCAATCTTGCTGCCGGCAGGCCTCCGGCTGTTCCGGGTGAACATCTCCTTGTAAATCCCACGTGGTTTCTTGTACACCCGTGAAATTTGGCCAGGTTATGCAGTTTGCATTGCTGCACAATTGCGCCTGCCTAGCTCGGCCGCGGTTGCAAACTTTCAGGCGTGGCAGCCAGATAGGCTGGTCCCCATAGGACACTGCCAGCGGACTGGGTATATCTGCTTCCCGTTCTTCTCAACTGAGTGCTACTGATTCCAGCTTTGACGGCTACACTCTACTCAACCGGAGCAGTAAGTTGAACCTCAACTAATGGCAATTTTGGGAAAGTGTTGAGAACTAGAGCTCAGTTTTTGGCACAACACCACTGTCCATCTAGCACTATGGACGGCACTGCCTACATCTGGCACTAATTAGTCCACGGTTGTGTTCAGTCGAATGACCTCTACCGGGAACACTCAGAATGAGGTTCTGAGTTATTGGAACATAGGAGCGTTCCCCTGCTTTCAAGGCTTCTCAGGAAGAATTCCGGAATCTTGCTGCCGGCATGCCTCCGGCTGTTCCGGGTGAACATCTCCTTGTAAATCCCCCGTGGTTTCTTGTACACCCGTGAAATTTGGCCAGGTTATGCAGTTTGCATTGCTGCACAATTGCGCCTGCCTTTCTCTGCCGCGGTTGCAAACATTCCGGCGTGGCAGCCAGATAGCCTGGTCCCCGTAGTACTTGCCAGCGGACTGGGTATATCTGCTTTCCGTTCTTCTCACCTGAGTGCTACTGATTCCAGCTTTGATGGCTACACTCTACTCAACCGTAGCAGTAAGTTGAACCTCAACTTATGGCACTTTGTGAAACTGTGGAGAACTAGAGCTCAGTTGTTTGGCCCGCCACCACTGTCCATCCAGCACTATGGACCGCACTGCCTACATCTGGTTCTAATTAGTCCACGGTTGTGTTCAGCCGAATGACCTCTGCCGGGAACACTCAGAATGAGGTTCTGAGTTATTGCAACATAGGAGCATTTCACTGCTTTCAAGGCTTCTCAGGAAGAATTCCGGAATCTTGCTGACAGGCAGGCCTCCGGCTGTTCCGGGTGAACATCTCCTTGTAAATCCCCCCTGGTTTCTTGTACACCCGTGAAATATGGCCAGGTTATGCAGTTTGCATTGCTGCACAATTGCGCCTGCATAGCTCGGCCGCGGTTGCAAACATTCAGGCGTGGTAGCCAGATAGTCTGGTCCCCGAAGGACTCTGCCAGCGGACTGGGTATATCTGCTTTCCGTTCTTCCCAACTGAGTGCTACTGATTCCAGCTTTCACGGCTACACTTTACTCAACCGGAGCAGTAAGTTGAACCTCAACTTATGGCACTTTGTGATACTGTAGAGAACTAGAGTTCAGTTGTTTGGCACGCCACGACTGTCCATCCAGCACTATGGACGGCACTGCCTACATCTGGCTCTAATTAGTCCACGGTTGTGTTCATCCGTATGACCTCTGCCGGGAACACTCAGAAAGAGGTTCTGAGTTATTGCAACATAGTAGCGTTTCACTGCTTTCAAGGCTTCTCAGGAAGAATTCCGGAATCTTGCTGCCGGCAGGCCTCCGGCTGATCCGGGAGAACATCTCCTTGTAAATCCCCCGTGGTTTCTTGTACACCCGTTGAATTTGGCCAGTTTATGCAATTTGCATTGCTGCACAATTGTGCCTGCCGAGCTCGGCCGCGGTTGCAAACATTCAGGCGTGGCAGCCAGACAGTCTGGTCCCCGTAGGACAGGGCCAGCGGAATGGGTATATCTGCTTCCCGTTCTTCTCACCTGAGTGCTACTGATTCCAGCTTTGACGGCTACACTCTACTCAACCGGAGTAGTAAGTTGAACCTCAACTTATGGCACTTTGTGAAACTGTTGAGAAATAGAGCTCAGTTGTTTGGCACGCCACCACTGTCCATCCAGCACTATAGACAGCACTGCCTACATCTGGCTCTAATTAGTCCACGGTTGTGTTCAGCCGAATGACCTCTGCCGGGAACACTCAGAATGAGGTTCTGAGTTATTGCAACATAGGAGCTTTTGACTACTTTCAAGGCTTCTCAAGAAGAATTACGGAATCTTGCTGCCGGCAGGCCTCAGGCTGTTCCGGGTGAATATCTCCTTGTAAATCCCCCTTGGTTTCTTGTACACCCGTGAAATTTGGCCAGGTTATGCAATTTGCATTGCTGCACAATTGGGCCTGCCTAGCTCGGCCGCGGTTGCAAACCTTCAGGCGTGGCAGCCAGATAGGCTGGTCCCCGTTGGACTCTGCCAGTGGACTGGGTATATCTGCTTCCCGTTCTTCTCACCTGAGTGCTACTGATTCCAGCTTAGACGGCTACACTCTATTCAACCGGAGCAGTAAGTTGAACCTCAACTTAGGGCACTTTGTGAAACTGTTGAGAACTAGAGCTAAGTTGTTTGGCACGCCACCACTGTCCATCAAGCACTATGGACGGCACTGCCTACAGCTGGCTCTAATTAGTCCACGGTTGTGTTCAGCCGAATGACCTCTGCCAGGAACACTGAGAATGAGGTTCTGAGTTATTGCAACATAGGAGCGTTTCACTGCTTTCAAGGCTTCTCAGGAAGAATTCCGGAATCTTGCTGCCGGCAGGCCTCAGGCCGTTCTGGGTGAACATCTCCTTGTAAATCCCCCGTGGTTTCTTGTACACCCGTGGAATTTGGCCAGGTTATGCAGTTGGCATTGCTGCACAATTCCGCCTGCCTAGCTCTGCCGCGGTTGCAAACATTCAGTCGTGGCAGCCATACAGGCTGGTCCCCGTAGGACACTCCCAGCGGACTGGGTATATCTGCTTCCCGTTCGTCTCACCTGAGTGCTACTGATTCCAGGTTTGACGGCTACACTCTACTCAACCGGAGCAGTAAGTTGAACCTCAATTTATGGCACTTTGTGACAGTGTTGAGAACTAGAGCTCAGTTGTATTGCACGCCACCACTGTCCATCCAGCACTATGGACGGCCCTGCCTACATCTGGCTCTAATTAGTCCACGGTTGTGTTCAGCCGAATGACCTCTGCCGGGAACACTCAGAATGAGGTTCTGAGTTATTGCAACATAGCAGCGTTTCACTGCTTTCAAGGCTTCTCAGGAAGAATTCCGGAATCTTGCTGCCGGCAGACCTCCGGCTGTTCCTGGTGAACATCTCCTTGTAAATCCCCCGTGGTTTCTTGTACACCCGTGAAATTTGGCCAGGTTATGCAGTTTGCATTGCTGCACAATTGCGCCTGCCTAGCTCGGCCGTGGTTGCAAACATTCAGGGGTGGCAGCCAGATAGGCTGGTCCCCGTAGGACACTGCCAGCGGACTGGGTATATCTGCTTCCCGTTCTTCTCACCTTAGTGCTACTGATTCCAGCTTTGACGGCTACACTCTACTCAACCGGAGCAGTAAGTTGAACATCAACTCATGGCACTTTGTGAAACTGTTGAGAACTAGAGGTCCGGTTTTTGGCACGCCACCACTGTCCGTCCAGCACTATGCACGGCACTGCCTACATCTTGCGCTAATTAGCCAAATGACCAATGCCGGGAACACTCAGAATGAGGTTCTGAGTTATTGCAACATAGGAGCGTTTCACTGCTTTCAAGGCTTCTCAGGAAGAATTCCGGAATCTTGCTGCCGGCAGGCCTCTGGCTGTTCCGGGTGAACATCTCCTTGTAAATCCCCCGTGGTTTCTTGTACACCCGTGAAATTTGGCCAGGTTATGCAGTTTGCATTGCTGCACAATTGCGCCTGCCTAGCTCGGCTGCGGTTGCAAACATTCAGGCGTGGCAGCCAGATAGGCTGGTCCCCGTAGGACACTGCCAGGGGACTGGGTATATCTGCTTCCCGTTCTTCTCACCTGAGTGCTACTGATTCCAGCTTAGACGGCTACACTCTACTAAACCAGAGCAGTAAGTTGAACCTCAACTTATGGCACTTTGTGAAAGTGTTGAGAACCAGAGCTCAGTTGTTTGGCACGCCACCACTGTCCATCCAGCACTATGGACGGCAAAGCCTACATCTGGCTCTAATTAGTCCACGGTTGGGTTCATCCGAATGACCTCTGCCGGGAACACTCAGAAAGAGGTTCTGAGTTATTGCAACATAGGAGCGTTTCACTGCTTTCAAGGCTTCTCAGGAAGAATTCCGGAATCTTGCTGCCGGCAGGCCTCCGGATGTTCCAGGTGAACATCTCCTTGTAAATCCCCCGTGGTTTCTTGTACACCCGTGGAATTTGGCCAGGTTATGCAGTTTGCATTGCTGCACAATTGCGCCTGCCTAGCTCGGCCGCGGTTGCAAACATTCAGTCGTGGCAACCAGACAGGCTGGTCCCCGTAGGACAGTGTCAGCGGACTGGGTATATCTGCTTCCCGTTCTTCTAACCTGAGTGTTACTGATTCCAGCTTTGACGGCTACACTCTACTCAACCGGCGTAGTAAGTTGAACCTAAACTTATGGCACTTTGTGAAAGTGTTGAGAACTAGAGCTCAGTTGTTTGGCACGCCACCACTGTCCATCCAGCACTATGGACGGCACTGCCTACATCTGGCTCTAATTAGTCCACGGTTGTGTTCAGCCGAATGACCTCTGCCGGGAACACTCAGAATGAGGTTCTGAGTTATTGCAACATAGGAGCGTTTCACTGCTTTCAAGGCTTCTCAGGAAGAATTCCGGAATCTTGATTTCGGCAGGCCTCCGGCCGTTCTGGGTGAACATCTCCTTGTAAATCCCCCGTGGTTTCTTGTACACCCGTGGAATTTGGCCAGGTTATGCAGTTGGCATTGCTGCACAATTCCGCCTGCCTAGCTCTGCCGCGGTTGCAAACATTCAGTCGTGGCAGCCATACAGGCGGGTCCCCGTAGGACACTGCCAGCGGACTGGGTATATCTGCTTCCCGTTCGTCTCACCTGAGTGCTACTGATTCCAGGTTTGACGGCTACACTCTACTCAACTGGAGCAGTAAGTTGAACCTCAATTCATGGCATTTTGTGACAGTGTTGAGAACTAGAGCTCAGTTGTATGGCACGCCTCCACTGTCCATCCAGCACTATGGACGGCACTGCCTACATCTGGCTCTAATTAGTCCACGGTTGTGTTCAGCCGAATGACCTCTGCTGTGAACACTCAGAATGAGGTTCTGAGTTATTGCAACATAGCAGCGTTTCACTGCTTTCAAGGCTTCTCAGGAAGAATTCCGGAATCTTGCTGCCGGCAGGCCTCCGGCTGTTCCGGGTGAACATCTCCTTGTAAATTCCCCGTGGTTTCTTGTACACCCGTGAAATTTGGCCAGTTTATGCAGTTTGCATTGGTGCACAATTGCGTCTGCCTAGCTCGGCCGCGGTTGCAAATATTCAGGCGTGGCAGCCAGATAGGCTGGTCCCCGTAGGACACTGCCAGCAGACTGGGTATATCTGCTTCCCGATCTTTTCACCTGAGTGCTACTGATTCCAGCTTTGACGGCTACACTCTACTCAACCGGAGTAGTAAGTTGAACCTCAACTTATGGCACTTTGTGAAAGTGTTGAGAACTAGAGCTCAGTTTTTTGGCACGCCACCACTGTCCATCCAGCCCTATGGACGGCACTGCCTACATCTGGCTCTAATTAGTCCACGGTTGTGTTCAGCCGAATGACCTCTGCCGGGAACACTCCGAATGAGGTTCTGAGTTATTGCAACATAGGAGCGTTTCACTGATTTCAAGCCTCCTCAGGAAGAATTCCAGAATCTGGCTGCTAGCAGGCCTCCGGCTATTCCGGGTTAACATCTCCTTGTAAATCCCCCGTGGTTCTTGTACACCCGTGAAATTTGGCCAGGTTATGCAGTTTGCATTGCTGCACAATTGTTCCAGCCGAGCTGGGCCGCGGTTGCAAACATTCCGGCGTGGCAGCCAGATAGGCTGGTCCCCGTAGGACTCTGCCAGCGGACTGGGTATATCTGCTTCCCGTTCTTCTCAGCTGAGTGCTACTGATTCCAGCTTTGACGGCTACACTCTACTCAACCGTAGCAGTAAGTTGAACTTCAACTTATGGCATTTTGTGAAAGTGTTGAGAACTAGAGCTAGGTTATTTGGCAAGCCACCACTGTCCATCCAGCAATATGGACGACACTGCCTACATCTTTCTCTAATTAGTCCACGGTTGTGTTCAGCCGAATGAACTCTGCCGGGAACACTCAGAATGAGGTGCTGAGTTAATGCAACATAGGAGCGTTTCACTGCGTTCAAGGCTTCTTAGGAAGAATTCCGGAATCTTGCTGCTGGCAGGCCTCCGGCTTTTCCGGGTGAACATCTCTTTGTATTTCCTTGTGGTTTATTGTACACCCGTGAAATTTGGCCAGGTTATGCAGTTTGCATTGAGGCACAATTTTGCCTGCCTTGCTCTGTCTCGGTTGCAAACATTCAAGCGTGGCAGCCAGATAGGCTGGTCCCCGTAGGACACTGCCAGCGGACTGGGTATATCTGCTTCCGTTCTTCTCCCCTGAGTGCTACTGATTCCAGCTTTCACGGCTACAGTCTACTCCACCGGAGCAGTAAGTTGAACCTCAACTTATGGTACTTTGTGAAAGTACTGAGAACGAGAGCCCAGTTGTTTGGCTAGCCACCACTGTCCATCCAGCAGTATGGACGGCACTGTCTACATCTGGCTCTAATTATTCCACGGTTGTGTTCAGCCGAATGACCTCTGCCGGTAACACTCAGAATGAGGTTCTGAGTTATTGCAATATAGGAGCGTTTCTCTGTTTCAAGGCTTCTTAGGAAGAATTCCGGAATGTTGCTGCCCGCAAGCCTCCGGCTGTTCCAGGTGAACATCTCCTTGAAAATCCCCGGTGGTTTCTTGTACACTCGTGAAATTTCGGCAGGTTATGCAGTTTGCATTGCTGCACAATTTCGCCTGCCTAGCTCTGCCGCGGTTGCAAACATTCAGGCGTGGCAGCCAGATAAGCTGGTCCCCATAGACACTGCCAGCGGACTGGGTCTATCTGCTTCCCGTTCTTCTCACCTGAGTGCTACTGATTCCAGCTTTGACGGCTACACTCTACTCAACCGGAGCAGTAAGTTGAACCTCACCTTATGGCAATATGTGAAAGTGTTGAGAACTAGAGCTCTGTTGTTTGGCTCGCCACCACTGTCCATCGAGCACTATGGACAGCACTGCCTACATCTGGCTCTAATTAGTCCACGGTTGTGTTCAGCCGAATGACCTGTACCGGGAACACTCAGAATGAGGTTCTGATTTGTTGCAACATAGGAGCGTTTCACTGCTTTCAAGGCTTCTTAGGAAGATTTTTGGAATATTGCTGCCGGCGGGCCTCCGGCTGTTCCGGGTGAATATCTCCTTGTAAATCCCTCGTGGTTTCTTGTACACCCGTGATATTTGGCCAGGTTATGCAGTTTGCATTGCTGCACAATTGCGCCTGCCTAGCTCGGCCGCGGTTGCAAACATTCAGGCGTGGCAACCAGATAGGCTGATCCCCGTGGGACACTGCCAGCGGACTGGGTATATCTGCTTCCCGTTCTTCTCATCTGAGTGCTACTGATTCCAGCTTTGACCACTACACTCTACTCAATCGGAGCAGTAAGTTGAACCTCAACTTATGGCTCTTTGTGAAAGTGTTGAGAACTAGAGCTCAGTTGTTTGGCACGCCACCACTGTCCTTCCAGCACTGTGGACCGCACTGCTTACATCTGGCTCTAATTAGTCCACGGTTGTGTTCAGCCGAATGACCTCTGCCGGGAACACTCAGAATGAGGTTCTGAGTTATTGCAACATAGCAGCGTTTCACTGCTTTCAAGGCTTATCAGGAAGAATTCCGGAATCTTGCTGCCGGCAGGCCTCCGGCTGTTCCAGGAGAACATATCCTTGTAAATCCCCCGTGGTTTCTTGTACACCCGTGAAATTTGGCCAGTTTATGCAGTTTGCATTGGTGCACAATTGGGCCTGCCTAGCTCGGCCACGGTAGCAAACATTCAGGCGTGGCAGCCAGATAGGCTCGTCCCCGTAGGACACTGCCAGCAGACTGGGTATATCTGCTTCCCGTTCTTCTCACCTGAGTGCTACTGATTCCAGCTTTGACGGCTACACTCTACTCAACCGCAGTAGTAAGTTGAACCTCACCTTATGGCACTTTGTGAAAGTGTTGAGAACTAGAGCTCAGTTGTTTGGCACGCCACCACTGTCCATCCAGCCCTATGGACGGCAGTGCCTACATCTGGCTCTAATTAGTCCACGGTTGTGTTCAGCCGAATGACCTCTGCCGGGAACATTCCGAATGAGATTCTGAGTTATTTCAACATAGGAGCGTTTCACTGCTTTCAAGGCTTCTCAGGAAGAATTCCAGAATCTGGCTGCTAGCAGGCCTCCGGCTGTTCCGGGTGAACATCTCCTTGTAAATCCCCCGTGGTTTCTTGTACATCCGTGAAATTTGGCCAGGTTATACAGTTTGCATTGCTGCACAATTGCGCCAGCCCAGCTCGGCCGCGGTTGCAAACATTCCGGCGTGGCAGCCAGATAGGCTGGTCCCCATAGGACTCTGCCAGCGGACTGGGTATATCTGCTTCCCATTCTTCTCACCTGAGTGCTACTGATTCCAGCTTTGATGTCTACACTCTAATCAACCGGCGCAGTAAGTTGAACCTCAACTTATGGCCTTTTCTGAAACTGTGGAGAACTAGAGCTCAGTTGTTTGGCACGCCACCGCTGTCCATCCAGCACTATGGACGGCACTGCCTACATCTGGCTCTAATTAGTCCACGGTTGTGTTCAGCCGAATGACCTCTGCCGGGAACACTCAGAATGAGGTTCTGAGTTATTGCAACATAGGAGCGTTTCACTGCTTTGAAGGCTTCTCAGGAAGAATTCCGGAATCTTGCTGCCGGCAGGCCTCCGGCAGTTCTGGGTGAACATCTCCTTGTAAATCCCCGGTGGTTTCTTGTACACCCGTGAAATTTGGCCAGGTTATGCAGTTTGCATTGCTGCATAATTGCGCCTGCATAGCTCGGCCGCGGTTGCAAACTTTCAGGCGTGGCAGCCAGATAGCCTGGTCCCCGTAGGACTCTGCCAGCGGACTGGGTATATCTGCTTTCCGTTCTTCTCACCTGAGTGCTACTGATTCCAGCTTTGAAGGCTACACTCTACTAAACCAGAGCAGTAAGTTGAACCTCAACTCATGGCACTTTGTGAAAGTGTTGAGAACTAGAGCTCAGTTGTTTGGCACGCCACCACTCTCCATCCAGCACTATGGACGGCACTGCCTACATCTGGCTCTAATTAGTCCACGGTTGTGTTCAGCCGAATGACCTCTGCCGGGAACACTCAGAATGAGGTTCTGAGTTATTGCAACATAGGAGCGTTTCACTGCTTTCAAGGCTTCTCAGGAAGAATTCCGGAATCTTGCTGCCGGCAGGCCTCCGGCTGTTCCGGGTGAACATGTCCTTGTAAATCCCCCGTGGTTTCTTGTAGAACCGTGGAATTTGGCCAGGTTATGCAGTTTGCATTGCTGCACAATTGCGCCTGCCTAGCTCGGCCGCGGTTGCAAACATTCAGGCGTGGCAACCAGATAGGCTGATCCCCGTGGGACACTGCCAGCGGACTGGGTCTATCTGCTTCCCGTTCTTCTCATCTGAGTGCTACTGATTCCAGCTTTGACCGCTACGCTCTACTCAATCGGAGCAGTAAGTTGAACCTCAACTTATGTCTCTTTGTGAAAGTGTTGAGAACTAGAGCTCAGTTGTTTGGCACGCCACCACTGTCCTTCCAGCACTGTGGACAGCACTGCTTACTCCTGGCTCTAATTAGTCCAAGGTTGTGTTCAGCCAAATGACCTCTGCGGGGAACACTGAGAATGAGGTTCTGAGTTATTGCAAAATAGGAGCACTTCACTGCTTCCAAGGCTTCTTAGGAAGAATTCAGGAATGTTTCGGCCGACGTGCCTCTAGCTGTTCCGGGTGAACATCCCCTTGTAAATCCCCCGTGTTTTCTTGTACACCCGTGAAATTTGGCCAGATTATGCAGTTTGCATTGCTGCACAATTGCGCTGGCCTAGATCTGCCGCGTTTGCAATCATTCAGGCGTGGCAGCCAGATAGGCTGGTCCCTGTAGGACACTGCCAGCGGACTGGGTATATCTGCTTCCCGTTCTTATCACATGAGTGCTATTCATTCCAGCTTTGTCGGCTACACTCTTCTCAACCGGAGCAGTAACTTGAACCTCAACTTATGGTACGTTGTGAAAGTGTTGTGAACTAGATCTCCGGTGTTTGGCACCCCACCAATGTCCATCCAGCACTATGGAATGCATTGCCTATATCTGGCTCTAATTAGTCCACAGTTGTGTTCAGCTGAATGATCTCTGCCAGGAACACTCAGAATGAGGTTCTGAGTTATTGCAACCTAGGAGCGTTTCACTGCTTTCAAGGTTTCACAGGAAGAATTCCGGAATCTTGCTGCCGGCAGGCCTCCGGATGTTCCGAGGGAAATCCCCTTGTAAATCCCCCGTGTTTTCTTGTACACCCGTGAAATTTGGCCTGATTATGCAGTTTGCCTTGCTGCACAATTGCGCTGGCCTAGATCTGCCGCGTTTGCAATCATTCAGGCGTGGCAGCCAGATAGGCTGGTCCCTGTAGGACACTGCCAGCGGACTGGGTATATCTGCTTCCCGTTCTTCTCACATGAGTGCTATTCATTCCAGCTTTGTCGGCTACACTCTTCTCAACCGGAGCAGTAACTTGAACCTCAACTTATGGTACGTTGTGAAAGTGTTGTGAACTAGATCTCCGGTGTTTGGCACGCCACCAAAGTCCATCCAGCACTATGGAAGGCATTGCCTATATCTGGCTCTAATTAGTCCACAGTTGTGTTCAGCTGAATGATCTCTGCCGGGAACACTCAGAATGAGGTTCTGAGTTATTGCAACCTAGGAGCGTTTCACTGCTATCAAGGTTTCACAGGAAGAATTCCGGAATCTTGCTGCCGGCAGGCCTCCGGATGTTCCGAGGGAAATCCCCTTGTAAATCACCCGTGGTTTCTTGTGCACCCGTGAAAATTGGCCAGGTTATGCAGTTTGCATTGCTGCACAATTCCGCCTGCATAGCTCTGCCGCGGTTACAAACATTCAGGCGTGGCAGCCAGTAAGGCAGGTTCTTGTAGGACACTGCCAGCGGACTTGGTCTACCTGCTTCCCCTTCTTCTCACCTGTGTGCTACTGATTCCAGCTTTGACGGGTATACTCTACTGAATCGGAGGAGTAAGTTGAACCTCAACTTATGGCACTTTGTGAAAGTTTGGAGAACTAAAGCTCAGTTGTTTTCCAATCGAAAACACTGCCTATATCTGGCTCTAATTAGTCCATTGCCTACATCTGGGTCTAATTAGTCCACTGCCTACATCTGGCTCTAATTAGTCCACGGATGAGTTCAGCCGAATGACCTCTGCCGGGAACACTCAGAATGAGTTTCTGAGTTATTTCAACATAGGAGCGTTTCACTGCTTTCAAGGCTTCTTAGGAAGGATTCCGGAATCTTGCTGCCAGCAGGCCTCTGGCTGTTCCGGTGGAACATCTCCTTGTACATCCCCGGTGGTTACTTGTACACCCGTGAAATTTGGCCAGGTTATGCAGTTTGCATTGCTGCACAATTCCACCTGGCGAGCTCTGCCTCGGTTGCAAATATTCAGGCGTGGCAGCCAGAGAGGCTGGTCCCGGTAGGACACTGCTGGCGGACTGGGTTTATCTCCTTCCCATTCTTCTCACCTGAGTGCTACTGATTCCCGCTTTGACGGCTACACTCTACTCAAACGAAGCAGTAAATTGAACCTCTACTTATGGCACTCTGTTAAAGTTTGGAGAAATAGAGCTCACTTGTTTGGCACGCGACAACTGTCCATCCAGCACTATGGACGGCACTGTCTACATCTGGCTCTAATTAGTCCACGGTTGTGTTCAGCCGAATGACCTCTGCCGGGAACACTCCGAATGACGTGCTGAGTTATTGCAACACAGGAGCGTTTCACTGTGTTCAAGGCTTCTTAGAAAGAATTCAGGAATCTTGCTGCTGGCAGGCCTCCGGCTGTTCCGGGTGAACATCTCCTTGTAAATCCCCCGTGGTTTCTTGTACACCGGTGAAATTTGGCCAGGTTATGAAGTTTGCATTGCTGCACAATTGCGCCTGCCTAGCTTTGCCACGCTTGCAAACATTCAGGGGTGGAAGCCAGAGAGGCTGGTCCCGGTAGGACACGGCTGGCGTACTGGGTATATCTGCTTCCCGTTCTTCTCACCTGAGTGCTACTGATTCCAGCTTTGAAGGCTACACTATACTCAAGGGGAGTAGTAAGTTGAACCTCAACTTATGGCACTTTCTGAAAGCGCTGAGAACTAGAGCGCAGTTTTTGACTAGCCACCAATGTCCATCCAGCAGTATGGACGGCACTGTCTACATCTTGCTCTAAATAGTCCACGGTTGTGTTCAGCCGAATGACCTCTGCCGGGAACACTAAGAATGAGGTTCTGAGTTATTGCAACATAGGAGCGTTTCACTGCTTTCAAAGCTTCACAGGAAGAATTCCGGAATCTTGCTGCCGGCAGGCCTCCGGCTGTTCCGGGTGAACATCTCCTTGAAAATCCCCCGTGGTTTCTTAGTCACAAGTGAAATTTGGCCAAGTTACGCAGTTTGCATTGCTGCACAATTGTGCCTGCCTACCTCAGCCGTGGTTGCAAACATTCAGGCGTGATAGCCAGATAGGCTGGTCCCCGTAGGACACTGCCAGCGGACTGGGTATATCTGCTTCCCGTTCTTCTGACCTGAGTGCTACTGATTCCAGCTTTGACGGCTACACTCTACACAACCGGAGCAGTAAGTTGAACCTCAACTTATGGCAATTTGTGAAAGTGTTGAGAACTAGAGCTCAGTTGTTTGGCACGCCACAACATTCCATCCAGCACTATGGACAGCAGAGCCTACATCTGGCTCTAATTAGTGCACGGTTGTGTTCAGCCGAATGACCTCTGCCGGGAACACTCAGAATGAGGTTCTGAGTTATTGCAACATAGGAGCGTTTCACTGCTTTCAAGGCTTCTCAGGAAGAATTCTGGAATCTTGCTGCCGGCAGGCCTCCGGCTGTTCCGGGTGAACATCTCCTTGTAAATCCCCCGTGGTTTCTTGTACACCCATGAAATTTGGCCAGATTATGCAGTTTGAATTGCTGCACAATTGCGCCTGCCTAGCTCGGCCGAGGTTGCAAACATTCAGGCCTGGCAGCAAGATAGGCTGGTTCCCGTAGGACACTGCAAGCAGCCTGGGTATATCTGCTTCCCGTTCTTCTCACCTGAGTGCTACTGATTCCAGGTTTGACGGCTACACTCTACTCAACTGGAGCAGTAAGTTGAACCTCAATTCATGGCATTTTGTGACAGTGTTGAGAACTAGAGCTCAGTTGTATGGCACGCCTCCACTGTCCATCCAGCACTATGGACGGCACTGCCTACATCTGGCTCTAATTAGTCCACGGTTGTGTTCAGCCGAATGACCTCTGCTGTGAACACTCAGAATGAGGTTCTGAGTTATTGCAACATAGCAGCGTTTCACTGCTTTCAAGGCTTCTGAGGAAGAATTCCGGAATCTTGCTGCCGGCAGGCCTCCGGCTGTTCCGGGTGAACATCTCCTTGTAAATTCCCCGTGGTTTCTTGTACACCCGTGAAATTTGGCCAGTTTATGCAGTTTGCATTGGTGCACAATTGCGTCTGCCTAGCTCGGCCGCGGTTGCAAATATTCAGGCGTGGCAGCCAGATAGGCTGGTCCCCGTAGGACACTGCCAGCAGACTGGGTATATCTGCTTCCCGATCTTTTCACCTGAGTGCTACCGATTCCAGCTTTGACGGCTACACTCTACTCAACCGGAGTAGTAAGTTGAACCTCAACTTATGGCACTTTGTGAAAGTGTTGAGAACTAGAGCTCAGTTTTTTGGCACGCCACCACTGTCCATCCAGCCCTATGGACGGCACTGCCTACATCTGGCTCTAATTAGTCCACGGTTGTGTTCAGCCGAATGACCTCTGCCGGGAACACTCCGAATGAGGTTCTGAGTTATTGCAACATAGGAGCGTTTCACTGATTTCAAGCCTCCTCAGGAAGAATTCCAGAATCTGGCTGCTAGCAGGCCTCCGGCTATTCCGGGTTAACATCTCCTTGTAAATCCCCCGTGGTTCTTGTACACCCGTGAAATTTGGCCAGGTTATGCAGTTTGCATTGCTGCACAATTGTTCCAGCCGAGCTGGGCCGCGGTTGCAAACATTCCGGCGTGGCAGCCAGATAGGCTGGTCCCCGTAGGACTCTGCCAGCGGACTGGGTATATCTGCTTCCCGTTCTTCTCAGCTGAGTGCTACTGATTCCAGCTTTGACGGCTACACTCTACTCAACCAGAGTAGTAAGTTGAACCTCTACTTATGGCACTTTGTGAAACTGTTGAGAAATAGAGCTCAGTTGTTTGGCACGCCACCACAGTCCATCCAGCACTATGGACGGCACTGCCTACATCTGGCTCTAATTAGTCCACGGTTGTGTTTAGCCGAAAGACCTCTGCTAGGAACACTCAGAATGAGGTTCTGAGTTATTGCAACATAGGAGCGTTTCACTGCTTTCAAGGCTTCTCAGGAAAAATTCCGGAATCTTGCTGCCGGCAGGCCTGTGGCTGTTCCGTGAGAACATCTCCGTGTAAATTCCCCGTGGTTTCTTGTACACCCGTGAAATTTGGCCAGGTCGTGCAGTTTGCATTGCTGCACAATTGCGCCTGCCTAGCTGCCGCGGTTGCAAATATTCAGGCGTGGCAGCCAGATAAGCTGGTCCCTGTAGGACACTGCCAGCGGACTGGGTATATCTGCTTCCCGTTCGTCTCACCTGAGTGCTACTGATTCCAGCTTTGACGGCTACACTCTACTCAACCGAAGCAGTAAGTTGAACCTCAATTTATGGCACTTTGTGCCATGTTGAGAACTAGAGCTCAGTTGTTTGGCACGCCACCACTGTCCATCCAGCACTATGGACGGCACTGCCTACATCTGGCTCTAATTAGTCCACGGTTGTGTTCAGCCGAATGACCTCTGCCGGGAACACTCAGAATGAGGTTCTGAGTTATTGCAACATAGGAGCGTTTCACTGCTTTCAAGGCTTCTCAGGAAGAATTCCGGAATCTTGCTGCCGGCAGGCCTCCGGCTGTTCCGGGTGAACATGTCCTTGTAAATCCCCCGTGGTTTCTTGTAGAACCGTGGAATTTGGCCAGGTTATGCAGTTTGCATTGCTGCACAATTGCGCCTGCCTAGCTCGGCCGCGGTTGCAAACATTCAGGCGTGGCAACCAGATAGGCTGATCCCCGTGGGACACTGCCAGCGGACTGGGTCTATCTGCTTCCCGTTCTTCTCATCTGAGTGCTACTGATTCCAGCTTTGACCGCTACGCTCTACTCAATCGGAGCAGTAAGTTGAACCTCAACTTATGTCTCTTTGTGAAAGTGTTGAGAACTAGAGCTCAGTTGTTTGGCACGCCACCACTGTCCTTCCAGCACTGTGGACAGCACTGCTTACTCCTGGCTCTAATTAGTCCAAGGTTGTGTTCAGCCAAATGACCTCTGCGGGGAACACTGAGAATGAGGTTCTGAGTTATTGCAAAATAGGAGCACTTCACTGCTTCCAAGGCTTCTTAGGAAGAATTCAGGAATGTTTCGGCCGACGTGCCTCTAGCTGTTCCGGGTGAACATCCCCTTGTAAATCCCCCGTGTTTTCTTGTACACCCGTGAAATTTGGCCAGATTATGCAGTTTGCATTGCTGCACAATTGCGCTGGCCTAGATCTGCCGCGTTTGCAATCATTCAGGCGTGGCAGCCAGATAGGCTGGTCCCTGTAGGACACTGCCAGCGGACTGGGTATATCTGCTTCCCGTTCTTATCACATGAGTGCTATTCATTCCAGCTTTGTCGGCTACACTCTTCTCAACCGGAGCAGTAACTTGAACCTCAACTTATGGTACGTTGTGAAAGTGTTGTGAACTAGATCTCCGGTGTTTGGCACCCCACCAATGTCCATCCAGCACTATGGAAGGCATTGCCTATATCTGGCTCTAATTAGTCCACAGTTGTGTTCAGCTGAATGATCTCTGCCAGGAACACTCAGAATGAGGTTCTGAGTTATTGCAACCTAGGAGCGTTTCACTGCTTTCAAGGTTTCACAGGAAGAATTCCGGAATCTTGCTGCCGGCAGGCCTCCGGATGTTCCGAGGGAAATCCCCTTGTAAATCCCCCGTGTTTTCTTGTACACCCGTGAAATTTGGCCTGATTATGCAGTTTGCCTTGCTGCACAATTGCGCTGGCCTAGATCTGCCGCGTTTGCAATCATTCAGGCGTGGCAGCCAGATAGGCTGGTCCCTGTAGGACACTGCCAGCGGACTGGGTATATCTGCTACCCGTTCTTCTCACATGAGTGCTATTCATTCCAGCTTTGTCGGCTACACTCTTCTCAACCGGAGCAGTAACTTGAACCTCAACTTATGGTACGTTGTGAAAGTGTTGTGAACTAGATCTCCGGTGTTTGGCACGCCACCAAAGTCCATCCAGCACTATGGAAGGCATTGCCTATATCTGGCTCTAATTAGTCCACAGTTGTGTTCAGCTGAATGATCTCTGCCGGGAACACTCAGAATGAGGTTCTGAGTTATTGCAACCTAGGAGCGTTTCACTGCTATCAAGGTTTCACAGGAAGAATTCCGGAATCTTGCTGCCGGCAGGCCTCCGGATGTTCCGAGGGAAATCCCCTTGTAAATCACCCGTGGTTTCTTGTGCACCCGTGAAAATTGGCCAGGTTATGCAGTTTGCATTGCTGCACAATTCCGCCTGCATAGCTCTGCCGCGGTTACAAACATTCAGGCGTGGCAGCCAGTAAGGCAGGTTCTTGTAGGACACTGCCAGCGGACTTGGTCTACCTGCTTCCCCTTCTTCTCACCTGTGTGCTACTGATTCCAGCTTTGACGGGTATACTCTACTGAATCGGAGGAGTAAGTTGAACCTCAACTTATGGCACTTTGTGAAAGTTTGGAGAACTAAAGCTCAGTTGTTTTCCAATCGAAAACACTGCCTATATCTGGCTCTAATTAGTCCATTGCCTACATCTGGGTCTAATTAGTCCACTGCCTACATCTGGCTCTAATTAGTCCACGGATGAGTTCAGCCGAATGACCTCTGCCGGGAACACTCAGAATGAGTTTCTGAGTTATTTCAACATAGGAGCGTTTCACTGCTTTCAAGGCTTCTTAGGAAGGATTCCGGAATCTTGCTGCCAGCAGGCCTCTGGCTGTTCCGGTGGAACATCTCCTTGTACATCCCCGGTGGTTACTTGTACACCCGTGAAATTTGGCCAGGTTATGCAGTTTGCATTGCTGCACAATTCCGCCTGGCGAGCTCTGCCTCGGTTGTAAATATTCAGGCGTGGCAGCCAGAGAGGCTGGTCCCGGTAGGACACTGCTGGCGGACTGGGTTTATCTCCTTCCCATTCTTCTCACCTGAGTGCTACTGATTCCCGCTTTGACGGCTACACTCTACTCAAACGAAGCAGTAAATTGAACCTCTACTTATGGCACTCTGTTAAAGTTTGGAGAAATAGAGCTCACTTGTTTGGCACGCGACAACTGTCCATCCAGCACTATGGACGGCACTGTCTACATCTGGCTCTAATTAGTCCACGGTTGTGTTCAGCCGAATGACCTCTGCCGGGAACACTCCGAATGACGTGCTGAGTTATTGCAACAGAGGAGCGTTTCACTGCTTTTAAGGCTTCTCAGGAAGAATTCCGGAATCTTGCTGCCGGCAGGCCTCCGGCTGTTCAGGGTGAATATTTCCTTGTAAATCCCACGTGGTTTCTTGTACATCCGTGAAATTTGGCCAGGTTATGCAGTTTTCATTGCTGCACAATTGCGCCTGCCTATCTCTGCCGCGGTTGCAAACATTCCGGCGTGGCAGCCAGATAGCCTGGTCCCCGTAGGACTCTGCCAGCGGACTGTGTATATCTGCTTTCCGTTCTTCTCACCTGAGTGCTACTGATTCCAGCTTTGACGGCTACACTCTACTAAACCGGAGCAGTAAGTTGAACCTCAACTTATGGCCCTTTGTGAAACTGTGGAGAACTAGAGCTCAGTTGTTTGGCACGCCACCACTGTCCATCCAGCACTATGGACGGCACTGCCTACATCTGGCTCTAATTAGTCCACGGTTGTGTTCAGCCGAATGACCTCTGCCGGGAACACTCAGAATGAGGTTCTGAGTTATTGCAACATAGGAGCGTTTCACTGCTTTCAAGGCTTCTCAGGAAGAATTCCGGAATCTTGCTGCCGGCAGGCCTCCGGCTGTTCCGGGTGAACATCTCCTTGTAAATCCCACGTGGTTTCTTGTACACCCGTGAAATTTGGCCAGGTTATGCAGTTTGCATTGCTGCACAATTGCGCCTGCCTAGCTCGGCCGCGGTTGCAAACTTTCAGGCGTGGCAGCCAGATAGGCTGGTCCCCATAGGACACTGCCAGCGGACTGGGTATATCTGCTTCCCGTTCTTCTCAACTGAGTGCTACTGATTCCAGCTTTGACGGCTACACTCTACTCAACCGGAGCAGTAAGTTGAACCTCAACTAATGGCAATTTTGGGAAAGTGTTGAGAACTAGAGCTCAGTTTTTGGCACAACACCACTGTCCATCTAGCACTATGGACGGAACTGCCTACATCTGGCTCTAATTAGTCCACGGTTGTGTTCAGTCGAATGACCTCTACCGGGAACACTCAGAATGAGGTTCTGAGTTATTGGAACATAGGAGCGTTCCCCTGCTTTCAAGGCTTCTCAGGAAGAATTCCGGAATCTTGCTGCCGGCATGCCTCCGGCTGTTCCGGGTGAACATCTCCTTGTAAATCCCCCGTGGTTTCTTGTACACCCGTGAAATTTGGCCAGGTTATGCAGTTTGCATTGCTGCACAATTGCGCCTGCCTTTCTCTGCCGCGGTTGCAAACATTCCGGCGTGGCAGCCAGATAGCCTGGTCCCCGTAGTACTTGCCAGCGGACTGGGTATATCTGCTTTCCGTTCTTCTCACCTGAGTGCTACTGATTCCAGCTTTGATGGCTACACTCTACTCAACCGTAGCAGTAAGTTGAACCTCAACTTATGGCACTTTGTGAAACTGTGGAGAACTAGAGCTCAGTTGTTTGGCACGCCACCACTGTCCATCCAGCACTATGGACCGCACTGCCTACATCTGGTTCTAATTAGTCCACGGTTGTGTTCAGCCGAATGACCTCTGCCGGGAACACTCAGAATGAGTTTCTGAGTTATTTCAACATAGGAGCGTTTCACTGCTTTCAAGGCTTCTTAGGAAGGATTCCGGAATCTTGCTGCCAGCAGGCCTCTGGCTGTTCCGGTGGAACATCTCCTTGTACATCCCCGGTGGTTACTTGTACACCCGTGAAATTTGGCCAGGTTATGCAGTTTGCATTGCTGCACAATTCCGCCTGGCGAGCTCTGCCTCGGTTGTAAATATTCAGGCGTGGCAGCCAGAGAGGCTGGTCCCGGTAGGACACTGCTGGCGGACTGGGTTTATCTCCTTCCCATTCTTCTCACCTGAGTGCTACTGATTCCCGCTTTGACGGCTACACTCTACTCAAACGAAGCAGTAAATTGAACCTCTACTTATGGCACTCTGTTAAAGTTTGGAGAAATAGAGCTCACTTGTTTGGCACGCGACAACTGTCCATCCAGCACTATGGACGGCACTGTCTACATCTGGCTCTAATTAGTCCACGGTTGTGTTCAGCCGAATGACCTCTGCCGGGAACACTCCGAATGACGTGCTGAGTTATTGCAACAGAGGAGCGTTTCACTGCTTTTAAGGCTTCTCAGGAAGAATTCCGGAATCTTGCTGCCGGCAGGCCTCCGGCTGTTCAGGGTGAATATTTCCTTGTAAATCCCACGTGGTTTCTTGTACATCCGTGAAATTTGGCCAGGTTATGCAGTTTTCATTGCTGCACAATTGCGCCTGCCTATCTCTGCCGCGGTTGCAAACATTCCGGCGTGGCAGCCAGATAGCCTGGTCCCCGTAGGACTCTGCCAGCGGACTGTGTATATCTGCTTTCCGTTCTTCTCACCTGAGTGCTACTGATTCCAGCTTTGACGGCTACACTCTACTAAACCGGAGCAGTAAGTTGAACCTCAACTTATGGCACTTTGTGAAACTGTGGAGAACTAGAGCTCAGTTGTTTGGCACGCCACCACTGTCCATCCAGCACTATGGACGGCACTGCCTACATCTGGCTCTAATTAGTCCACGGTTGTGTTCAGCCGAATGACCTCTGCCGGGAACACTCAGAATGAGGTTCTGAGTTATTGCAACATAGGAGCGTTTCACTGCTTTCAAGGCTTCTCAGGAAGAATTCCGGAATCTTGCTGCCGGCAGGCCTCCGGCTGTTCCGGGTGAACATCTCCTTGTAAATCCCACGTGGTTTCTTGTACACCCGTGAAATTTGGCCAGGTTATGCAGTTTGCATTGCTGCACAATTGCGCCTGCCTAGCTCGGCCGCGGTTGCAAACTTTCAGGCGTGGCAGCCAGATAGGCTGGTCCCCATAGGACACTGCCAGCGGACTGGGTATATCTGCTTCCCGTTCTTCTCAACTGAGTGCTACTGATTCCAGCTTTGACGGCTACACTCTACTCAACCGGAGCAGTAAGTTGAACCTCAACTAATGGCAATTTTGGGAAAGTGTTGAGAACTAGAGCTCAGTTTTTGGCACAACACCACTGTCCATCTAGCACTATGGACGGAACTGCCTACATCTGGCTCTAATTAGTCCACGGTTGTGTTCAGTCGAATGACCTCTACCGGGAACACTCAGAATGAGGTTCTGAGTTATTGGAACATAGGAGCGTTCCCCTGCTTTCAAGGCTTCTCAGGAAGAATTCCGGAATCTTGCTGCCGGCATGCCTCCGGCTGTTCCGGGTGAACATCTCCTTGTAAATCCCCCGTGGTTTCTTGTACACCCGTGAAATTTGGCCAGGTTATGCAGTTTGCATTGCTGCACAATTGCGCCTGCCTTTCTCTGCCGCGGTTGCAAACATTCCGGCGTGGCAGCCAGATAGCCTGGTCCCCGTAGTACTTGCCAGCGGACTGGGTATATCTGCTTTCCGTTCTTCTCACCTGAGTGCTACTGATTCCAGCTTTGATGGCTACACTCTACTCAACCGTAGCAGTAAGTTGAACCTCAACTTATGGCACTTTGTGAAACTGTGGAGAACTAGAGCTCAGTTGTTTGGCACGCCACCACTGTCCATCCAGCACTATGGACCGCACTGCCTACATCTGGTTCTAATTAGTCCACGGTTGTGTTCAGCCGAATGACCTCTGCCGGGAACACTCAGAATGAGGTTCTGAGTTATTGCAACATAGGAGCATTTCACTGCTTTCAAGGCTTCTCAGGAAGAATTCCGGAATCTTGCTGACAGGCAGGCCTCCGGCTGTTCCGGGTGAACATCTCCTTGTAAATCCCCCCTGGTTTCTTGTACACCCGTGAAATATGGCCAGGTTATGCAGTTTGCATTGCTGCACAATTGCGCCTGCATAGCTCGGCCGCGGTTGCAAACATTCAGGCGTGGTAGCCAGATAGTCTGGTCCCCGAAGGACTCTGCCAGCGGACTGGGTATATCTGCTTTCCGTTCTTCCCAACTGAGTGCTACTGATTCCAGCTTTCACGGCTACACTTTACTCAACCGGAGCAGTAAGTTGAACCTCAACTTATGGCACTTTGTGATACTGTAGAGAACTAGAGTTCAGTTGTTTGGCACGCCACGACTGTCCATCCAGCACTATGGACGGCACTGCCTACATCTGGCTCTAATTAGTCCACGGTTGTGTTCATCCGTATGACTTCTGCCGGGAACACTCAGAAAGAGGTTCTGAGTTATTGCAACATAGTAGCGTTTCACTGCTTTCAAGGCTTCTCAGGAAGAATTCCGGAATCTTGCTGCCGGCAGGCCTCCGGCTGATCCGGGAGAACATCTCCTTGTAAATCCCCCGTGGTTTCTTGTACACCCGTTGAATTTGGCCAGTTTATGCAATTTGCATTGCTGCACAATTGTGCCTGCCGAGCTCGGCCGCGGTTGCAAACATTCAGGCGTGGCAGCCAGACAGTCTGGTCCCCGTAGGACAGGGCCAGCGGAATGGGTATATCTGCTTCCCGTTCTTCTCACCTGAGTGCTACTGATTCCAGCTTTGACGGCTACACTCTACTCAACCGGAGTAGTAAGTTGAACCTCAACTTATGGCACTTTGTGAAACTGTTGAGAAATAGAGCTCAGTTGTTTGGCACGCCACCACTGTCCATCCAGCACTATAGACAGCACTGCCTACATCTGGCTCTAATTAGTCCACGGTTGTGTTCAGCCGAATGACCTCTGCCGGGAACACTCAGAATGAGGTTCTGAGTTATTGCAACATAGGAGCTTTTGACTACTTTCAAGGCTTCTCAAGAAGAATTACGGAATCTTGCTGCCGGCAGGCCTCAGGCTGTTCCGGGTGAATATCTCCTTGTAAATCCCCCTTGGTTTCTTGTACACCCGTGAAATTTGGCCAGGTTATGCAATTTGCATTGCTGCACAATTGGGCCTGCCTAGCTCGGCCGCGGTTGCAAACCTTCAGGCGTGGCAGCCAGATAGGCTGGTCCCCGTTGGACTCTGCCAGTGGACTGGGTATATCTGCTTCCCGTTCTTCTCACCTGAGTGCTACTGAATCCAGCTTTGACGGCTACACTCTATTCAACCGGAGCAGTAAGTTGAACCTCAACTTAGGGCACTTTGTGAAACTGTTGAGAACTAGAGCTAAGTTGTTTGGCACGCCACCACTGTCCATCAAGCACTATGGACGGCACTGCCTACAGCTGGCTCTAATTAGTCCACGGTTGTGTTCAGCCGAATGACCTCTGCCAGGAACACTGAGAATGAGGTTCTGAGTTATTGCAACATAGGAGCGTTTCACTGCTTTCAAGGCTTCTCAGGAAGAATTCCGGAATCTTGCTGCCAGCAGGCCTCAGGCCGTTCTGGGTGAACATCTCCTTGTAAATCCCCCGTGGTTTCTTGTACACCCGTGGAATTTGGCCAGGTCGTGCAGTTTGCATTGCTGCACAATTGCGCCTGCCTAGCTGCCGCTGTTGCAAATATTCAGGCGTGGCAGCCAGATAAGCTGGTCCCTGTAGGACACTGCCAGCGGACTGGGTATATCTGCTTCCCGTTCGTCTCACCTGAGTGCTACTGATTCCAGCTTTGACGGCTACACTCTACTCAACCGAAGCAGTAAGTTGAACCTCAATTGATGGCACTTTGTGCCATGTTGAGAACTAGAGCTCAGTTGTTTGGCACGCCACCACTGTCCATCCATCACTATGGACGGCACTGCCTACATCTGGCTCTAATTAGTCCACGGTTGTGTTCAGCCGAATGACCTCTGCCGGGAACACTCAGAATGAGTTTCTGAGTTATTGCAACATAGGAGCGTTTCACTGCTTTCAAGGCTTCTCAGGAAGAATTCCGGAATCTTGCTGCCGGCAGGCCTCCGGCTGTTCCGGGTGAACATCTCCTTGTAAATCCCCCGTGGTTTCTTATACACCCGTGAAATTTGGCCAGTTTATCCAGTTTGCATTGCTGCACAATTGCGCCTGCCTAGCTCGGCCGCGGTTGCAAACATTCAGGCGTGGCAGCCAGATAGGCTGGTCCCGGTAGGACACTGCCAGCAGACTGGGTATATCTGCTTCCCGTTCTTCTCACCTGAGTGCTACTGATTCCACCTTTGACGGCTACACTCTACTCAACCGGAGTAGTAAGTTGAACCTCAACTTATGGCACTTTGTGAAAGTGTTGAGAACTAGAACTGAGTTGTTTGGCACGCCACCACTGTCCATCCAGCACTATGGACGGCACTGCCTACATCTGGCTCTAATTAGTCCACGGTTGTGTTCAGCCGAATAACCTCTGCCGGGAACACTCAGAATGAGGTTCTGAGTTATTGCAACATAGGAGCGTTTCACTGCTTTCAAGGCTTCTCAGGAAGAATTCCGGAATCTGGCTGCCGGCAGGCCTCCGGCTGTTCCGGGTGAACATCTCCTTGTAAATCCCCCGTGGTTTCTTGTACACCCGTGGAATTTGGCCAGGTTATGCAGTTTGCATTGCTGCACAATTCTGCCTGCTTAGCTCTGCCGCGGTTGCAAACATTCAGGCGTGGTAGCCAGATAGCCTGGTCCCCGTTGCACTCTGCCAGCGGACTGTGTATATCTGCTTTCCGTTCTTCTAAACTGAGTGCTACTGATTCCAGCTTTGACGACTACAATCTACTCAACCGGAGCAGTAAGTTGAACCTCAACTTATGGCACTTTGTGAAACTGTGCAGAACTAGAGCTCAGTTGTTTGGCACGCCACCACTGTCCATCCAGCACTATGGACGGAACTGCCTACATCTGGTTCTAATTAGTCCACGGTTGGGTTCAGCCGAATGACCTCTGCCGGGAACACTCAGAATGAGGTTCTGAGTTACTGCAACATAGGAGCGTTTCACTGCTTTCAAGGCTTCTCAGGAAGAATTCCGGAATCTTGCTGCCGGCATTCCTCCGGTTGTTCCGGGTGAACATCTCCTTGTAAATCCCAAGTGGTTTCTTGTACACCCGTTAAATTTAGCCAGGTTATGCAGTTTGCATTGCTGCATAATTACGCCTGCCTAGGTCCGCCGCGGTTGCAAACATTCAGGCGTGGCAGCCAGATAGCCTGGTCCCCGTCGGACTCTGCCAGGGGACTCGGTATATCTGCTTTCCGTTCTTCTCACCTGAGTGCTACTGATTCCAGCTTTGACGGCTACACTCTACTAAACCAGAGCAGTAAGTTGAACCTCAACTTATGGCACTTTGTGAAAGTGTTGAGAACCAGAGCTCAGTTGTTTGGCACGCCACCACTGTCCATCCAGCACTATGGACGGCACTGCCTACATCTGGCTCTAATTAGTCCACGGTTGTGTTCATCCGAATGACCTCTGCCGGGAACACTCAGAAAGAGGTTCTGAGTTATTGCAACCTAGGAGCGTTTCACTGCTTTCAAGGCTTCTCAGGAAGAATTCCGGAATCTTGCTGCCGGCAGGCCTCCGGCTGTTCCGGGTGAACATCTCCTTGTAAATCCCCCGTGGTTTCTTGTACACCCGTGAAATTTGGCCAGTTTATGCAGTTTGCATTGCTGCACAATTGCGCCTGCCTAGCTCGGCCGCGGTTGCAAACATTAAGGCGTGGCAGCCAGATAGGACACTGCCAGCAGACTGGGTATATCTGCTTCCCGTTCTTCTCAGCTGAGTGCTACTGATTCCAGCTTTGACGGCTACACTCTACTAAACCAGAGCAGTAAGTTGAACCTCAACTTATGGCACTTTGTGAAAGTGTTGAGAACCAGAGCTCAGTTTTTTGGCACGCCACCACTGTCCATCCAGCACTATGGACGGCACTGCCTATATCTGGCTCTAATTAGTCCACGGTTGTGTTCAGCCGAATGACCTCTGCCGGGAACACTCAGAAAGAGGTTCTGAGTTATTGCAACATAGGAGCGTTTCACTGCTTTCAAGGCTTCTCAGGAAGAATTCCGGAATCGTGCTGCCGGCAGGCCTCCGGCTGTTCCAGGTGAACATCTCCTTGTAAATCCCCCGTGGTTTCTTGTACACCCGTGGAATTTGGCCAGGTTATGCAGTTGCATTGCTGTACAATTGCCCCTGCCTAGCTAGGCCGCGGTTGCAAACATTCAGGCGTGGCAGCCAGATAGCCTGGTCCCCGTAGGACACTGCCAGCGGACTGGGTATATCTGCTTCCCGTTCTTCTCACCTGAGTGCTACTGATTCCAGCTTTGACGGCTACACTCTACTCAACCGGAGCAGTAAGTTGAACCTCAACTTATGGCCCTTTGTGAAACTGTGGAGAACTAGAGCTCAGTTGTTTGGCACGCCACCACTGTCCATCCAGCACTATGGACGGCACTGCCTACATCTGGCTCTAATTAGTCCACGGTTGTGTTCAGCCGAATGACCTCTGCAGGGAACACTCCGAATGAGGTTCTGAGTTATTGCAACATAGGAGCGTTTCACTGCTTTCAAGGCTTCTCAGGAAGAATTCCGCATTCTTCCTGCTGGCAAGCCTCCGGCTGTTCCGGGTGAACATCTCCTTGTAAATCCCCCGTGGTTTCTTGTACATCTGTGAAATTTGGCCAGGTTATGCAGTTTGCATTGCTGCACAATTGCGCCTGCCTAGATCGGCCACGGTTGCAAATATTCAGGCATGGCAGCCAGATAGGCTGGTCCCCGTAGGACACTGCCAGCGGACTGGGTATATCAGCTTCCCGTTCTTCTCACCTGAGTGCGACCCATTCCAGCTTTGACGGCTACACTCTATTCAATGGAGCAGTAAGTTGAACCTCAACTTATGGCACTTTAAGAAAGTGTTGAAAACTATAGCTCAGTTGTTTGGCACGCCACCACTGTCCATCCAGCACTATGCACGGCACTGCCTACATCTGGCTCTAATTAGTCCACGGTTGTGTTCAGCCGAATGACCTCTGCCAGGAACACTCAGATTTAGGTTCTGAGTTATTGCAACATAGGAGCGTTTCACTGCTTTCAAGGCTTCTCAGGAAGAATTCCGGAATCTTGCTGCCGGCAGGCCTCCAGCTGTTCCGGGTGAACATCTCCTTGTAAATCCCCCCTGGTTTCTTGTACACCTGTGAAATTTGGCCAGGTTATGCAGTTTGCATTGCTGCACTATTGCGCCTGCCTAGCTCGGCCCTGGTTGCAAACATTCAGGTGTGGCAGCCAGATAGGCTGGTCTCCGAAGGTCACTGCCAGCGGACTGGGTATATTTGCTTCACTTTCTTCTCACCTGAGTGCTATTGATGGCAGCTTTGACAGCTACTCTCTACTCAACCGCAGGAGTAAATTGAACCTCAACTTATGGCACTTTGTGAAAGTGATGAGAACTAGAGCTCAGTTGTTTGGCACGCCACAACTGTCCATCCACCACTATGGACGGCACTGCCTACATCTGGCTCTAATTAGTCCACGGTTGTGTTCATCCGAATGACCTCTGCCGGGAAGACTCATTATGAGGTTCTGAGTTATTGTCACATAGGAGGGTTTCACTGCTTTCAAGGCTTCTCAGGAAGAATTCCGGAATCTTACTGCTGGCAGGCCTCCGACTGTTCCGGGTGAACAACTCCTTGTAAATCCCCCGTGGTTTCTTGTACACCCGTGAAATTTGGCCAGGTTATGCAGTTTGCATTGCTGCACAATTGCGCCTGCCTAGTTCGGCCGCGATTGCAAACATTCAGGCGTGGCAGCCAGATAGGATGGTCCTCGAAGGAAACTGCCAGCGGTCTGGGTATATCTGTTTCCCTTTCTTCTCACCTGAGTGCTACTGATTCCAGCATTGACGGCTACACTCTACTTGAGCAGTAAGTTGAACCTCAACTTATGGCACTTTGTGAAAATGTTGAGAACTAGAGCTCAGTTGTTTGGCACGCCACCCTGTCCATCGAGTACTATGGAAGGCACTGCCTACATCTGGCTCTAATTAGTCCACGGTTGTGTTCAGCCGAATGACCTCTGCCGGGAACACTCAGAATGAGGTTCTGAGTTATTGCAACATAGGGGCGTTTCACTGCTTTCAAATCTTCTGAGGAATTATTCCGGAATCTTGCTGCCTGCAGGCCTCCGTCTGTTCCGGGTGAACATCTCCTTGTAAATACCCCGTGGTTTCTTGTACACCCGGGAAATTTGGCCAGGTTATGCAGTTTGCATTGATGCACAATTGCGCCTGCCTAGCACGGCCACGGTAGCAAATATTCAGGCGTGGCAGCCAGATAGGCTGGGCCCCGTAGGACATTGCCAGCGGACTGAGTATATCTGCTTCCCGTTCTTCTCACCTGAGTGCTACTGATTCCAGCTTTGACGGCTACACTCTACTCAACCGGAGCAGTATGTTGAACCTCAACTTATGGCATTTTGTGAAAGTGTTGAGAAGTAGAGCTCAGTTGGTTGGCACGCCACCACTGTCCATCCAGCACTATGGACGGCACTGCCTACATCTGGCTCTAATTAGTCCACGGTTGTGTTCAGCCGAATGACCTCTTCCGGGAACACTCAGAATGAGGTTCTGAGTTATTGCAATACAGGAGGGTTTCACTGCTTTCAAGGCTTCTCAGGAAGAATTCCGGAATCTTGCTGCCGGCAGGCCTCTGGCTGTTCCGGGTGAACATCTCCTTGTAAATCCCCCGTGGTTTCTTGTACACCCGTGAAATTTGGCGAGGTTATGCAGTTTGCATTGTTGCACAATTGCGCCTGCCCAGCTCGGCCGTGGTTGCAAACATTCAGGCTTGGCAGCCAGATAGGCTGGTCCCCGTAGAACACTGCAAGCGGACTGGGTATATCTGCTTCCCGTTCTTCTCACCTGAGTGCTACTGATTCCAGCTTTGACGGCTACACTCTACTCAAACGGCGCAGTAAGTTGAACCTCAAATTATGGCACTTTGTGAAAGTGTTGCGAACTAGAGCTCAGTTGTTTGGCACGCCACCAGTGTCCATCCAGCACTATGGACGGCACTGCCTATATCTGGTTGTAATTTGTCCACGGTTGTGTTCAGCCGAATGACCTCTGCCGGGAACACTCAGAATGAGCGTCTGAGTTCTTGCAACATAGTAGCGTTTCACTGTTTTCAAGGCTTCTCAGGAAGAATTCCAGAATCTTGCTGCCGGCAGGCCTCCTGTTGTTCCGGGTGAACATCTCCTTATAAATGCACCGTGGTTTCTTGTACACCCGTGAAATTTGGCCAGGTTATGCAGTTTGCATTGCTGCACCATTGTGCCTACCTAGCACGTCCGCGGTTGCAAACATTCAGGCGTGGCCGCCAGATAGGCTGGTCCCCGTAGGACATTGCCAGCGGACTGGGTGTGTCTGCTTCCCGTTCTTCTCACCTGAGTGCTACTGATTCCAGCTTTGACGGCTTCACTCTACTCAACCGGCGCAGTAAGTTGAACCTCAACTTATGGCACTTTGTGAAAGTGTTGAGAACTAGAGCCCAGTTGTTTGGCACACCACCACGGTCCATCCAGCACTATGGACGGCACTGCCTACATCTGGCTCTAATTAGTCCACGGTTGTGTTCAGCCGAATGACCTCTGCCGGGAACACTCAGAATGAGGTTCTGAGTTATTGCAACATAGGAGCGTTTCACTGCTTTCAAGGCTTCTCAGGAAGAATTCAGGAATCTTGATGCCGGCAGGCCTCCGGCTGTTCGGGGTGAATATCTCCTTGTAAATCCCCCGTGGTTTCTTGTACACCCGTGAAATTTGGCCAGGTTATTCAGTTTGCCTTGGTGCACAATTTCGCCTGCCTAGCTCGGCCGCAGTTGCAAATATTCAGGCGTGGCAGCCAGATAGGCTGGTCCCCGTAGGACACTGCCAGAGGACTGGGTATATCTGCTTCCCTTTCTTCTCACCTGAGTGCTACTGATGCCAGCTTTGACGGCTACACAATTACTCAACCGGAGCAGTAAGTTGAACCTCAACTCATGGCACTTTGTGAAAGTGTTGAGAACTAGAGCTCAGTTGTTTGGCACGCCACAACTGTCCATCCAGCACTATGGACGGCACTGCCTTCATCTGGCTCTAATTAGTCGACGGTTGTGTTCAGCCGAATGACCTCTGCCGGGAACACTCAGAATGAGGTTCTGAGTTATTGCAACATAGGAGCGTTTCACTGCTTTCAAGGCTTCTCAGGAAGAATTCCGGATTCTTGCTGCCGGGAGGCCTCCGGCTGTTCCGTGTGAACATCTCCTTGTAAATCCCCCGTGGTTTCTTGTACACCCGTGAAATTTGGCCAGGTTATGCAGTTTGCATTGCTGCACAAATGCGCCTGCCTAGCTCGGCCGCGGTTGCAAACATTCAGGCGTGGCAGCCAGATAGGCTGGACCCGTAGGACATTGCCAGCGGACTGGGTGTATCTGCTTCCCGTTCTTCTCACCTAATTGCTACTGATTCCAGCTTTGACAGCTACACTCTACTCAACCGGCGCAGTAAGTTGAACCTCAACTTATGGCACTTTGGGAAAGAGTTGAGAAGTAGAGCTCAGTTGTTTGGCACGCCACCACTGTCCATCCAGCACTATGGACGGCACTGCCTACATCTGGCTCTAATTACTCCACGGTTGTGTTCAGCCGAATGACCTCCGCCTGGTACACTCAGAATGATGTTCTGAGTTATTGCAACATAGGAGCGTTTCACTGCCTTCAAGGCTTCTCAGGAAGAATTCCGGAATCTTGCTGCCGGCAGGCCTCCGGCAGTTCCGGGTGAACATCTCCTTGTAAATCCCCCGTGGTTTCTTGTAAACCCGTGAAATTTGGCCAGGTTATGCAGTTTGCATGGCTGCATAATTGGGCCTGCGTAGCTCGGCTGCGGTTGCAAACATTCAGGCGTGGCAGCCAGATAGGCTGGTCCCCGTAGGACACTGCCAGCGGACTGGGTATATCTGCTTCCCGTTCTTCGCACCTGAGTGCTACTGATTCCAGCTTTGACCCCTACACTCTACCCAACCGGAGCAGTAAGTTGAACCTCAACTTATGGCACTTTGTGAAAGTGTTGAGAACTAGAGCTCAGTTGTTTGGCACGCCACCAATGTCCATCCACCACTGTGGACGGCACTGCCTACATCTGGCTCTAATTAGTCCACGGTTGTGTTCAGCCGAATGACCTCTGCCGGGAACACTCAGAATGAGGTTCTGAGTTATTGCAACATAGGAGCGTTTCACTGCTTTCAAGGCTTCTCAGGAAGAATTCCGGAATCTTGATGCCGGCAGGCCTCCGGCTGTTCCGGGTGAACAGCTCCTTGTAAATCCCCCGTGGTTTCTTGTACACCCGTGAAATTTGGCCAGGTTATGCAGTTTGCATTGCTGCACAATTGCGCCTGCCTAGCACGGCCACGGTTGCAAACATTCAGGCTTGGCAGCCAGATAGGCTGGTCCCCGTAGGACACTGCCAGCGGACTGAGTATACCTGCTTCCCGTTCTTCTCACCTGAGTGCTACTGATTCCAGCTTTGACCGCTACACTCTACTCAACCAGAGCAGTAAGTTGAACCTCAACGTATGGCACTTTGTGAAACTGTTGAGAACTAGAGCTCAGTTGTTTGGCACTCGACAACTGTCCATCCAGCACTATGGACGGCACTGCCTACATCTGGCTCTAATTAGTCCACGGTTGTGTTCAGCCGAATGACCTCTGCCGGGAACACTCAGAATGAGGTTCTGAGTTATTGCAACATAGGAGCGTTTCACTGCTTTCAAGGCTTCTCAGGAAGAATTCAGAATCTTCTGCCGGCAGGCCTCCGTCTGTTCCGGGTGAACATCTCATTGTAAATCCCCCGTGGTTTCTTGTACACCCGTGAAATTTGGCCAGGTTTTGCAGTTTGCATTGCTGCACAATTGCGCCTGCCAAGCACGGCCACGGTTGCTAACATTCAGTCGTGGCAGCCAGATAGTGTGGAACCCGTAGGACACTGCGAGCAGACTGGGTATATCTGCTTCCCGTTCTTCTCACCTGAGTGCTACTGATTCCAGCTTTGACGGCTACACTCTACACAACCGGAGCAGTAAGTTGAACCTAAAATTATGGCACTTTGTGAAACGGTTGAGAACTAGAGCTCAGTTGTTTGGCACGCCACAACTGTCCATCCAGCACTATGGACGGCACTGCCTACATCTGGCTCTAATTAGTCCACTGTTGTGTTCAGCCGAATGACCGCTGCCGGAAACACTCAGAATGAGGTTCTGAGTTATTGCAACATAGGAGCGTTTCACTGCTTTCAAGGCTTCTCAGGAAGAATTCCGGAAACTTGCTGCTGGCAGGCCTCCGGCTGTTCCGGGTGAACATCTCCTTGTAAATCCCCCGTGGTTTCTTGTACACCCGTGTAATTTGGCCAGGTTATGCAGTTTGCATGGTTGCACAATTGTGCCTGCCTAGCTCGGCTGCGGTTGCAAACATTCAGGCATGGCAGCCAGATAGGCTGGTCCCCGTAGGACACTGCCAGCGGACTGGGTATATCTGCTTCCCGTTCTTCTCAGCTGAGTGCTACTGATTCCAGCTTTGATGGCTACACTCTACTCAACCGGCGCAGTAAGTTGAACCTCAAATTATGGCACTTTGTAAAAGTGTTGCGAATTAGAGCTCAGTTGTTTGGCACGCCACCAGTGTCCATCCAGCACTATGGACGGCACTGCCTACATCTGGTTGTAATTTGTCCACGGTTGTGTTCAGCCGAATGACCTCTGCCGGGAACACTCAGAATGAGGTTCTGAGTTATTGCAACATAGGAGCGTTTCACTGTTTTCAAGGCTTCTCAGGAAGAATTCCAGAATCTTGCTGCCGGCAGGCCTCCTTCTGTTCCGGGTGAATATCTCTTTATAAATGACCCGTGGTTTCTTGTACACCCGTGAAATTTGGCCAGGTTATTCAGTTTGCCTTGCTGCACAATTTCACCTGCCTAGCTCGGCCGCGGTTGCAAACATTCAGGCGTGGCAGCCAGATAGGCTGGTCCCCGTAGGACACTGCCAGCGGACTGGGTATATCTGCTTCCCTTTCTTCTCACCTGAGTGCTACTGATGCCAGCTTTGACGGCTACACTCTTACTCAACCGGAGCAGTAAGTTGAACCTCAACTCATGGCAGTTTGTGAAACTGTTGAGAACTAGAGCTCAGTTGTTTGGCACGCCACAACTGTCCATCCAGCACTATGGACGGCACTGCCTTCATCTGGCTCTAATTAGTCCACGGTTGTGTTCAGCCGAATGACCTCTGCCGGGAACACTCAGAATGAGGTTCTGAGTTATTGCAACATAGGAGCGTTTCACTGCTTTCAAGGCTTCTCAGGAAGAATTCCCGAATCAAGCTGCCGGCAGGCCTCCGGCTGTTCCGGGTGAACATCTCCTTGTAAATCCCCCGTGGTTTCTTGTACACCCGTGAAATTTGGCCAGGTTATGCAGTTTGCATTGCTGCACAACTGCGCCTGCCTAGCTCGGCCGCGGATGCAAAAATTCAGGCCTCGCAGCCAGATAGGCTGGTCCCCCTAGGACCCTGCCAGCGGATTGGGTATATCTGCTTCCCGTTCTTCTCACCTGATTGCTACTGATTCCAGCTTTGACGGCTACATTCTACTAAACCGGAGCAGTAAGTTGAACCTCAACTTATGGCACTTTGTGAAAGTGTTGATAACTAGAGCTCAGTTGTTTGGCACGCCACCAATGTCCATCCAGCACTGTGGACGGCACTGCTTACATCTGGCTCTAATTAGTCCATGGTTGTGTTCAGCCTAATGACCTCTGCCGTGAACACTCAGAATGAGGTTCTGAGTTATTGCAACATAGGAGCGTTTCACTGCTTTCAAGGCTTCTCAGGAAGAATTCCGGAATCTTGCTGGCTACCGGCCTCCGGCTGTTCTGGGTGAACATCTCCTTGTAAATCCCCCGTGGTTTCTTGTACACCCGTGAAATTTGGCCAGGTTATGCAGTTTGCATTGCTGCACAAATGCGCCTTCCAAGCTCGGCCGTGGTTGCAAACATTCAGGCCTGGCAGCCAGATGGGCTGGTCCCCCTAGGACCCTGCCAGCGGATTGGGTATATCTGCTTCCCGTTCTTCTCACCTGAGTGCCACTTATTCCAGCTTTGACGGCTACACTCGACTCAACCGGAGCAGTAAGTTGAACTTCAATTTTTGGCACTTTGTGAAACTGTTAAGAACTAGAGCTCAGTTGTTTGGCACGCCACCACTTTCCATCCAGCACTATGGACGGCACTGCCTACATCTGGCTCTAATTAGTCCACGGTTGTGTTCAGCCGAATGACCTCGGCCGGGAACACTCAGAATGAGGTTCTGAGTTATTGCAACATAAGAGCGTTTCACTGCTTTCAAGGCTTCTCAGGAAGAATTCCGGAATCTTGCTGCCGGCAGGCCTCCCGCTGTTCCGGGTGAACATCTCCTTTTAAATCCTGCCTGGTTTCTTGTACACCTGTGAAATTTGGCCAGGTTATGCAGTTTGCATTGCTGCACTATTGCGCCTGCCTAGCTCTGCCGCGGTTGCAAACATTCAGGGTTGGCAGCCAGATAGGCTGGTCCCCGAAGGTCACTGCCAGCGGACTGGGTATATCTGCTTCCTGTTCTTCTAACCTGAGTGCTACTGATTCCAGCTTTGACGGCTACACTCTACTCAACCGGAGCAGTAAGTTGAACCTCAACTTATGGCACTTTGTGAAAGTGTTGAGAACTAGAGCTCAGTTGTTTGGCACGCCACAACTGTCCATCCAGCACTATGGACGGCACTGCCTACATCTGGCTCTAATTAGTCCACGGTTGTGTTCAGCCGAATGACCTCTGCCGAGAACATTCAGAATGAGGTTCTGAGTTATTGCAACATAGGAGCGTTTCACTGCTTTCAAGGCTTCTCAGGAAGAATTCCAGAATCTTGCTGCCGTCAGGCCTCCGGCTGTTCCGGGTGAATATCTCCTTGTAAATCCCCCGTGGTTTCTTGTACACCCGTGAAATTTGGCCAGGTTATGCAGTTTGCATTGCTGCACAATTGCGCCTGCCTAGCTCGGGCGGGGTTGCAAACATTCAGGCGTGGCAGCCAGATAGGCAGGTCCACGTAGGACACTGCCAGCGGACTGGGTATATCTGCTTCCCGTTCTTCTCACCTGAGTGCTACTGATTCCAGCTTCGACGCCTACACTCTACTCAACCACAGCAGTAAGTTGAACCGCAACTCATGCCACTTTGTGAAACTGTTGAGAACTAGAGCTCAGCTGTTTGGCACGCCACCAATGTCCATCCAGCACTGTGGACGGAACTGCCTACATCTGGCTCTAATTAGTCCATGGTTGTGTTCAGCCGAATGACCTCTGCCGTGAACACTCAGAATGAGGTTCTGAGTTATTGCAACAAAGGAGCGTTTCACTGCTTTCAAGGCTTCTCAGGAAGAATTCCGGAATCTTGATGCCGTCAGGCCTCCGGCGGTTCTGGGTGAACATCTCCTTGTAAATCCCCCGTGGTTTCTTGTACACCCGTGAAATTTGGCCAGGTTATGCAGTTTGCATTGCTGCACAAATGCGCCTTCCAAGCCCGACCGCGGTTGCAAACATTCAGGCGTGGCAGCCAGATAGCCTGGTCCCCCTAGGACACTGCCAGCGGATTGGGTATATCTGCTTCCCGTTCTTCTCACCTGAGTTCTACTGATTTCAGCTTTGACGGCTACACTCTACTCAACCGGAGCAGTAAGTTGAATTTCAACTTTTGGCACTTTGTGAAACTGTTGAGAACTAGAGCTCAGTTGTTTGGCACGCCACCCCTGTCCATCCAGCACTATGCACGGCACTGCCTACATCTGGCTCTAATTAGTCCACGGTTGTGTTCAGCCGAATGACCTCTGCCGGGAACACTCAGATTTAGGTACTGAGTTATTGCAACATAGGAGCGTTTCACTGCTTTCAAGGCTTCTCAGGAAGAATTCCAGAATCTTGCTGCCGGCAGGCCTCCGGCTGTTCCGGGTGAACATCTCCTTGTAAATCCCGCCTGGTTTTTTGTACACCTGTGAAATTTGGCCAGGTTATGCAGTTTGCATTGCTGCACTATTGCGCCTGCCTAGCTCGGCCCTGGTTGCAAACATTCAGGCGTTGCAGCCAGATAGGCTGGTCCCCGAAGGTCACTGCCAGCGGACTGGGTATATTTGCTTCACTTTCTTCTCACCTGAGTGCTATTGATGGCAGCTTTGACAGCTACACTCTACTCAACCGCAGGAGTAAATTGAACCTCAACTTATGGCACTTTGTGAAAGTGATGAGAACTAGAGCTCAGTTGTTTGGCACGCCACAACTGTCCATCCAGCACTATGGACGGCACTTCCTACATCTGGCTCTAATTAGTCCACGGTTGTGTTCATCCGAATGACCTCTGCCGGGAAGACTCATTATGAGGTTCTGAGTTATTGCCACATAGGAGCGTTTCACTGCTTTCAAGGCTTCTCAGGAAGAATTCCGGAATCTTACTGCTGGCAGGCCTCCGACTGTTCCGGGTGAACATCTCCTTGTAAATCCCCCGTGGTTTCTTGTACACCCGTGAAATTTGGCCAGGTTATGCAGTTTGCATTGCTGCACAATTGCGCCTGCCTAGTTCGGCCGCGATTGCAAACATTCAGGCGTGGCAGCCAGATAGGGTGGTCCCCGAAGGAAACTGCCAGCGGTCTGGGTATATCTGTTTCCCTTTCTTCTCACCTGAGTGCTACTGATTCCAGCATTGACGGCTATACTCTCCTTGAGCAGTAAGTTGAACCTCAACTTATGGCATTTGTGAAAATGTTGAGAACTAGAGCTCAGTTGTTTGGCATGCCACCCTGTCCATCGAGTACTATGGAAGGCACTGCCTACATCTGGCTCTAATTAGTCCACGGTTGTGTTCAGCCGAATGACCTCTGCCGGGAACACTCAGAATGAGGTTCTGAGTTATTGCAACATAGGGGCGTTTCACTGCTTTCAAATCTTCTGAGGAAGTATTCCGGAATCTTGCTGCCTGCAGGCCTCCGTCTGTTCCGGGTGAACATCTCCTTGTAAATACCCCGTGGTTTCTTGTACACCCGTGAAATTTGGCCAGGTTATGGAGTTTGCATTGCTGCACAATTGCGCCTGCCTAGCACGGCCACGGTTGCAAACATTCAGGCGTGGCAGCCAGATAGGCTGGTCCCCGTAGGACACTGCCAGCGGACTGAGTATATCTGCTTCCCGTTCTTCTCACCTGAGTGCTACTGATTCCAGCTTTGACGGCTACACTCTACTCAACAGGAGCAGTAAGTTGAACCTCAACTTATGGCACTTTGTGAAAGTGTTGCGAACTAGAGCTCAGTTGTTTGGCACGCCACCAGTGTCCATCCAGCACTATGGACGGCACTGCCTACATCTGGTTGTAATTTGTCCACGGTTGTGTTCAGCCGAATGACCTCTGCCGGGAACACTCAGAATGAGCGTCTGCGTTCTTGCAACATAGTAGCGTTTCACTGTTTTCAAGGCTTCTCAGGAAGAATTCCAGAATCTTGCAGCCGGCAGGCCTCCTGCTGTTCCGGGTGAACATCTCCTTATAAATGCCCCGTGGTTTCTTGTACACCCGTGAAATTTGGCCAGGTTATGCAGTTTGCATTGCTGCACCATTGTGCCTACTTAGCTCGTCCGCGGTTACAAACATTCAGGCGTGGCCGCCAGATAGGCTGGTCCCCGTAGGACATTGCCAGCGGACTGGGTGTGTCTGCTTCCCGTTCTTCTCACCTGAGTGCTACTGATGCCAGCTTTGACGGCTACACGCTTACTCAACCGGAGCAGTAAGTTGAACCTCAACTCATGGCACTTTGTGAAAGTGTTGAGAACTAGAGCTCAGTTGTTTGGC
Organism: Dipodomys merriami; assembly: GCF_024711535.1. Taxonomy (NCBI): domain Eukaryota; kingdom Metazoa; phylum Chordata; class Mammalia; order Rodentia; family Heteromyidae; genus Dipodomys; species Dipodomys merriami. The sequence goes on along the minus strand of NW_027204015.1, from coordinate 1,221,792 downwards.
ACGGCACAACTGTCCATCCAGCACTATGGACGGCACTGTTTCATCTGGCTCTAATTAGTCCACGGTTGTGTTCAGCCGAATGACCTCTGCCGTGAACACTCAGAATGAGGTTCTGAGTTATTGCAACATAGGAGCGTTTCACTGCTTTCAAGGCTTCTCAGGAAGAATTCCGAATTCTTGCTGCCGGGAGGCCTCCGGCTGTTCCGGGTGAACATCTCCTTGTAAATCCCCCGTGGTTTCTTGTACACCCGTGAAATTTGGCCAGGTTATGCAGTTTGCATGGCTGCATAATTGGGCCTGTGTAGCTCGGCCGCGGTTGCAGACATTCAGGCGTGGCAGCCAGATAGGCTGGTCCCCGTAGGACACTGCCAGCGGACTGGGTATATTTGCTTCCCGTTCTTCGCACCTGAGTGCTACTGATTCCAGCTTTGACCCCTACACTCTACTCAACCGGAGCAGTAAGTTGAACCTCAACTTATGGCACTTTGTGAAAATGTTGAGAACTAGAGCTGAGTTGTTTGGCACTCCACCCTGTCCATCGAGTACTATCTATGGCACTGCTTACATCTGGCTCTAATTAGTCCACGGTTGTGTTCAGCCGAATGACCTCTGCTGGGAACACTCAGAATGAGGTTCTGAGTTATTGCAACATAGGGGCGTTTAACTGCTTTCAAATCTTCTGAGGAAGTATTCCGGAATCTTGCTGCCGGCAGGCCTCCGTCTGTTCCGGGTGAACATCTCCTTGTAAATACCCCGTGGTTTCTTGTACACCCGTGAAATTTGGCCAGGTTATGCAGTTTGCATTGCTGCACAATTGCGCCTGCCTAGCACGGCCACGCTTGCAAACATTCAGGCGTGGCAGCCAGATAGGCTGGTCCCCGTAGGACACTGCCAGCGGACTGAGTATACCTGCTTCCCGTTCTTCTCACCTGAGTGCTACTGATTCCAGCTTTGACCGCTACACTCTATTCAACCGGCGCAGTAAGTTGAACCTCAACGTATGGCACTTTGTGAAACTGTTGAGAACTAGAGCTCAGTTGTTTGGCACGTGACAACTGTCCATCCAGCACTATGGAAGGCATTGCCTACATCTGGCTCTAATTAGTCCACGGTTGTGTTCAGCCGAATGACCTCTGCCGGGAACACTCAGAATGAGGTTCTGAGTTATTGCAACATAGGAGCGTTTCACTGTTTTCAAGGCTTCTCAGGAAGAATTCAGAATCTTCTGCCGGCAGGCCTCCGTCTGTTCCGGGTGAACATCTCCTTGTAAATCCCCCGTGGTTTCTTGTACACCCGTGAAATTTGGCCAGGTTATGCAGTTTGCATTGCTGCACAATTGCGCCTGCCTAGCTCGGCCGCAGTTGCAAACATTCAGGCGTGGCAGCCAGATAGGCTGGTCCCCGTAGGACACTCTCAGCGGACTGGGTATATCTGCTTCCCGTTCTTCTCACCTGAGTGCTACTGATTCCAACTTTGACGGCTACATTCTACTCAACCGGAGCAGTAAGTTGAACCTCAACTTATGGCACTTTGTGAAAGTGTTGAGAACTAGAGCTCAGTTGTATGGCACGCCACCACTGTCCATACAGCACTATGGACGGGATTGCCTACATCTGGTACTAAGTAGTCCACGGTTGTGTTCAGCCGAATGACCTCTGCCGGGAACACTCAGAATGAGGTTCTGAGGTATTGCAACATAGGAGCGTTTCACTGCTTTCAAGGCTTCTCAGGAAGAATTCCGGAATCTTGTTGCCGGCATGCCTCCGGCTGTTCCGGGTGAACATCTCCTTGTAAATCCCCCGTGGTGTCTTGTACACCAGTGAAATTTGGCCAGGTTATGCAGTTTGCATTGCTGCACAGCTGCGCCTGCCTAGTTCGGCCGCGGTTGCAAAAATTCAGGCGTCCCAGCCGGATAGGCTGGTCCCCGTACGATACTGCCAGCGGACTGGGAATAACTGCTTCTCGTTCTTCTCACCTGAGTGCTACTGATTCTAGCTTTAACTACTACACTCTACTCAACCGGAGCAGTAAGTTGATCCTCAACTCATGGCATTTTGTGAAACTGTTGAGAACTACAGCTCAGTTGTTTGGCACGCCACCACTGTCCATCCAGCACTATGGACGGCAATGCCTACATCTGGCTCTAATTAGTCCACGGTTGTGTTCAGCCGAATGACCTCTGCCGGGAACACTCAGAATGAGGTTCTGAGTTATTGCAACTTAGGAGCGTTTCACTGCTTTCAAGGCTTCTCAGGAAGAATTCCGGAATCTTGCTGCCGACAGGCCTCCGGCTGTTCTGGGTATACATCTCCTTGTAAATCCCCCGTGGTTTCTTGTACACCCTTGAAATTTGGCCAGGTTATGCAGTTTTCATTGCTGCACAATTGCGCCTGCCTATCTCGGCCTCGGTTGCAAATATTCAGGCGTGGCAGCCAGATAGGCTGGTCCCCGTAGGACACTGCCAGCCGACTGGGTATATCTGCTTCCCGTTCTTCTCACCTGAGTGCTACTGATTCCAGCTTTGACGGCTACACTCTACTCAACCGGAGCAGTAAGTTGAACCTGAACTTATGGCACTTTGTGAAACTGTTGAGACCTAGAGCTCAGTTGTTTGGCACGCCACAACTGTCCATCCAGCACTATGGACGGCACTGCCTACATCTGGCTCTAATTAGTCCACGGTTCTGTTCAGCCGAATGACCTCTGCCGGGAAAACTCAGAATGAGGTTCTGAGTTATTGCAACACAGGAGCGTTTCACTGCTTTCAAGGCTTCTCAGGAAGATTTCCGGAATCTTGATTCCGGCAGGCCTCCGGCTGTTCCGGGTGAACATTTCCTTGTAAATCCCCCGTGGTTTCTTGTACACCCGTGAAATATGGCCAGGTTATGCAGTTTGCATTGCTGCACAATTGCGCCTTCGTAGCTCGGCCGCGGTAGCAAACATTCAGGCGTGGCAGCCAGATAGGCTGGACACGTAGGACATTGCCAGCGGACTGGGTGTATCTGCTTCCCGTTCTTCTCACCTAATTGCTACTGATTCCAGCTTTGACAGCTACACTCTACTCAACCGGCGCAGTAAGTTGAACCTCAACTTATGGCACTTTGTGAAAGTTTTGAGAAGTAGAGCTCAGTTGATTGGCACGCCACCACTGTCCGTCCAGCACTATGGACGGCACTGCCTACATCTGGCTCTCATTAGTCCACGGTTGTGTTCAGCCGAATGACCTCTGCCGGGAACACTCAGAATGAAGTTCTTAGTTATTGCAACATAGGAGCGTTACACTGCTCTCAAGGCTTCTCAGGAAGAATTCCAGAATCTTGCTGCCGGTAGGCCTCCGGCTGTTCCGGGTGAACATCTCCTTGTAAATCCCCCGTGGTTTCATGTACACCCGTGAAATTTGGCCAGCTTATGCAGTTTGCATGGCTGCATAATTGCGCCTGCGTAGCTCGGCCGCGGTTGCAAACATTCAGGCGTGGCAGCCAGATAGGCTGGTCCCCGTAGGACACTGCCAGCGGACTGGGTATATCTGCTTCCCGTTCTTCGCACCTGAGTGCTACTGATTCCAGCTTTGACCCCTACACTCTACTCAACCGGAGCAGTAAGTTGAACCTCAACTTATGGCACTTTGTGAAAGTGATGAGAACTAGAGCTCAGTTGTTTGGCACGCCACCAATGTCCATCCAGCACTGTGGACGGAACTGCCTACATCTGGCTCTAATTAGTCCATGGTTGTGTTCAGCCGAATGACCTCTGCCGTGAACACTCAGAATGAGGTTCTGAGTTATTGCAACATAGGAGCGTTTCACTGCTTTCAAGGCTTCTCAGGAAGAATTCCGGAATCTTGATGCCGTCAGGCCTCCGGCTGTTCCGGGTGAACATCTCCTTGTAAATCCCCCGTGGTTTCTTGTACACCCGTGAAATTTGGCCAGGTTATGCAGTTTGCATTGCTGCACAAATGCGCCTTCCAAGCCCGACCGCGGTTGCAAACATTCAGGCGTGGCAGCCAGATAGCCTGGTCCCCCTAGGACACTGCCAGCGGATTGGGTATATCTGCTTCCCGTTCTTCTCACCTGAGTGCTACTGATTCCAGCTTCGACGCCTACACTCTACTCAACCGGAGCAGTAAGTTGAACTTCAACTTTTGGCACTTTGTGAAACTGTTGAGAACTAGAGCTCAGTTGTTTGGCACGCCACCACTGTCCATCCAGCACTATGCACGGCACTGCCTACATCTGGCTCTAATTAGTCCACGGTTGTGTTCAGCCGAATGACCTCTGCCAGGAACACTCAGATTTAGGTTCTGAGTTATTGCAACATAGGAGCGTTTCACTGCTTTCAAGGCTTCTCAGGAAGAATTCCGGAATCTTGCTGCCGGCAGGCCTCCGGCTGTTCCGGGTGAACATCTCCTTGTAAATCCCCCCTGGTTTCTTGTACACCTGTGAAATTTGGCCAGGTTATGCAGTTTGCATTGCTGCACTATTGCGCCTGCCTAGCTCGGCCCTGGTTGCAAACATTCAGGCGTGGCAGCCAGATAGGCTGGTCCCCGAAGGTCACTGCCAGCGGACTGGGTATATTTGCTTCACTTTCTTCTCACCTGAGTGCTATTGATGGCAGCTTTGACAGCTACACTCTACTCAACCGCAGGAGTAAATTGAACCTCAACTTATGGCACTTTGTGAAAGTGATGAGAACTAGAGCTCAGTTGTTTGGCACGCCACAACTGTCCATCCAGCACTATGGACGGTACTGCCTACATCTGGCTCTAATTAGTCCACGGTTGTGTTCATCCGAATGATCTCTGCCGGGAAGACTCATTATGAGGTTCTGAGTTATTGTCACATAGGAGGGTTTCACTGCTTTCAAGGCTTCTCAGGAAGAATTCCGGAATCTTACTGCTGGCAGGCCTCCGACTGTTCCGGGTGAACAACTCCTTGTAAATCCCCCGTGGTTTCTTGTACACCCGTGAAATTTGGCCAGGTTATGCAGTTTGCATTGCTGCACAATTGCGCCTGCCTAGTTCGGCCGCGATTGCAAACATTCAGGCGTGGCAGCCAGATAGGATGGTCCTCGAAGGAAACTGCCAGCGGTCTGGGTATATCTGTTTCCCTTTCTTCTCACCTGAGTGCTACTGATTCCAGCATTGACGGCTACACTCTACTTGAGCAGTAAGTTGAACCTCAACTTATGGCACTTTGTGAAAATGTTGAGAACTAGAGCTCAGTTGTTTGGCACGCCACCCTGTCCATCGAGTACTATGGAAGGCACTGCCTACATCTGGCTCTAATTAGTCCACGGTTGTGTTCAGCCGAATGACCTCTGCCGGGAACACTCAGAATGAGGTTCTGAGTTATTGCAACATAGGAGCGTTTCACTGTTTTCAAGGCTTCTCAGGAAGAATTCAGAATCTTATGCCGGCAGGCCTCCGTCTGTTCCGGGTGAACATCTCCTTGTAAATCCCCCGTGGTTTCTTGTACACCCGTGAAATTTGGCCAGGTTATGCAGTTTGCATTGCTGCACAATTGCGCCTGCCTAGCTCGGCCGCGGTTGCAAACATTCAGGCGTGGCAGCCAGATAGGCTGGTCCCCGTAGGACACTCTCAGCGGACTGGGTATATCTGCTTCCCGTTCTTCTCACCTGAGTGCTACTGATTCCAACTTTGACGGCTACATTCTACTCAACCGGAGCAGTAAGTTGAACCTCAACTTATGGCACTTTGTGAAAGTGTTGAGAACTAGAGCTCACTTGTATGGCACGCCACCACTGTCCATACAGCACTATGGACGGGATTGCCTACATCTGGTACTAAGTAGTCCACGGTTGTGTTCAGCCGAATGACCTCTGCCGGGAACACTCAGAATGAGGTTCTGAGGTATTGCAACATAGGAGCGTTTCACTGCTTTCAAGGCTTCTCAGGAAGAATTCCGGAATCTTGTTGCCGGCATGCCTCCGGCTGTTCCGGGTGAACATCTCCTTGTAAATCCCCCGTGGTGTCTTGTACACCAGTGAAATTTGGCCAGGTTATGCAGTTTGCATTGCTGCACAGCTGCGCCTGCCTAGTTCGGCCGCGGTTGCAAAAATTCAGGCGTCCCAGCCGGATAGGCTGGTCCCCGTACGATACTGCCAGCGGACTGGGAATAACTGCTTCTCGTTCTTCTCACCTGAGTGCTACTGATTCTAGCTTTAACTGCTACACTCTACTCAACCGGAGCAGTAAGTTGATCCTCAACTCATGGCATTTTGTGAAACTGTTGAGAACTACAGCTCAGTTGTTTGGCACGCCACCACTGTCCATCCAGCACTATGGACGGCAATGCCTACATCTGGCTCTAATTAGTCCACGGTTGTGTTCAGCCGAATGACCTCTGCCAGGAACACTCAGAATGAGGTTCTGAGTTATTGCAACATAGGAGCGTTTCACTGCTTTCAAGGCTTCTCAGGAAGAATTCCGGAATCTTGCTGCCGACAGGCCTCCGGCTGTTCTGGGTATACATCTCCTTGTAAATCCCCCGTGGTTTCTTGTACACCCTTGAAATTTGGCCAGGTTATGCAGTTTTCATTGCTGCACAATTGCGCCTGCCTATCTCGGCCTCGGTTGCAAATATTCAGGCGTGGCATCCAGATAGGCTGGTCCCCGTAGGACACTGCCAGCCGACTGGGTATATCTGCTTCCCGTTCTTCTCACCTGAGTGCTACTGATTCCAGCTTTGACGGCTACACTCTACTCAACCGGAGCAGTAAGTTGAACCTGAACTTATGGCACTTTGTGAAACTGTTGAGACCTAGAGCTCAGTTGTTTGGCACTCCACAACTGTCCATCCAGCACTATGGACGGCACTGCCTACATCTGGCTCTAATTAGTCCACGGTTCTGTTCAGCCGAATGACCTCTGCCGGGAAAACTCAGAATGAGGTTCTGAGTTATTGCAACACAGGAGCGTTTCACTGCTTTCAAGGCTTCTCAGGAAGATTTCCGGAATCTTGATTCCGGCAGGCCTCCGGCTGTTCCGGGTGAACATTTCCTTGTAAATCCCCCGTGGTTTCTTGTACACCCGTGAAATATGGCCAGGTTATGCAGTTTGCATTGCTGCACAATTGCGCCTTCGTAGCTCGGCCGCGGTTGCAAACATTCAGGCGTGGCAGCCAGATAGGCTGGACACGTAGGACATTGCCAGCGGACTGGGTGTATCTGCTTCCCGTTCTTCTCACCTAATTGCTACTGATTCCAGCTTTGACAGCTACACTCTACTCAACCGGCGCAGTAAGTTGAACCTCAACTTATGGCACTTTGTGAAAGTGTTGAGAAGTAGAGCTCAGTTGATTGGCACGCGACCACTGTCCGTCCAGCACTATGGACGGCACTGCCTACATCTGGCTCTAATTAGTCCACGGTTGTGTTCAGCCGAATGACCTCTGCCGGGAACACTCAGAATGAAGTTCTTAGTTATTGCAACATAGGAGCGTTACACTGCTCTCAAGGCTTCTCAGGAAGAATTCCAGAATCTTGCTGCCGGTAGGCCTCCGGCTGTTCCGGGTGAACATCTCCTTGTAAATCCCCCGTGGTTTCATGTACACCCGTGAAATTTGGCCAGGTTATGCAGTTTGCATGGCTGCATAATTGCGCCTGCGTAGCTCGGCCGCGGTTGCAAACATTCAGGCGTGGCAGCCAGATAGGCTGGTCCCCGTAGGACACCGCCAGCGGACTGGGTATATCTGCTTCCCGTTCTTCGCACCTGAGTGCTACTGATTCCAGCTTTGACCCCTACACTCTACTCAACCGGAGCAGTAAGTTGAACCTCAACTTATGGCACTTTGTGAAAGTGATGAGAACTAGAGCTCAGTTGTTTGGCACGCCACCAATGTCCATCCAGCACTGTGGACGGAACTGCCTACATCTGGCTCTAATTAGTCCATGGTTGTGTTCAGCCGAATGACCTCTGCCGTGAACACTCAGAATGAGGTTCTGAGTTATTGCAACATAGGAGCGTTTCACTGCTTTCAAGGCTTCTCAGGAAGAATTCCGGAATCTTGATGCCATCAGGCCTCCGGCTGTTCCGGGTGAACATCTCCTTGTAAATCCCCCGTGGTTTCTTGTACACCCGTGAAATTTGGCCAGGTTATGCAGTTTGCATTGCTGCACAAATGCGCCTTCCAAGCCCGACCGCGGTTGCAAACATTCAGGCGTGGCAGCCAGATAGCCTGGTCCCCCTAGGACACTGCCAGCGGAGTGGGTATATCTGCTTCCCGTTCTTCTCACCTGAGTTCTACTAATTCCAGCTTTGACGGCTACACTCTACTCAACCGGAGCAGTAAGTTGAACTTCAACTTTTGGCACTTTGTGAAACTGTTGAGAACTAGAGCTCAGTTGTTTGGCACGCCACCACTGTCCATCCAGCACTATGCACGGCACTGCCTACATCTGGCTCTAATTAGTCCACGGTTGTGTTCAGCCGAATGACCTCTGCCAGGAACACTCAGATTTAGGTTCTGAGTTATTGCAACATAGGAGCGTTTCACTGCTTTCAAGGCTTCTCAGGAAGAATTCCGGAATCTTGCTGCCGGCAGGCCTCCGGCTGTTCCGGGTGAACATCTCCTTGTAAATCCCCCCTGGTTTCTTGTACACCTGTGAAATTTGGCCAGGTTATGCAGTTTGCATTGCTGCACTATTGCGCCTGCCTAGCTCGGCCCTGGTTGCAAACATTCAGGCGTGGCAGCCAGATAGGCTGGTCCCCGAAGGTCACTGCCAGCGGACTGGGTATATTTGCTTCACTTTCTTCTCACCTGAGTGCTATTGATGGCAGCTTTGACAGCTACACTCTACTCAACCGCAGGAGTAAATTGAACCTCAACTTATGGCACTTTGTGAAAGTGATGAGAACTAGAGCTCAGTTGTTTGGCACGCCACAACTGTCCATCCAGCACTATGGACGGTACTGCCTACATCTGGCTCTAATTAGTCCACGGTTGTGTTCAGCCGAATGACCTCTGCCGGGAACACTCCGAATGAGGTTCTGAGTTATTGCAACATAGGAGCGTTTCACTGATTTCAAGCCTCCTCAGGAAGAATTCCAGAATCTGGCTGCTAGCAGGCCTCCGGCTATTCCGGGTTAACATCTCCTTGTAAATCCCCCGTGGTTCTTGTACACCCGTGAAATTTGGCCAGGTTATGCAGTTTGCATTGCTGCACAATTGTTCCAGCCGAGCTGGGCCGCGGTTGCAAACATTCCGGCGTGGCAGCCAGATAGGCTGGTCCCCGTAGGACTCTGCCAGCGGACTGGGTATATCTGCTTCCCGTTCTTCTCAGCTGAGTGCTACTGATTCCAGCTTTGACGGCTACACTCTACTCAACCAGAGTAGTAAGTTGAACCTCTACTTATGGCACTTTGTGAAACTGTTGAGAAATAGAGCTCAGTTGTTTGGCACGCCACCACAGTCCATCCAGCACTATGGACGGCACTGCCTACATCTGGCTCTAATTAGTCCACGGTTGTGTTTAGCCGAAAGACCTCTGCTAGGAACACTCAGAATGAGGTTCTGAGTTATTGCAACATAGGAGCGTTTCACTGATTTCAAGGCTTCTCAGGAAAAATTCCGGAATCTTGCTGCCGGCAGGCCTGTGGCTGTTCCGTGAGAACATCTCCGTGTAAATTCCCCGTGGTTTCTTGTACACCCGTGAAATTTGGCCAGGTCGTGCAGTTTGCATTGCTGCACAATTGCGCCTGCCTAGCTGCCGCGGTTGCAAATATTCAGGCGTGGCAGCCAGATAAGCTGGTCCCTGTAGGACACTGCCAGCGGACTGGGTATATCTGCTTCCCGTTCGTCTAACCTGAGTACTACTGATTCCAGCTTTGACGGCTACACTCTACTCAACCGAAGCAGTAAGTTGAACCTCAATTTATGGCACTTTGTGCCATGTTGAGAACTAGAGCTCAGTTGTTTGGCACGCCACCACTGTCCATCCAGCACTATGGACGGCACTGCCTACATCTGGCTCTAATTAGTCCACGGTTGTGTTCAGCCGAATGACCTCTGCCGGGAACACTCAGAATGAGGTTCTGAGTTATTGCAACATAGGAGCGTTTCACTGCTTTCAAGGCTTCTCAGGAAGAATTCCGGAATCTTGCTGCCGGCAGGCCTCCGGCTGTTCCGGGTGAACATGTCCTTGTAAATCCCCCGTGGTTTCTTGTACACCCGTGAAATTTGGCCAGGTTATGCAGTTTGCATTGCTGCACAATTCCGCCTGGCGAGCTCTGCCTCGGTTGTAAATATTCAGGCGTGGCAGCCAGAGAGGCTGGTCCCGGTAGGACACTGCTGGCGGACTGGGTTTATCTCCTTCCCATTCTTCTCACCTGAGTGCTACTGATTCCCGCTTTGACGGCTACACTCTACTCAAACGAAGCAGTAAATTGAACCTCTACTTATGGCACTCTGTTAAAGTTTGGAGAAATAGAGCTCACTTGTTTGGCACGCGACAACTGTCCATCCAGCACTATGGACGGCACTGTCTACATCTGGCTCTAATTAGTCCACGGTTGTGTTCAGCCGAATGACCTCTGCCGGGAACACTCCGAATGACGTGCTGAGTTATTGCAACAGAGGAGCGTTTCACTGCTTTTAAGGCTTCTCAGGAAGAATTCCGGAATCTTGCTGCCGGCAGGCCTCCGGCTGTTCAGGGTGAATATTTCCTTGTAAATCCCACGTGGTTTCTTGTACATCCGTGAAATTTGGCCAGGTTATGCAGTTTTCATTGCTGCACAATTGCGCCTGCCTATCTCTGCCGCGGTTGCAAACATTCCGGCGTGGCAGCCAGATAGCCTGGTCCCCGTAGGACTCTGCCAGCGGACTGTGTATATCTGCTTTCCGTTCTTCTCACCTGAGTGCTACTGATTCCAGCTTTGACGGCTACACTCTACTAAACCGGAGCAGTAAGTTGAACCTCAACTTATGGCACTTTGTGAAACTGTGGAGAACTAGAGCTCAGTTGTTTGGCACGCCACCACTGTCCATCCAGCACTATGGACGGCACTGCCTACATCTGGCTCTAATTAGTCCACGGTTGTGTTCAGCCGAATGACCTCTGCCGGGAACACTCAGAATGAGGTTCTGAGTTATTGCAACATAGGAGCGTTTCACTGCTTTCAAGGCTTCTCAGGAAGAATTCCGGAATCTTGCTGCCGGCAGGCCTCCGGCTGTTCCGGGTGAACATCTCCTTGTAAATCCCACGTGGTTTCTTGTACACCCGTGAAATTTGGCCAGGTTATGCAGTTTGCATTGCTGCACAATTGCGCCTGCCTAGCTCGGCCGCGGTTGCAAACTTTCAGGCGTGGCAGCCAGATAGGCTGGTCCCCATAGGACACTGCCAGCGGACTGGGTATATCTGCTTCCCGTTCTTCTCAACTGAGTGCTACTGATTCCAGCTTTGACGGCTACACTCTACTCAACCGGAGCAGTAAGTTGAACCTCAACTAATGGCAATTTTGGGAAAGTGTTGAGAACTAGAGCTCAGTTTTTGGCACAACACCACTGTCCATCTAGCACTATGGACGGCACTGCCTACATCTGGCTCTAATTAGTCCACGGTTGTGTTCAGTCGAATGACCTCTACCGGGAACACTCAGAATGAGGTTCTGAGTTATTGGAACATAGGAGCGTTCCCCTGCTTTCAAGGCTTCTCAGGAAGAATTCCGGAATCTTGCTGCCGGCATGCCTCCGGCTGTTCCGGGTGAACATCTCCTTGTAAATCCCCCGTGGTTTCTTGTACACCCGTGAAATTTGGCCAGGTTATGCAGTTTGCATTGCTGCACAATTGCGCCTGCCTTTCTCTGCCGCGGTTGCAAACATTCCGGCGTGGCAGCCAGATAGCCTGGTCCCCGTAGTACTTGCCAGCGGACTGGGTATATCTGCTTTCCGTTCTTCTCACCTGAGTGCTACTGATTCCAGCTTTGATGGCTACACTCTACTCAACCGTAGCAGTAAGTTGAACCTCAACTTATGGCACTTTGTGAAACTGTGGAGAACTAGAGCTCAGTTGTTTGGCACGCCACCACTGTCCATCCAGCACTATGGACCGCACTGCCTACATCTGGTTCTAATTAGTCCACGGTTGTGTTCAGCCGAATGACCTCTGCCGGGAACACTCAGAATGAGGTTCTGAGTTATTGCAACATAGGAGCATTTCACTGCTTTCAAGGCTTCTCAGGAAGAATTCCGGAATCTTGCTGACAGGCAGGCCTCCGGCTGTTCCGGGTGAACATCTCCTTGTAAATCCCCCCTGGTTTCTTGTACACCCGTGAAATATGGCCAGGTTATGCAGTTTGCATTGCTGCACAATTGCGCCTGCATAGCTCGGCCGCGGTTGCAAACATTCAGGCGTGGTAGCCAGATAGTCTGGTCCCCGAAGGACTCTGCCAGCGGACTGGGTATATCTGCTTTCCGTTCTTCCCAACTGAGTGCTACTGATTCCAGCTTTCACGGCTACACTTTACTCAACCGGAGCAGTAAGTTGAACCTCAACTTATGGCACTTTGTGATACTGTAGAGAACTAGAGTTCAGTTGTTTGGCACGCCACGACTGTCCATCCAGCACTATGGACGGCACTGCCTACATCTGGCTCTAATTAGTCCACGGTTGTGTTCATCCGTATGACCTCTGCCGGGAACACTCAGAAAGAGGTTCTGAGTTATTGCAACATAGTAGCGTTTCACTGCTTTCAAGGCTTCTCAGGAAGAATTCCGGAATCTTGCTGCCGGCAGGCCTCCGGCTGATCCGGGAGAACATCTCCTTGTAAATCCCCCGTGGTTTCTTGTACACCCGTTGAATTTGGCCAGTTTATGCAATTTGCATTGCTGCACAATTGTGCCTGCCGAGCTCGGCCGCGGTTGCAAACATTCAGGCGTGGCAGCCAGACAGTCTGGTCCCCGTAGGACAGGGCCAGCGGAATGGGTATATCTGCTTCCCGTTCTTCTCACCTGAGTGCTACTGATTCCAGCTTTGACGGCTACACTCTACTCAACCGGAGTAGTAAGTTGAACCTCAACTTATGGCACTTTGTGAAACTGTTGAGAAATAGAGCTCAGTTGTTTGGCACGCCACCACTGTCCATCCAGCACTATAGACAGCACTGCTTACATCTGGCTCTAATTAGTCCACGGTTGTGTTCAGCCGAATGACCTCTGCCGGGAACACTCAGAATAAGGTTCTGAGTTATTGCAACATAGGAGCTTTTGACTACTTTCAAGGCTTCTCAAGAAGAATTACGGAATCTTGCTGCCGGCAGGCCTCAGGCTGTTCCGGGTGAATATCTCCTTGTAAATCCCCCTTGGTTTCTTGTACACCCGTGAAATTTGGCCAGGTTATGCAATTTGCATTGCTGCACAATTGGGCCTGCCTAGCTCGGCCGCGGTTGCAAACCTTCAGGCGTGGCAGCCAGATAGGCTGGTCCCCGTTGGACTCTGCCAGTGGACAGGGTATATCTGCTTCCCGTTCTTCTCACCTGAGTGCTACTGAATCCAGCTTTGACGGCTACACTCTATTCAACCGGAGCAGTAAGTTGAACCTCAACTTAGGGCACTTTGTGAAACTGTTGAGAACTAGAGCTAAGTTGTTTGGCACGCCACCACTGTCCATCAAGCACTATGGACGGCACTGCCTACAGCTGGCTCTAATTAGTCCACGGTTGTGTTCAGCCGAATGACCTCTGCCAGGAACACTGAGAATGAGGTTCTGAGTTATTGCAACATAGGAGCGTTTCACTGCTTTCAAGGCTTCTCAGGAAGAATTCCGGAATCTTGCTGCCGGCAGGCCTCAGGCCGTTCTGGGTGAACATCTCCTTGTAAATCCCCCGTGGTTTCTTGTACACCCGTGGAATTTGGCCAGGTCGTGCAGTTTGCATTGCTGCACAATTGCGCCTGCCTAGCTGCCGCGGTTGCAAATATTCAGGCGTGGCAGCCAGATAAGCTGGTCCCTGTAGGACACTGCCAGCGGACTGGGTATATCTGCTTCCCGTTCGTCTCACCTGAGTGCTACTGATTCCAGCTTTGACGGCTACACTCTACTCAACCGAAGCAGTAAGTTGAACCTCAATTTATGGCACTTTGTGCCATGTTGAGAACTAGAGCTCAGTTGTTTGGCACGCCACCACTGTCCATCCAGCACTATGGACGGCACTGCCTACATCTGGCTCTAATTAGTCCACGGTTGTGTTCAGCCGAATGACCTCTGCCGGGAACACTCAGAATGAGTTTCTGAGTTATTGCAACATAGGAGCGTTTCACTGCTTTCAAGGCTTCTCAGGAAGAATTCCGGAATCTTGCTGCCGGCAGGCCTCCGGCTGTTCCGGGTGAACATCTCCTTGTAAATCCCCCGTGGTTTCTTATACACCCGTGAAATTTGGCCAGTTTATCCAGTTTGCATTGCTGCACAATTGCGCCTGCCTAGCTCGGCCGCGGTTGCAAACATTCAGGCGTGGCAGCCAGATAGGCTGGTCCCGGTAGGACACTGCCAGCAGACTGGGTATATCTGCTTCCCGTTCTTCTCACCTGAGTGCTACTGATTCCACCTTTGACGGCTACACTCTACTCAACCGGAGTAGTAAGTTGAACCTCAACTTATGGCACTTTGTGAAAGTGTTGAGAACTAGAACTGAGTTGTTTGGCACGCCACCACTGTCCATCCAGCACTATGGACGGCACTGCCTACATCTGGCTCTAATTAGTCCACGGTTGTGTTCAGCCGAATAACCTCTGCCGGGAACACTCAGAATGAGGTTCTGAGTTATTGCAACATAGGAGCGTTTCACTGCTTTCAAGGCTTCTCAGGAAGAATTCCGGAATCTGGCTGCCGGCAGGCCTCCGGCTGTTCCGGGTGAACATCTCCTTGTAAATCCCCCGTGGTTTCTTGTACACCCGTGGAATTTGGCCAGGTTATGCAGTTTGCATTGCTGCACAATTCTGCCTGCTTAGCTCTGCCGCGGTTGCAAACATTCAGGCGTGGTAGCCAGATAGCCTGGTCCCCGTTGCACTCTGCCAGCGGACTGTGTATATCTGCTTTCCGTTCTTCTAAACTGAGTGCTACTGATTCCAGCTTTGACGACTACAATCTACTCAACCGGAGCAGTAAGTTGAACCTCAACTTATGGCACTTTGTGAAACTGTGCAGAACTAGAGCTCAGTTGTTTGGCACGCCACCACTGTCCATCCAGCACTATGGACGGAACTGCCTACATCTGGTTCTAATTAGTCCACGGTTGGGTTCAGCCGAATGACCTCTGCCGGGAACACTCAGAATGAGGTTCTGAGTTACTGCAACATAGGAGCGTTTCACTGCTTTCAAGGCTTCTCAGGAAGAATTCCGGAATCTTGCTGCCGGCATTCCTCCGGTTGTTCCGGGTGAACATCTCCTTGTAAATCCCAAGTGGTTTCTTGTACACCCGTTAAATTTAGCCAGGTTATGCAGTTTGCATTGCTGCATAATTACGCCTGCCTAGGTCCGCCGCGGTTGCAAACATTCAGGCGTGGCAGCCAGATAGCCTGGTCCCCGTCGGACTCTGCCAGGGGACTCGGTATATCTGCTTTCCGTTCTTCTCACCTGAGTGCTACTGATTCCAGCTTTGACGGCTACACTCTACTAAACCAGAGCAGTAAGTTGAACCTCAACTTATGGCACTTTGTGAAAGTGTTGAGAACCAGAGCTCAGTTGTTTGGCACGCCACCACTGTCCATCCAGCACTATGGACGGCACTGCCTACATCTGGCTCTAATTAGTCCACGGTTGTGTTCATCTGAATGACCTCTGCCGGGAACACTCAGAAAGAGGTTCTGAGTTATTGCAACCTAGGAGCGTTTCACTGCTTTCAAGGCTTCTCAGGAAGAATTCCGGAATCTTGCTGCCGGCAGGCCTCCGGCTGTTCCGGGTGAACATCTCCTTGTAAATCCCCCGTGGTTTCTTGTACACCCGTGAAATTTGGCCAGTTTATGCAGTTTGCATTGCTGCACAATTGCGCCTGCCTAGCTCGGCCGCGGTTGCAAACATTAAGGCGTGGCAGCCAGATAGGACACTGCCAGCAGACTGGGTATATCTGCTTCCCGTTCTTCTCAGCTGAGTGCTACTGATTCCAGCTTTGACGGCTACACTCTACTAAACCAGAGCAGTAAGTTGAACCTCAACTTATGGCACTTTGTGAAAGTGTTGAGAACCAGAGCTCAGTTTTTTGGCACGCCACCACTGTCCATCCAGCACTATGGACGGCACTGCCTATATCTGGCTCTAATTAGTCCACGGTTGTGTTCAGCCGAATGACCTCTGCCGGGAACACTCAGAAAGAGGTTCTGAGTTATTGCAACATAGGAGCGTTTCACTGCTTTCAAGGCTTCTCAGGAAGAATTCCGGAATCTTGCTGCCGGCAGGCCTCCGGCTGTTCCAGGTGAACATCTCCTTGTAAATCCCCCGTGGTTTCTTGTACACCCGTGGAATTTGGCCAGGTTATGCAGTTGCATTGCTGTACAATTGCCCCTGCCTAGCTAGGCCGCGGTTGCAAACATTCAGGCGTGGCAGCCAGATAGCCTGGTCCCCGTAGGACACTGCCAGCGGACTGGGTATATCTGCTTCCCGTTCTTCTCACCTGAGTGCTACTGATTCCAGCTTTGACGGCTACACTCTACTCAACCGGAGCAGTAAGTTGAACCTCAACTTATGGCCCTTTGTGAAACTGTGGAGAACTAGAGCTCAGTTGTTTGGCACGCCACCACTGTCCATCCAGCACTATGGACGGCACTGCCTACATCTGGCTCTAATTAGTCCACGGTTGTGTTCAGCCGAATGACCTCTGCAGGGAACACTCCGAATGAGGTTCTGAGTTATTGCAACATAGGAGCGTTTCACTGCTTTCAAGGCTTCTCAGGAAGAATTCCGCATTCTTCCTGCTGGCAAGCCTCCGGCTGTTCCGGGTGAACATCTCCTTGTAAATCCCCCGTGGTTTCTTGTACATCTGTGAAATTTGGCCAGGTTATGCAGTTTGCATTGCTGCACAATTGCGCCTGCCTAGATCGGCCAGGGTTGCAAATATTCAGGCATGGCAGCCAGATAGGCTGGTCCCCGTAGGACACTGCCAGCGGACTGGGTATATCAGCTTCCCGTTCTTCTCACCTGAGTGCGACCCATTCCAGCTTTGACGGCTACACTCTATTCAATGGAGCAGTAAGTTGAACCTCAACTTATGGCACTTTAAGAAAGTGTTGAAAACTATAGCTCAGTTGTTTGGCACGCCACCACTGTCCATCCAGCACTATGCACGGCACTGCCTACATCTGGCTCTAATTAGTCCACGGTTGTGTTCAGCCGAATGACCTCTGCCAGGAACACTCAGATTTAGGTTCTGAGTTATTGCAACATAGGAGCGTTTCACTGCTTTCAAGGCTTCTCAGGAAGAATTCCGGAATCTTGCTGCCGGCAGGCCTCCAGCTGTTCCGGGTGAACATCTCCTTGTAAATCCCCCCTGGTTTCTTGTACACCTGTGAAATTTGGCCAGGTTATGCAGTTTGCATTGCTGCACTATTGCGCCTGCCTAGCTCGGCCCTGGTTGCAAACATTCAGGCGTGGCAGCCAGATAGGCTGGTCTCCGAAGGTCACTGCCAGCGGACTGGGTATATTTGCTTCACTTTCTTCTCACCTGAGTGCTATTGATGGCAGCTTTGACAGCTACTCTCTACTCAACCGCAGGAGTAAATTGAACCTCAACTTATGGCACTTTGTGAAAGTGATGAGAACTAGAGCTCAGTTGTTTGGCACGCCACAACTGTCCATCCACCATTATGGACGGCACTGCCTACATCTGGCTCTAATTAGTCCACGGTTGTGTTCATCCGAATGACCTCTGCCGGGAAGACTCATTATGAGGTTCTGAGTTATTGTCACATAGGAGGGTTTCACTGCTTTCAAGGCTTCTCAGGAAGAATTCCGGAATCTTACTGCTGGCAGGCCTCCGACTGTTCCGGGTGAACAACTCCTTGTAAATCCCCCGTGGTTTCTTGTACACCCGTGAAATTTGGCCAGGTTATGCAGTTTGCATTGCTGCACAATTGCGCCTGCCTAGTTCGGCCGCGATTGCAAACATTCAGGCGTGGCAGCCAGATAGGATGGTCCTCGGTAGGAAACTGCCAGCGGTCTGGGTATATCTGTTTCCCTTTCTTCTCACCTGAGTGCTACTGATTCCAGCATTGACGGCTACACTCTACTTGAGCAGTAAGTTGAACCTCAACTTATGGCACTTTGTGAAAATGTTGAGAACTAGAGCTCAGTTGTTTGGCACGCCACCCTGTCCATCGAGTACTATGGAAGGCACTGCCTACATCTGGCTCTAATTAGTCCACGGTTGTGTTCAGCCGAATGACCTCTGCCGGGAACACTCAGAATGAGGTTCTGAGTTATTGCAACATAGGGGCGTTTCACTGCTTTCAAATCTTCTGAGGAATTATTCCGGAATCTTGCTGCCTGCAGGCCTCCGTCTGTTCCGGGTGAACATCTCCTTGTAAATACCCCGTGGTTTCTTGTACACCCGGGAAATTTGGCCAGGTTATGCAGTTTGCATTGATGCACAATTGCGCCTGCCTAGCACGGCCACGGTAGCAAATATTCAGGCGTGGCAGCCAGATAGGCTGGGCCCCGTAGGACATTGCCAGCGGACTGAGTATATCTGCTTCCCGTTCTTCTCACCTGAGTGCTACTGATTCCAGCTTTGACGGCTACACTCTACTCAACCGGAGCAGTATGTTGAACCTCAACTTATGGCATTTTGTGAAAGTGTTGAGAAGTAGAGCTCAGTTGGTTGGCACGCCACCACTGTCCATCCAGCACTATGGACGGCACTGCCTACATCTGGCTCTAATTAGTCCACGGTTGTGTTCAGCCGAATGACCTCTTCCGGGAACACTCAGAATGAGGTTCTGAGTTATTGCAATACAGGAGGGTTTCACTGCTTTCAAGGCTTCTCAGGAAGAATTCCGGAATCTTGCTGCCGGCAGGCCTCTGGCTGTTCCGGGTGAACATCTCCTTGTAAATCCCCCGTGGTTTCTTGTACACCCGTGAAATTTGGCGAGGTTATGCAGTTTGCATTGTTGCACAATTGCGCCTGCCCAGCTCGGCCGTGGTTGCAAACATTCAGGCTTGGCAGCCAGATAGGCTGGTCCCCGTAGAACACTGCAAGCGGACTGGGTATATCTGCTTCCCGTTCTTCTCACCTGAGTGCTACTGATTCCAGCTTTGACGGCTACACTCTACTCAAACGGCGCAGTAAGTTGAACCTCAAATTATGGCACTTTGTGAAAGTGTTGCGAACTAGAGCTCAGTTGTTTGGCACGCCACCAGTGTCCATCCAGCACTATGGACGGCACTGCCTATATCTGGTTGTAATTTGTCCACGGTTGTGTTCAGCCGAATGACCTCTGCCGGGAACACTCAGAATGAGCGTCTGAGTTCTTGCAACATAGTAGCGTTTCACTGTTTTCAAGGCTTCTCAGGAAGAATTCCAGAATCTTGCTGCCGGCAGGCCTCCTGTTGTTCCGGGTGAACATCTCCTTGTAAATCCCCCGTGGTTTCTTGTACACCCGTGAAATTTGGCCAGGTTATTCAGTTTGCCTTGGTGCACAATTTCGCCTGCCTAGCTCGGCCGCAGTTGCAAATATTCAGGCGTGGCAGCCAGATAGGCTGGTCCCCGTAGGACACTGCCAGAGGACTGGGTATATCTGCTTCCCTTTCTTCTCACCTGAGTGCTACTGATGCCAGCTTTGACGGCTACACAATTACTCAACCGGAGCAGTAAGTTGAACCTCAACTCATGGCACTTTGTGAAAGTGTTGAGAACTAGAGCTCAGTTGTTTGGCACGCCACAACTGTCCATCCAGCACTATGGACGGCACTGCCTTCATCTGGCTCTAATTAGTCGACGGTTGTGTTCAGCCGAATGACCTCTGCCGGGAACACTCAGAATGAGGTTCTGAGTTATTGCAACATAGGAGCGTTTCACTGCTTTCAAGGCTTCTCAGGAAGAATTCCGGATTCTTGCTGCCGGGAGGCCTCCGGCTGTTCCGTGTGAACATCTCCTTGTAAATCCCCCGTGGTTTCTTGTACACCCGTGAAATTTGGCCAGGTTATGCAGTTTGCATTGCTGCACAAATGCGCCTGCCTAGCTCGGCCGCGGTTGCAAACATTCAGGCGTGGCAGCCAGATAGGCTGGACCCGTAGGACATTGCCAGCGGACTGGGTGTATCTGCTTCCCGTTCTTCTCACCTAATTGCTACTGATTCCAGCTTTGACAGCTACACTCTACTCAACCGGCGCAGTAAGTTGAACCTCAACTTATGGCACTTTGGGAAAGAGTTGAGAAGTAGAGCTCAGTTGTTTGGCACGCCACCACTGTCCATCCAGCACTATGGACGGCACTGCCTACATCTGGCTCTAATTACTCCACGGTTGTGTTCAGCCGAATGACCTCCGCCTGGTACACTCAGAATGATGTTCTGAGTTATTGCAACATAGGAGCGTTTCACTGCCTTCAAGGCTTCTCAGGAAGAATTCCGGAATCTTGCTGCCGGCAGGCCTCCGGCAGTTCCGGGTGAACATCTCCTTGTAAATCCCCCGTGGTTTCTTGTAAACCCGTGAAATTTGGCCAGGTTATGCAGTTTGCATGGCTGCATAATTGGGCCTGCGTAGCTCGGCTGCGGTTGCAAACATTCAGGCGTGGCAGCCAGATAGGCTGGTCCCCGTAGGACACTGCCAGCGGACTGGGTATATCTGCTTCCCGTTCTTCGCACCTGAGTGCTACTGATTCCAGCTTTGACCCCTACACTCTACCCAACCGGAGCAGTAAGTTGAACCTCAACTTATGGCACTTTGTGAAAGTGTTGAGAACTAGAGCTCAGTTGTTTGGCACGCCACCAATGTCCATCCACCACTGTGGACGGCACTGCCTACATCTGGCTCTAATTAGTCCACGGTTGTGTTCAGCCGAATGACCTCTGCCGGGAACACTCAGAATGAGGTTCTGAGTTATTGCAACATAGGAGCGTTTCACTGCTTTCAAGGCTTCTCAGGAAGAATTCCGGAATCTTGATGCCGGCAGGCCTCCGGCTGTTCCGGGTGAACAGCTCCTTGTAAATCCCCCGTGGTTTCTTGTACACCCGTGAAATTTGGCCAGGTTATGCAGTTTGCATTGCTGCACAATTGCGCCTGCCTAGCACGGCCACGGTTGCAAACATTCAGGCTTGGCAGCCAGATAGGCTGGTCCCCGTAGGACACTGCCAGCGGACTGAGTATACCTGCTTCCCGTTCTTCTCACCTGAGTGCTACTGATTCCAGCTTTGACCGCTACACTGTACTCAACCAGAGCAGTAAGTTGAACCTCAACGTATGGCACTTTGTGAAACTGTTGAGAACTAGAGCTCAGTTGTTTGGCACTCGACAACTGTCCATCCAGCACTATGGACGGCACTGCCTACATCTGGCTCTAATTAGTCCACGGTTGTGTTCAGCCGAATGACCTCTGCCGGGAACACTCAGAATGAGGTTCTGAGTTATTGCAACATAGGAGCGTTTCACTGCTTTCAAGGCTTCTCAGGAAGAATTCAGAATCTTCTGCCGGCAGGCCTCCGTCTGTTCCGGGTGAATATCTCATTGTAAATCCCCCGTGGTTTCTTGTACACCCGTGAAATTTGGCCAGGTTTTGCAGTTTGCATTGCTGCACAATTGCGCCTGCCAAGCACGGCCACGGTTGCTAACATACAGTCGTGGCAGCCAGATAGTGTG